>NC_136621.1:18917322-19107322 GCF_933228915.1 Telmatherina bonti | reverse complement strand
GAACAAAGCTAATTAGAAAACCTTTAAATAAATGGTTTATTCATTTAAATAAATAAACCATTTAAAAGCTTCATTGTAGCTTAGCGCTCTTCGTAGAGCTAAGCTAAGCTACAATGAAGACCACAACTTATCTGTAGAGTTGTTAAGTTCTTCATTGATTTCAAAGAACTAAAAAAAAAAAAAACGTAAATGCAACGAAGCAATGATACAAACTAGCTTTGTTTAATTTTAGGATATGACCATTGCAGCGATCTGACATCCATGGAACGGTATGGAACATCATCAGCATCTAATGACAGCTGCTGGAAAATCTCAAGAGAGATTAATGAAGTATGTTTGTCTGTCTCTGTGTCTATCAACTTTGGGTCCCCGCTAAGCATCATGTCATAGATCCATTTTCCTTTATGGCACCATTTCACAATCCAGTAACTGGATATCAACACGCTGGTTGTTGTAGATGAGCGCTGTGGCTGATTCACCAGATAAATGCAAGAAGAAGCGAGAAAAATAAGGATAGAAAGCGACAGACGGAGGTACAAGATAAGGGTCAATGTTGGACTGACTTTTACACACTACAGATTTTGTGCAAACAGGTGATGATATAAGCTACAGGGATTCATTGAGGATTTTTACAAACTGTGGGGGAGGGCTTTGCTAGTGTTTTCTTTACTTAAATGTTTGAGGTTTTTAGTCTTGATTTCTGTAATGTTTTTTTTCTTTTGCTCTTGCAGTTTCTGAGAAGTTTGAATTTTACTCATGTTTTACTAGTTTGTGTTTTTACATATCTCCCATACTTTGTTGTATTTCGATATGCTAGAATGTTTTGCAACTTATAATGTATCTGCCAAACTAACATTGCTAACTTACACATCTCCCCACAAGAAAGTTAAACGGGTGCTATTATGGTATTTCAAGTTTTCTGAGCTTTCAACAGTGTTATAGTGTTGAATCCTCATCAGACATGTGAACGGCACTGTTTTTTATCACCTAAACGCATGTTTGAGTTCCAGCACGCTCGCCGTTCGGTTTCCATGGCGACGAAAAACGCGTCATTTTAGAGAGTTTTTTCTACTTGGAAATCCTTGTGACGTCCCGGAGGATAAGGTTCGGTGATTGGTTACCTTCTACTGGTTAACAAGGGCATGTACAAATACATCAGGCGGGTGGAAAACGTCGGATAGTTATTTCCAACGATGGCAGGTGAGTTTACCAAAGAGAGACATCCTGCTGCATTCGTTGCTGTTTTCCACTTTGTTTTTAGGGTCTGATTCAGGTTCCAACATGTAGGGCTGTATGCTATGTTTTGACATTGTATTTTGTTTTTTTTATTGAGTTCATATTAGCCTAATCCTTTTGTTTATGAGATGTTACAATGACGGCAAAAGCAGGTGTGATGCGCGCTCCCGATGTAGTGCAGTGGCGGGAGGCGGGGCTTAATGCGGAAGAGTCTCAATCCACTCGTTTTGCCCGCAGGCTGATCTGACAGCCTACGGAGAGGGTCGGTCTGAAGTAAATAAAGCGATTTGTGGCAATAACTCGATCAATCCCAGCCCTTCTGGTCTCAGAAATAAAAATAAATTAGCCTGAAATGCACATAATAGTTCCACTTTAATGACTCTGAGGCCACATAATAAAGTGCGTATTTATGGTGAATTTCTTTTCTAAGCCTAACTGTGAGGTCATTAGAGCCCAGCATCTAATGGAGACCTGACTGCTGTCAGGTCATGTCAGCCTCAGAGCGCTGAGCTGAAACACTCCTGACTGCTCATCCTCCCTTTACTGCAACTCTTTCTGCTGTAAAGTCATGAGGAGGCTCCAATGAATCAGTCCATTGAGCAGGACAAAACTGAGCTTTGACGCTTCAAAATCACAGTGTGTGTGTCTGATCAAGCATGTGTGTGTGTGTGTGTGTGTGTGTGTGTGTGTGTGTGTGTGTGTGTGTGTGTGCATGTGTGGTTCCACTTTACCAGCCTTCCGAAACACAAAGCTTTCATTTGTTGCCTCTTTGCACTACAAAAGCCACGAAGGCCACAAGAGCAAAGAGCAGAATTTGAGTTTTTGTGTTAGACTGCTCACACTGTTACATTTTGTGTTGATTGTGTGTGTATAGAAGTTCTTGCGAGATATTATAGGCAGCTTTATTTTTGTAATTCCTAACTCCCTTTATATATGTGGTTATAAGATCTCCCAACGTACAGCACATACAGTACAACTAGTCTGTATTACAGAGACCCCCCCAACACACACACACACACACACACACACACACACACAAAGCAGAAGATGTGCAGCAGTTTTTAACAAGAGCAGAATTCTTTCTTTCTCAGCACAACAGCAATCAGAAGGTAACAAATCACATCAAGTTTTGAGTATAAAACACAAACCAGAAACAACATGTGAGATCAGGCACAAAACACAAAAACACACAAACTAACATTCCCTGCTTGCTGTCAGCGTGCATGAGTCACTGAAATTCAGCTGTTATTTATCAAGGAAACACCCTCTCTGACTGTAATTAAAACAGTTTGTCACTGCAAATCAGTGTGTGTCAGTTCTTGGAAAGAACAGTTTTTGATTAATATCAGTGAAAAAGCTCAGAGAGAAACCGTCCGACTGAGAACAATCAGTTAGGGGAGGAAAAAGAGAGAAGAATGAAAGAAAAACGAACAAAAATGATGGCAATAATACAGAAGAATGTGGAAATTACTTCAAACCTTTAAAATGAAGAGACAGTTTTGCGGAAATCTCACCCTGAGATAAAGGACGCAGTGGAACATCATTATACTATTATCCATGTCAGATGTGGCCAGACTTTTGTGATTTGCACCAAAGACTTTCCCTGCAAGGAACTGCATTCCTCTTTCCTTCTCCCTCCTCGTCTATAAAATCCATCTTTTTGATTGAATGCAGACAGGTTTATGTTTCCGCATCACAGCCCGTGCCCACCAACTACTGCCTACCTCAGCAGACATCTGGAGCAATCAAGACCCTCTTTGTCCTGTAGATCTTCCAGTTTCCTAAAGACAGCAAAGCACCGGTGTTGACTTGCTCTTGAATGAAAACAGGTGAGAGGTGGAGACAGGTTTGATCATGATGCAACACCACAAAGTGTGTTGTGACCGCATAGACAATATATACTGTAGGTGCAAAGCTCTGAAACTGTGCACATCTTGAAGGAGTTTAAAAATGCACCAGGAAGTGGGATTTGCACGCTTTAAAACAATTGGTTAAAACCTAAAGCATCTTATCAAAACCTTTTTATGAAAGTCCAGAGAAAAATGTCATTACAGAAAACATAAATCTACATCCAGGATAGTCTCTCCCAGGAGCTGCATTGTACTTAATTTCCTTTCGCATTGCTTTTTATGAGTTTATGCCTCTGCATCAGCAATTTGCTTGCTTTAAAAGGACAAAGCTAGGGCTGCAACAATTACTCGGGTAACTTGAGTAATCCGAGTACAAAAATTGATCGAGGCAAATTATTTGCCTCAAGGCTCCGTTTAATTAACATCACGTGGTGATATATTTTAATTTATGCATCATCGCGGGATTCTAGGACCACTGAGCTGTTCGGAGGGACTACATCACTGTTTCAGTAATCATATAAAGTATTTAAACATTTATAAAATACATAAAAACAGTCGCTTGCGTTGTGTCTGTACAGTATGACTGTTTCACCCGGACTGATGACGGACGTGTCAAACAGCAGCGGCGCGCGGTTTGCTTTCTGTCTGAAGATTCTCGTTGCTTTGGTCTCTAATGGCAGAGAATGAAGAAGAGGGGAGGGAAAGACTGAAAAAGTCACAAATGTGGGACCATTTCACACTGAAAAGGGCAGAAAACGTAGTGCAGTGTGTGTGTTGTGTAGCACGTTGTCAATGTTGTAGCACCCGAAACGAAAACACCGCCACTTGACCGCTCCAGGAGGAGATTCAGCTTTCCGATCTATATCAACAGCAGCAGCGGCTGTTAAAATGTACAGTGTTATAACCTGTGATATTAGTCAGCAGTGACGAGGCATGGCGAGGTGTCGGCTGCTCACTCAGGTGAGTCCAAGCGCATGTTTTAGGCAGCGTGTGACGGCAGGCGTAGCCTCTGTTCCTGCAGCAAACTTTTATTCCGTATTAAACAGACAAACTTTTAACAGGCGTGTCGTCCACCAAGACATCGGCTAGTTCTTAGATACTTTGGAAATGTTTACAAGTCAGTTGTTTCTACGTGAATTCTTCTTTTAAATCTTTTAAAAGGCAGGAATTTGCGATTGGTTGAGAATTTTTTCTCCACACATTGAGCGTGTGCACAAACACGTTTGCTACACCAAAGTATCACATTTTAAAACACATTTTCCTCATGCATTAGGTAGTAAAAACACATGCAACAGCTTCACAAATATACATTTATAGATTTACTTTGGTTGAGTTTCTAGTATTTGTTTTACAAATTATAATAAAAATATACAATCGTGAGAGTACTCGATTACTCGTAAAAATAATCGACAGAGTACCCGATTCCAAAAGTACTCGATAGTTGCAGCTCTAGACAAAGCCTTGAAAAATGTAGATAGACTGACAAACATTTTGCTTCAATTGCAAATCAAATGTAATGTAAACAGATACCACTTTCTTTATTTGATCAGTTTTCTTTTTAAAAATGGGGGGAAAAGAAAGAAAAACACAATTCCCTTTCCTATTTAAAAGAACCTTTCCACTTTACAAAACTTGAACAGCTGGGTGACTATGAGAACAGGGAAAATTTGTGCCAAAATGGCCACTTTGGAGACCTTACTTGACCACTCTACTCCATACCTCCTGAGATGCCTTTTTTTTCCTTTTTTATTCAAGCATGAGACACTTTTTTTAAATTTATGCTATATGACATTTTCATTCATCAACACATAGACTTATATATAAACATCCTAAAACATCTCACTTCACTATGACAGAAAGTATCTAAACAGACTTTGTGGTTGCCGAGATGTGCTCATTTCAGCAAAAGTCTAAAAACTAAGCACAAGGCTTAAGACATCTGTCTGAAAACCATCTCTATTGTCAGAAATGTATGCACTGATGTTACTATCGCTTAATGGGTGGCAAACCTGCCAAAATTCACAGTGTATTCATAAATTAAATAAACTTTAAAAAGAAATAAACTCTGAATTTTCAGTGAACATATTCAAGTGCATGTGTCAAAAGAAGGTGGCAGCTTGTTACACAGACTTCCATCATGAAAAACAGCATAAGATGAAGAGACTTTACATTAGTTCAGCCAGAGAGCTTTATTGTCTCTTTACCGCCCTGCAAAGTGCAGGACGACTTCTTGTAATGAAGCGGAAGAAAAAGCTTACAAGTCAAGTGGTTGTTTACATCACTTTTTTATATATTTGTCTCTTTGTTAACCGTGCGATGCGTCATACTGTTGCTACCTGGTTACACCACAACTTTATGAGATGCCAAGTGTTTGTTTCTTTCACTTTCACTTCCCAACAGACATGACTATCACTGGTTTGCTGGACTGACTCAGAGAATAATGTAAACTTAGGATATGATCAAAACTTTCCTGTTGAGTTTAACAGCTCACATCAAACCAGTCTTAACTCAAATAATGCTGTTTTGAAGATGAGAGGAAAGCAAACAGGGTGGTTTCATTCTCATGTGATGAAGAGCAAAATGATGAAAAGCCAGAAGTCAAGATGGTTAATTCAGTTTAACAGGACGTATTATTTCTAAAGTTCTGCTATCAGTAAAGGATAAACAGAATCGCAGAAAGGATGACAAAACTCATTAAGGGATTACATCAGCAGCTGTTAATCCACTTTCTATTGTGGAGTCATTTGGAAATGGAGCATTAGGAGCTTAGCCAGATGGCTTTGCTGCCATTTGCAATTAAAAAGGGTCCAAATCACAAGGATGTCCAGTTGAGAAGGAAGCCGATGAGGATATCTGAGACGATATTCAAAACAAGATTACATTTAGCTTTAAAGCCAGCAAAGTAAATGAAACATACTTTGGATTTATTCTCACCCATGCTTCGTTGTCTGAGGATGTTGTCGAATAGTTTCCATACTGCATCATATCTCGGTAGATTCCTATTGGTCTGCATTTACTGAATGGACTCTTGTTTTTTCTTACAAATTTTGGGGCCAAGTCGAGACTTTTAAATATATATTTCATTATTGTGCCCTACACTGATTAGTATAACAAAATGACCAGCCAAGTGATGTCACCAAAACACTTCTGGACAAATCAGGATGTGATAAAGCAGATTGGATGGTGCCCTGCAGAGTCTGACACTAGGATGTAAGCAACAGATCTTGTAGGCCCTGTGGGAAGTTGGATCATTGTGGATGAGATTAACTTCCTCCAGATGCTTTCTGATTGGTTCTGCACCATATCTAGGTGGTTTGGAGGCTGGTGAGGACTTGAGTCTTTGTTTTTTCTTTAATTTTTTAGTTTTTTGCTTTTCCCTTCTTTTTTCCAAACAAGATGAATAGTTGTTCTTTATTGTACATGACAGTGGTTTCAATGTAACAGCTGATGGAAATACAGCACAAAGTTATTAAGCAGTCAAAAAATCTATAGCAGCAATCTGAGCTGTACGCTCATATTTGCATGTACAACCAGTTCAGATGGGCTTGCATGCAAAGCCTCCAAAAAGCTGATAGCGTGCAGATGACACCACATATAGGCTGACTGCTTATTGGGTGGAAGATAGTTTAGGCTGGAAAGGTGTCTGAAAAAAAAACAGATGTCATCTCAAAGAGGAAGAACCATTAAAAACAACAAAGCAGCGTAGGTGAAAGCACAGACCGCTGAGAAATGTCAATGCAAATCAAAAGAACCAATAACAGTGTCAACACAAGCAAGAGCAGCCCCTCTGTCAGACTGGTCCACACATTTCTGAGAAACATGCCAACAACAGGTTACAACATGTAGCCAAACGTCTACAGATGCCAACAAAATGCAGACACAGAAACATGAATGTCAACGGTATTTGAAACATTATGTGACACGTTATTGAACAGAGATGAACCCAAACCCAGCGAACATGGAAATGTGTGCAATTACAAGGAAACAGGGAGAACGAGAGATCCACACAGGGCTTAAAAGAGTGAAAGAAAAATAGTTTTGAAAATAAGAATAAATATGTGAAAGTAAAGAAAACATTGAGCGTAAAAGATGACAAACTAAGACTGAAGAGTTCTGAGGACCTCATGATATCCAGCTGGACTGGGGAGTTCTCTGACTGACAACCCAACTGTGTGGAGGACTGGTATGATGAGGTAACAGACAGCCAGAGGCTGATAGATGAGCCAAATATCACGTTACAATGTCCGTGTCATATATGGCTCAATAAGCCCTGAGCTTGACTGATGGTCCATTCCTGTTTCTGGCTGAACTTCTCAAAGACAAATGTCAAAGCTATAGAAATGTGCCAGATAGATAACAACATCCAATTTATGAAGAGTAATACCAGCAAAAAAAAAAAAAAAAACCCTAATGCATGCAGAAAGTGAACACACCAACACTACAGAAGCCTAATATAAAGCACAACTGAAGCACAAACAGGCAGACAGTCCTTATGCAACAAACATGCACATAAAGACCATATCTGCCACTAATGAAGAAGTGGAAATAAAGCATGAAAGTTGTGACCTGTGCAGTTAAATCTAAAAAAAAAAAAAAAACAACAACAACAAATTTTCCAAGCCTCTGCAGGCTGAAATAAACTGATACGAAGGTTTTATTATACAAATAGAGATGCTCTTAACAGGTAAGAAAATGCAAAAACTGACTAAAGGAAAGTAGTAGGCAGAGGTAACATAGTTAGAAGCCACACTTAAACCATCAAAGTGGCAGTGAAGTAAAATTTCAATGGCTCCAAGACATGAACAGTCTTTTAACGATCAAGCTGACAATGACTGAAGAGGAAAACCTTCTGAACAGCAAAGCTGCTTTAGAGCTTGTTGAGCAGAAAGGGCACTTTGCATACTTTTCCATCAACATGCACTTCATCTGCTGCAATATTATAAACGAACAAGCACAGGCTCTTTATGGTTTATCTGCTCAGAAGTGCTGTGCTGTGGAAAAAGCAGAAGCACTTTGTGTACGTATAAAATAATCTGGCCAAAAACAGTTTGTAAGTGGAAACCACTGACAAAAACTCTGCATGCAGACTCCATTTCCTTGGTAAAACAATGGAGGAAGAGGGAGGTTTCTGGGTGATAAACCACAACTTTCCATTTATTTCAGCGCAAAACTCCTTCCCTCCCTCTTAATTTCATTCCCATCCACTATGCTACTTATGCTGCAAAAATAATACTCAAAACAGAGCTATGCTGTTCTTACAATCAACAGGTGTATTAAAAGTTTGAGGCTGATGCTGAAGGTCTTACCTCTCTGCTGAACCGCTCAAGTTAAAGTCGTCTCTTCAGCTAGGACAAAAACAGACACAAACATGTTATTACCTTGTGATTCCAGGTTTTCAGGGATTAAGCAATTAGATACAATTAGAAGCAGACATGTATTTAGTTTAAATATCGTTCAGTCTGTGTGTGTTTTTCGGTCTGTAATCCTGAGGTACAAAGAAACACAAATTATGACAGAGTGAAATAAAAAAGCTGAAGCCAGAAGAAGTCGGCTCTAATAACAAAGTCGACATCTTGAAGCATTTGCATTGTCCTTGAAGTCTCAGTGTGCTTTGTAATTCACCCTGCTGTAGTTCCTCTTCTGCAAAAAGTCATATATGCATTTAAAGTTAGACATTTTAGGCAAAACCACTAATCTTCCCATACATGTTCATACTTCAGGTGCCTTATTTATTGTCTTTACCGAGCACTGGGACTCAGTTCACTTCCTGTCAGAGGAAGTCTAAAATGCCTTTTACTGTAAGCATATCTATGTTGTCAACAGTACCAGCCGAGTCTAAAAGCTGCTCACTTGGCACATGTGTGTGTACATTTATACCAGTAAATTCTCATGTGAGTCTTTATGCCTCTATGTGTGTGTTCTCGGTAACGAAGGTCAGCAGTTTCCACAATGGAGAGTGGGCCGGCCCAACGTACTGTAGCAGAGGCCTGAGGGACCCAGTTTGCCCTCGATAACCATCACTGTCATCTGCACAAACACCAACTGTGTCAACACCAGGGAGCTCAGTTCACCGTAGCAGAATTCAAAACCTGACTGATGTCATATGAGATGTGTTATTGCTGAAAGTGCTGGGCCTGAATTCCATTATAATGATAACTGGTAAGTGGGGGTCTTGGGACTGGCCCAGAATAACACATCAAAATTATTACAAAACCTCAACACATCTAAAACTGTCCTAGAACAATCTGGTGAGAGAATTACCACCACGACCATTAACTCTGGTTAATGTTGACGGTCCTGGAGATGGGTTTATGCTCATTCAAACACTTGAAGGGAGAGTAAAATGCCACTGGAGAAACAGAAGGGTGGTCACACTGGAAGAGATGCTTATGTAATTTCTGAACAAAAAAAGAACGTTTAAATCTGGGCTCCTTCCACAGAGCTGGAAAATCCCTGCCCGAGGTGAGAGCGAAGGCTGGATTGTCACTTTAAGAAATTTCTACAGAGAAGTTTTTACAGCTAAAATGATGTGAGTGTGACTAGATGTGTTAAACACCTCCCGAGGATATGTGTGAGCCTGAGCGAGAGGTTGCACAAATCCTAAAAAGCTCCAGATGGCACACCAGTTGTGGAAACGCGTCTCACCGAGTTGGCTGTGTGAAGGGGGATCAAAACCACCTGCTAAACTAGAGAAGGCTTTTTTTGTCCTTGTAGAGGTGGAAAATGGATTTTCCTTTAGTACTCGGGTGTAGAAGAACAATGAGAAGTGTGAGATGTAAAAACTGTTGGACAAAAAGCTTATTCAGTCACAGCTAATGTACACCTCAATGGCTAAACCAATTCAGCTAAAATGAATTTCAGTACCACCACAGATGTGGACCGAAGACTCACTCTGGTGTCGGTTTGTTTATCTAAGTTACCGCATTCACGTGGCAAAGCAGCCTGAACACACCATCTGTGGTACCACTATGTGTTGTCATGAATATGACATTTTATTTAATCAATAAAGACCCAACACATGAAAAAATGTTTAGATAAGTCCAATTTTGTTTAATATGACTTCTTTTTTTTTTTTTATCCCTTTAACAAAATGTAAACCAAAAAGTTACCATTTATTACCATGTGATATGTTGACATTTTTAAAGTGCAGTCTTCTGCTCTCTGGTGTCCGACAAAAATTGATCTGAGTTTTGAGCCAAGTTTCTACCATTAAGTGATGCTAAATGTATTCATCATCATGCTGGGTTCTTATTTCAATACATGCAACACATTTCTGAACGTGGCAGTTTTATAGTTCTGCTTATTTCAGCAGCCAAATGAACAGTAATCGTTCAGGTTACCTGCAGCTTTACCAAAGCAAAATGATGTGTACGGAAAACTATGAGAAGCTGGCCAGAAACTACAAAGTAC
This sequence comes from Telmatherina bonti, assembly GCF_933228915.1. NCBI lineage: Eukaryota > Metazoa > Chordata > Actinopteri > Atheriniformes > Telmatherinidae > Telmatherina > Telmatherina bonti. The sequence continues at coordinate 19,096,826 of NC_136621.1, read as the reverse complement.
TACAGTTAGTGAAGGATTGCTGCATCTTATGAGCCTTACAGCTTCTTGAAAAATTATTTCACTGTCTGGAGATCTGACAGAGGTGTTCATATAAACATCACAATAATCAATGAGAGGTAGTGAGGTGTTTCCTGTACTGTATAAAAGAAATTAAATTCCAAAAGAAACACCCCAGTTTTAGTATAAATAGTATATATTAGTTTGCATAATGAGACTAAAAAGGGGCAAATTCTCATCACTTAAGATGTTTTGGTATTCAAATGAAGCCACAAAACCTGAATCATTTTAATATTAAACAAATGACAGAAAACAGCATCAAATGCAGCTTAAATGCAAAGATCAGATCAGCAGTGTTTGCATGATAATAAACTGTTTCAGTGGCATCAAGATGGAAGGATTAATGAGCAACGCTCTTTCTATCATTGTCCTCAGAAGAGAATGAAAAGTAACCTGGAGCCTTGTTTAAAAAAAAACAAAAAACAACGTAGTTACATAAAGACAAGGCAGTAAGGTGCCTCAATGGCTTTTGGTAAATAAAACTATTTTATAAACAGCTGGCAAACCCTGTACTGACCCAAACATCCACCAAGCATTGGGACCTTTGTGGGGTTGACCAAAAAGCATGGATCATAATTAAGACTGGTCCCATCTCTCCACTAGGTACAGTTTATTATGAAGTCAAGTGAGACACTATTGCTGCTAAGGATTGAAATGAGTCTTGGCAACACGTTGAGGACTTTCCCCCTGCATGTCGCTGGTAGCTTAGTCACCCTGTCAGCAGAAATAACTGTTTGAATTGGAATAACTCGACCGAACTCTCCTACAAGTGATTAACAAAGTCACAACCTGCACTTGACGGCAACTTATTTTGTCTGTTGGTGAAGCAGAAAAACCAGCACAGTTACATAACAACTGTTTCTGCTGACCGCCGCGGTGGTCTTAGTGATCTGGCAGATATGACCGTCCAGCAACACAGCATGGCCCCCTTTAACCTCGTTACATAAAATCCACTCAAATTCAAAGTGTTATTTTTGAACTGCTTGGGCCTTCAACTTGTTTATGCGGATAAAAGCCTGGGATGAGATAAGGGTCATCTCTGCTCCTGCCTTTTTAGTTCTGCAACATCTGAACAACTGCCTCATCAATCTAATTCTATCAGACAGGTTTAGTGAGACGCTGTGGAAGCTGTTATGTCCAGACTGTTCAGGCCTATTATTCTTTGTCAGGGTAGTGATTCTAGATTTTCATTCATTTGCTATAAGTGAGGGGCCAGGTGAGCTATTCATTGCAGTTTATTTATCTACACTGTGACAAAGAGAAGAAGACAATCACAGATTTGGAGAAGACAAAGACTTATTGGTACAGTGCAAAAAAATTCAGACAAAGCTGAAAGCAAAACTACTACTGTGCTACATTTTGTTTATCTTCACTATCAGTCTTAGAACAGATGCAGGTAAGTAAGAGAGTCTGTCAGACTATTTTAGTCCCCAGCAAACACAAGCTATGTGTACATGGAGCCAAATACACTGATTGCAAACGGGTTGAAAGCTCTATGGGAATGAAAATGATCCATGTTTACACCTCACAGAAAGGATTTTCTTCCAGTTTCACAAGGGTAGAACATTCCTTTTCCCACACCGATCATGTAAACACTGAATCAGAAAGTTGTAATTACAGCGCACGCTCTGACTAGACGAAACGGGCAACAAGTGATGTTTCCTCACTTGGGATGATGGTGGTGAACAAACGAGTTCACCGGACAGCAGCAAAAGGTTTGTTTTAAATTCAAACGCTGCCTTTACACCTTTTCCTCTTTGTTGTTTTTGCAGAAGGAGCACATGAGTATTAAGCTGCAGCAAACGCCGCAAACAGCTGTGATAATCAGTTTGTGGACATCTCCATCTTTGATAAATGTCATGACATCAGCATCTTTCTGTGCATGTCAGACAGGAGCATTCTGCTTAAAGATGAGCCCATGTACACACCAGATATAGATTAGTTCCCATGTAAACAGCTGCTCTGAAATCTTAAATCGGGATGATTTCAGAATGGTGTGAAAGTCTCCATGTAAACGTGGCTAATGACAGGATATTTTGTAAAGTTTTACAAAGGTGTAATCCACTTGTTTTTCTAATTGCTGCTTATAAAGGTATGGGTATCAAAGGTAAACCTTTGACCCAACAGCTGAGGTAGTCACACAGTTAAACCATCTTGGGGTAGAGGAGAGACCAGAACATGTTGCTCTAAACACAGACTGGGTCGTTAGATCTCTCATTCCACCACACCAGTGTGCTGTTTGGAGGCAGACTAACGTTCTGCAGCACTGCTTTCCATTTGCGATTAGGAACAAAGGCAAGCAACAGCTGTGTAATAAAGCCATTATATTCACTGCATCCTAGCGCAGTCTCTTACTAGTTATTTTACACCTTGTAAAGTAAGTTTTGGGTCCAAACAGCACCTATAGATTTGATTTGTTCTACTTCATTGCTAAACTTAACTAGTGGGTAAATCAGCGTATAGCTGACAGTAAAGTGCATCACAAATAAACAAAAATAACAAGATTCAAATACAACTAAAAATGTGTTTAGCTCATAAAAATGTCAATAAGACAAACAGATGCATGCTTTACATAGAAGCGTTGAGCATGAGTTCAAAGCCATGATTCATCATTTCCCAACCTGCTTGGCAGCAGAAACTGGTCGACAGCAGGTTGCCTGCCAAACCTGCAGTGACAACACAGGTGTGTTTGAGGACACTTTCTCAAAAGTATTTTCACTGCAGACACGAAGGATGCAGGCAGGCTAGTAATTCATTAAAAAAAGGCAAAACACAGCTGTTCTGGTGTGAAGTACAGAAAAAAAGCACACTCATGCACACAACTACCTCAGATTCCAAATGCTTTTAACAAGGAGAATCAGTCTAAAATATGTGTTGCTGCCAAGCAGCAACCTCCGGCGGTTAAAAGTGAAGCCTATATGGAAGTGTATAAAACTGCAGTTCTCCAAACAGTGGCTCCAAAACAGAGCAAATTCCCATAGACTTCCATGTTAAAAAGACCAACTTCACGGCAGAAATAAACATGTTTACAGCCTGGTTCAAAAATCCATTTTCGGTTTATAGGTCAGGTTTACCTTCATGACAACTGTGGTGGGAGTGAATTTTTTTTCTAACTTGCCAGTTTAAAAGTAATTTAATCTCGAAGTTCGGCATATTTAGGGGCGTGTCTTTTTGATTGACAGGTACCAATCTCCGGCTTCAAGTAAGAAGAACACAGAACAACTGCGGTTTTTAGCCAGTTAACAACGTGACTTAGCTTTACCCCGCTTACCTCCGTTAGCTGGTTAGCTCCCGTTATCTCGGGGTCAGCTCGGTTAGCTCTTAGCTACAGAAAGCTCGGAGTTCGCTCGATGTCAATCATCCGACATGACGCTCATGGCTCCCCTCTCAGCTCCACTTCTTTGTCCATATTTGTATTTTCCGGGAGAGACGACACGCATGAGCTTCAATTCAGCTCTTTATAAATCTATGGGTGACGTCACGGAGGCTCCGTCCATCTCTTTATATACAATCTTTGGTTGCTGCCCATATAACAAGATAAAAGGTTGCTCATAATAAACAATGTGAATTGAATTATTTTGGGGCTACTAAATATCATAATAGAAATTATAACAAAGCAAAGCTAGTTTGATAAATTGAAAATATTTTGCGAGTTTCATAATTAGTTAGCGGGGTCTGCTCCCTGTAGGCATTACTGCCTACAGGGAGCGCAGGAACAAATCAATGTTGCATCTGTATGGCTAAAAAAAAAAAAAATAAAAAAATCATTCAAAAACAAACAAAAAAAAAAAAAAAAATAGAAAATTCGACCTAGTCTGTCCAGTAAGACACACAAGAAGGTTCCAGCAGATGCACTTGTCTAAAATATAAAATACCTACATCCGTCCAAGAAAAAGTTCCAGACAGATTTATGATCAATGCTCCAAAATGGCCAAAAACCACCTTCATTTTGCTTCATTGGTTCTCTGCTGTGATACAGATTCCATCTTGTTACCGATGACAAATCTACAGGTTCACATTTGTGTTGTGATGACTTCAACAACTCTGAATCAATTCCCAAATCAATTGCTTTTTTTGTTAATGCCTTGTTAGGAATGCACTTTGGGGTGTTGGATGGGAATAAACCCTCATCATTTGAGTAAGAAATTGTCAAATGTCATACAAGAGATCATGTTTTTCACTCACGATTCTTAGTTTCCATCACACGACATGATGCTAATCCACAGAAAACAGTTGCCTAAAAGAAAGTTGTGGGGACAATCACTTTTTTCACTGTTGCTAATGACAAATGTGTCCTTTTAGGACACATGTCCAGGCCTCCAGGCATTTATAATAAACAGCTTAACAAATCATTTATTCAAACAGAAGCACAAGCACACACTAAACCCTTTAAAGTATCGCAACATGAAGTTGCCCCACCTGTTTTGCACAGCGGTCCTGAAATGTTCTAGAGACGTTCTTAAGCAGTACAAAGAAAATGTTTGCAGCATTTGCCCTAAATTTTCTGACAAATTCCACACAGGCTTCAGTAAATTCTCCAGATAATGACTGAGTGTATGTATAAATGTGGCAGCACCAAAAAAATTTGCCGTCACAGAGAATGACAATGTGTATGGTGGTGGGTGTTGCGTCCCTCAACCACTTCATACAAAACTGACTGTATGATCCCATCTAGGCCATTGGCTGGCTGCTTTATCTCCTTCCTGGCTGCACCGCTCCGTTCCTGTGGTTGGCTGGCTGTACCATCCCCTGTCCAGGATTGGCTGACTTATCATCCCCTTCAGCTGGGCCCAGCTTGTCAACCCTATGTAAGGAGCTGGCTGGCAGACAATCAGGGCAGCTGAGTGTTGATTGCTCAGTTTGCCTCACCTTGCCTTGGTTGTCAGCCTGGAATGTGGTTTAAGTGGTGTAGTACAGATTTGTACTTTGTATCTTTGTGTTGTGAGCCCAGGAGGGGTGTTTCATGAACTGTCACAGTTCTAGCTGTTCTTTATTTGAGTAATTTTGACACAGTTGTTTTCTGGGTTGTATTGTGTTTTTTCTTTTTTTTGGTCCTTCATCACTGCCTGGTTGTCATGGGCAAATTTCATGGCAGCAAATAAACACCTTTTTAGTTTAAATAACTTATTTGTGGGTTTAATGCTTACAAACCTCTCCCCTTTTAACTGGTGAGCTGAGGGTTTGTAACAGTGGGTTTGTCCTCTCTGTGGATACATACAGAATCATACAGGGCAGGAGTGTTACTGACATTGCAAGCCTTAAACTGCTATTCTCAGCTTAATGTTAACACATTTGACTTCTACAGACTCATTTTAGTATCATGAAACAGACTTTGAACTTGTTACTGGGAAAACACCAGTGGGATTGATGATGCTTCGGTTCCACTGGGTGTGAAAATGATACTGAACCAGAAGTTCCAAAAACATATTTGGAAAAAACTAAAAAAAAAAACTAAAAAAAAAAAAAAGTGTTAGAATTAAAGATCACCTGCTGGGTAATATGCACCAACAAACAAACACAGACTCCTGCTGAGCTGGAACATCTCCATCTCAGACCAAAGAAATATGATAATCTAATCAGGATTAACTGAGAATCATCATCACCACCACAGAGCTCCAGGGAAAACCAAGGCCATGCAGAAATGTTGGTAGAAAGGCAAAACTGTTACCAATTAGTAACTAATTTCAGCCTTGCTGCAACTACTCAGCGTCTGAGTAATAAGTTGTTTTCATCAGTGTTGACAAAACAAGAAAACCAGTTTAGGAAGGAAAACCAAATCACTGATGTCATAGATAATATTCTCCCCATCTGAAGGAAAAAAACACGAAAGACTAAAAACTTTAAATCCAGTTTGTTTTTCTGCTCTTGTCAGTTTGATCTGTATTGAGTTTGGACAGTTTTCCTCTCCTTGCAAAGCTCCTGAGCAGATCCAGCAGACCGTTGTATTAACAAAAAGAGTCTTGCTGAGGGATGACTTCATGCAGTAACGTCTTAAAACAGCCTCCCTATTGTCATCGTTTATTTAGTTAACAATAACCATTTCAGAATGTGATACACTGTTAATCCTGTAACATCCTTGTGTAATCACTATTCCGTCTACAAACATGCATGTGGGGTGATGGGCAGGCTCTAGACGGGAGAAATAGCTCATGGTGAGACGGGGAAGAATTTGGTTAATGTTCTGATAAAAATCTGACAAACCCAGATCAGGATCCCACACAGCCTTGCATTTTCCTGCATGTTGTGCAGGAAGAATTTTATCGATGATTTTGGGCATTAAAGAAACCTTTTTTTTTTTTTTTTTTTTTTAAATAAATAAAAAAAAAACTGCTTGATCCAGTCACTCCCATTATCTAATCATTTGTTCCTAATTCTATTGCTGAGATTTCCTGATAAATTTGATCTAAATCCATTCATTACAGTTCGAATTGTGTTGCAAACAGAAAGAAAAACCAACCAAATACATGGGTAATGACTCATCACAACAGGATACTTTCTATTTGAACTGCTGCCGCCAGTCGCATGGTACAGACAGTCACCTAGAACAATCTAAGAGGCTAAAAACTCTTTTGATCCCAGAATTGTAACTCTGTGCTTTCAAGACTGTCAACTTACTTTACGAACATTAGCCTACGCACCATGTGCACCACCAAACCTCATTTACTGTTCTTTTACACAGCAATAACTAACTGAGTATTTACGGTTAATAAGAAATGATTCCATTCACTAAAAACAGGCCCTATCGGTTTTCTTTCTTTAAACATGACATTTCTTTCTTTAACTTGATATATTTTACATTAGAGTGGGACCGACATAAGAGTGTTTTTACAACCCCGGTCCTCAGAGGCCACTTCCCTGCATGTTATAGTTCTATCTAATTCAAGCTCATCAGACTCACATTGACTGACCTGCTAATCAAGTTCTTGGCAAGCCTGCTAATAAATCATTGTATTTCCGTCAGGTGGGTTCCAGTTTGGAAACCTCTAAAACATTCAGGGCCATGGCCCCCAAGTACCGGGATTAAAAACCATCGTTCTAACAGATAGATGAGAATATCGATACGCCCCAGTTGGGGGACTGTACCAAAATGGCCATTAGACTATATCTGAACTGTACCAAAATATCTTGATTATCTGCTTCACTTTTTCCAGAGTTGGCCTTTCCATAAATAAGGTACACATATTATACTACGAGTCATTTGGTAAAGGTTTAGAGGTAAAACTGCATCATTCCAAAAAGATATTCACATCCTAAATAGTCTTTTCCTTTCTTTGAAAAGCATAAAACTTGTCTCATTGTTGTACCATTGTACCATCTTAATTTATCATTCACCGGTTGCACATATACTGATAACTCATTTCATTCTGGGTATGTAATTTTGAGGTGTAGAAACAGACACCTATTTCCCATTCCTCCAAATTGTGCTGCAATTTGCTGGAATTTAAATGCATACAATAAATGTTTAACATTTCTGCATGTCAAAGGTCTAATTATTAAATGGACATTACTTCAGACCATAATGGCAATGTTGTAGTTGTGAAAAACATCTCACACACACACACACCAAAATACTGGCAATACAAGCCTAATTGCCCCACCCCCCACCCATGTTATCAAGAGGCCATAAAATACAGATTTATTTCCAGAACATAACGTTACAGTTAAGCTAAATCCAATTACATCACTTGACCAAGTTGAAAACAAGCACCCAAAAACACCATTCTATAACAGCAGCCTATGTAGTGTAAAGAAACATGAAATGTAGAATATAATACGGCTGTATGTGTGTTTTTGTTTTTGTCTCACTTCCAATCTAAAATGTATCGGTGACCGTCCTAAAAGACAGAACAAAAGATGGTTTGTATCCAGTGATTTCCTCTGCTGAAGTAAAGGAAATATTGCCTTCCCATACACCATCCTGCAACAAGAGTCTAAGACATGTGACACATCACACACATCTGACAGCATATCTCTCCATGACTCCAACCAGACACATCCTCAATGGAAACTCTGCAAGTGTGTGTACGTGTGTGTGCGTCCAAGCCTCAGGAGGGAAACTGATAAAGCATTAAGTGAATTTGTTATGCGACTCTGCTGTTTAAATGAGTTAAACCATGAAAACAAAGTCTAAAAGAAATTAAATTAAATTAAACACCCTTGCATATTCCTATTTACATCTTACAGCACAAAATCTTATTAGTGATTTACACCAACATTACATGTTTATGTCTTCCTTCTTCCTGGTTTGTGTAGGACTCTTCTGTAGTCAGCGTTTCCAGCTCTTGAAATAAATAAATAAATAAACCCAATCAATGAAAAAAAGACCAAGTTAAGTGATTTCTTCTTTTTTTTTTTTTTTTTGGTTTTTTAAAGTTGTTCATAATAAAAGGGACTCAGCTTGTGAAGCAGCCGTGTATTCTGCAAGATAACTTGAAAAATCCCAGCAGTAATTAATTGTGTAATTAAAGCCATTTTTCATACATCAGCTGGTATATATATCAACAGGTTAACTTGGAAATGTTACAACTGACCCAAATGCAAAGTAAAACTAAAACTAAAAATCAAGTAAAATGTATAAAATGTAACTTTAACAGAAAGAACAAAAACGGAAAAAGAAGTTTTCCACTTATTGGGTTAAGGTTTCACAAATCGTACTGCACTGTTGTCAGCTCAGGCATAAGCAGTGGGTTTTTCACGTAACTTGTGTCTTCTGTCCAAATTAGTCTGAAAGTTGTGATATGTTTTCTTTCTTTTATAGATCAAAGTCTGTAAGAAAGGCAAAATACCCGAGTCCAACATCCTTAACATATCCATAAGTTGAATTTTCAGAAATAGAACAAAGGTTTCTTGGAAAATGAAGTCTTAAGTATTGTAGATTGCTAAGTCAGAGCTCGGTCTAATGTGGTATAGGCTTTACAAAAAACACAAGGTGAAATTACTCTTTATGCATAGTGAATCTACATGCACAATTCAGTAATTAGATTTCCATTGTTTCTTTTTTCTTTTTCTTTTTCTTTAACCCACTGACACTTGCTGTTCTCTGCAGGATTGAGACTCATTCCCGAAGGGTTTATTTCTTGATAAAGAAATATGTATGAAATGTGCTTTACAAATAAAATGTGCTTTGACTAATTTCACTATATCATTGTGCATTTACATATAGCTAGTGATGATTTGTGGAGGCCATTTAAGTTAATTAAGTCTTAAACTTTAAATACTTAATTTGCTGCTGGAAATATTGCCTTGTATTCCCAAATTTACTTTAAAAAAAGTTTTCAGCACCTTCAGCTACCATGTTTAGCTAGTTAGCTGGTTTCATTCTTCATTGTGAGGGGAAGCCCTGGCTGCAAGTTTAAATGTGGAAGGCTGAAAATTCATCCACGGTGAAAAATTGCACAATTGACTGTTCTCCTCCCTTTGCTTAACTGTTTCAGGGTGGATCTTTACTTTAAAGAACTTCTTTTGTTGCCAACTGAATACACAGGATGTAATGCAACATTGCTCTTTAAGTTACTGAAACTTGTATCACAAGAGGAACACCGGGTGTGACAAGATGCAATCTGCTGCTGCTTGTTTGTTTCTGCTCAGCCACTGCAGGTTTCCTTCATAATAGACAGTGATGCTGACATGAGGACAGAGCTGAGGGGATGAGCGGCGGCCTGAGGGAACTACAACAGATGGAGGCAATTTGTGTGCAGCATAACCCACAAATTAATTTGCTATCATTTTCAATCTTCAGAGTTTCAGTTAGAAAATTTCAGATGGTTTTGAAAAGAGTTGATGGTTAAAAGAACATTTTTTACATGATGGAAAAGTCTCAGTATTTTAATAATAGTGCAAAAAGTCTTGATGCCCTGATAAGAACTAAAGGAAAAGCTAATAATGAGAAGAGAAATATTTACATCATACATAAAATGTGCAGGAGTTCAAACAAACTAAATGGAAAAAAAACACCCAGTCACACACGAGAATGTGTGTACAATGCACACACAGACTGCAGACTAACACGGACTCTATGATGGGCTCCTGAACACAATGAAACATGCACCACTCACTGCCTGCAACAACCCTCCAGCAAAGATGTACAGTAATAACAGCACAGTGTACAGTTTGTGTACATACAGTAGAGAGATTTGTCTTGCAGAAACATTGACCTCAATATGAGACCGGGATGAGAACACAAGGTGATGTGAAGTACAGCTTAATATGACACCAAAACACGCTAAATGAATTTGATTTTAAGAGATTGACAATGTTTTTGAAGGCATCTTCAGATGGGACTACAAACTAGGGTGAGACGTGAAATGTTCATGAAACTATCATCTCATCAAGTCACACAAGAATATATCAGCTGTGTGAGGGAGCAAGCTGGCGAAGGAGGTGGAACACAGGTGGCTTCAAAAGAAAAAGGGTTTTATTTGCCCAAACAATATAAATGAATTAGGCCTTTAAAAGAGGTCAACTAAGCAAAACCTAAATCAAAGTCTGAAAATAACTAAACTAACAGATTAGGGAACATAATCGACATAACACAAAAACATACTGACCTGACAAACAACAAACAAAGGAGAACTTAAATACTGGCTGATCAGACCAGTTACAAAACATATGGGGTAACACATTAAACATACTAACAAACTAGACAAAGAAACAGAACCTAACTGTTAGCTTAATTATTCTTAACAAAACTACTAACAAAAGGTAAACCCAAACTACTCAAAAATGGGAAAGAAAGTGAACAAACATTTGAAGAAACTAAACTAAACTTTTAATCTCCCCCTCTGAAGATGAGGTCTTCCCAAAGGCCCGTGGCACTTCCTGCTCACTGTCTTCCCTCTGGTGCACACTCCTGCCCCCCAATGCCCAAGCTAATCCCTTCAGCACCAGTAAAAAGAAACAAGATTAACCAAAATGCAAACAGTTGAAAATACAGTGGCTCCTTAATGTGCGCGCTAACAAAAAGAAACCAGAGCATTTAAACTAAGTTTAAATATAAAGAAAACTGACAATGTGGTGCTTTTACCGCCTTTATATGTGTGGCCATTGGTCTGGCCATCACAAGCTGCCTTGGGTAACTAAATATTAGTTTCTGCTCAGGCTCAGTCATTCAGTAAATTTGAATTGTACACACCTTCACAATGGGATGAAGCCCGGCTTAAATGTCCACACCTGATAAATTTCAGACAAACTGAAAATAAGCATTTTCATTTCTTTTTCTGAAAGATCGTTGTGAAGTTTGTTTTACATCCATAAGAGATGACACTGATCCCCCTCTCACAAAATGGTACCATCCTATGATCACAATTAGGAATGTCCCCATTAAGATTCGAGTGTTTTCCGAAAAGGTTACCCGGGATCTGCAGATTTTGTAAACAAGACAACATAAAGAATTTAAGTTGTTGAAATAACTGTCATTGTAATGTACAAATAATCCTACATACAAAAAGTAGTATTGGCGAGTAGCAACTACTTTGTTTATGTCAGATATTTACACGCCGAGTGTTTACTGTCATCAATTGCCTTTAATTACAGGTACTCCCTGGGGCCGTTGTATTCAGTTTGGATCATAGATCATTGATCAATCGTTTCAACCTTCTTCTGCCTTCAGCCATCTTCTCCAGCTGGTTTTATGTTAGTTGCATAAACTTTACTTACTGCACTGTGTTCGTCTGTCAGTGTGTTTTTGGTCTTCCTCTGCTTTGTTTGGCTTCCATGTTAGAAGCTGCTTGGATATGACCTTTTTCCTTCTTCTTAGTGTGTGACCAATCCATCTCCATTTTGTCGTCATCAGCTCCTTGTTTGGCGTGTTCCCACAGGGCAATGTTGTTCATTTTGTTTTGCCAATAGACACTGCAGATGCAGGTATCTATTGGCCTATAAAGTTGACAACAGACTACAGTTTATTGGTTGTGTCTCTAGTGGTCCTCTAGGTTTCAGATTATTACAATAATGCAGTTTTAACATGGAAACTGAAGATTGACATTGTGAGCTTCATATTGAATGAGATGTTTTCAGTTTTCCAGATACTTTTTAATGTGGTAAAAGTTCTTTTTTTGATTTTCCCATTTTTGTTTTTTCATTTGCTATCCACTGCGATTCTTTTTATTACTGGTCCAACAGCATTTCCTTTTTATTCATTCTGTTACTTTCTTAAAATAATGCCCACAGTCATTTTTCCCCATTTTTTTTTCCTAAAACAAAAAACCCACTAAACATATTTCTTTATAAAGCTTCTTACACTGAGGTGTAAACACTAAATTAATACAAATCGATCAAATTAAGCTATTCAGCACCCTAATTAAATACTTGAGATTGGATTAGGACATCCATAGTTAGCTATTTATGACTGCTACTGATATTGTTGAAAGCAAGATAGTTTAAATATGTTTAAACAGAAAACCAAAAGTAGAAAAAAAATGCTAAAGGAGTTGTCTGGCCAAGACAAAGACTACTTTGTGTTTTTAACCACAAAGCATAAAGCTTGTTCATTATGGCAGGAGACTCTGCTTCACAAGGTTTCCAGGTGGAGGTAAAGTCAAGAATCAGGAGACTCGCTAGCTCTGGGACACCTCAAAGGAAGCCACAGGGAGCAGAACCAGTGCAAAGGGTCAAGTCCATCCCCCCCAATAGGGGGAGGTCACATAAAGAAAAGAGGCCTTGTTAAGGTTTATATTTTTTCTTGAAAGGTGTAGATACAAGAAATTATATAATCAAAGTTTTCTGCGATTATCCTCTAGTTTCAGGATGAGCTGAGAAAGTCACAGAAAAACATTTGCAAAACAGAATGTAGCTCAATTTTCTTTATACAATCACAATAAGGCAGTTTTGTATCTGGAGAAAACATCGGCCGTGGGTTTCATTTGCCTCAACAAGATGAGAAAGTAAAACTCCGGGGGTTATTTGTCATTTTAAGTTGCTCTTCAAAACATGAATGGATATAGAGAAGATGACCTGTAGGATATCTGCCCACCCCCACTGGCACAAAGATCAGTTCATGTTGGATTTTATGTACAAAGACATATTGTGTTGTTAAAAGACAAGCTTCTTACTAAAGCAAAATGGATAAATAAAAATTTAATTAGCATCAATAACAAAATTTAGCAATTCTATTAATCATACATGCCGACCTCTTTCCATTCATTGTAACACACATACACACACACCCACATGACATCTTGGAGTCCCGACCAGTGCTGATTCATAACCAAAATCACAACAAGCCTGAAAGCCGCCAGATGTAAAGCACTGCTTTGTAAGATGACTTCAAAATCACATCACATCTTGTGACCATTCCACTCCACGTATCCAATAAAGCTCACTAAACAGATTACAGGCAGGACAAAAAGATAAATGCCAAAACATCAAGTCTCTGCAACCCGACTCGCATGCTGTGTCAGCGCTGCAGTCTGATTGAGAAACATTGTTTAGTAAACAAGCTGACCCAGTTAGAGATGAGAGAACAGAGGAGTGCAGAACAGTGCATGCCCACGCTGACACCAGGGTTCAGCAGCCCGCTGGGCTCAGTGCTGCCAACTGGGATTTGTCACAGAGTGTGTGATTTAAAAACAGCACAGCGTGCAAATATGTGCATGTCTGTGTATGTGTGTGTGTGCATGTATGTGCATGCAGGAACTAAGGCATGGGTGTGCCCTGCAGATGATGTGGTATTTGTAGGCGTTTGGTCACAGAGGCAATAAAGGGTGTTTCCTGGACACACAAGGCCAACAAAAGTTCATAAACAAACACATGATCATTTCCTCTTTAGACTGCAAGAGATGTCTTTTCACTGATTGGCTTGAAATGATGTGTATGTAAAGTGCCCTGTGACAACATTGTTGTGAAGTGGCGCCATACAAATAAAGCTGAATTGAATTGAATTGATCTTTAATGGAATCATGTGTCACACCATTGGACAATAAGCAATATTAATTACCAAAGAATCAATGTATAAATGCTGATAATACAAACAGTATTACTACTATCTGTTAATAAAATACTTCCCATTTGTTCTAAAAACTGGTATGCTTCAGGCTTGATCTGATCTGATCCACACAACTACTACTTTTCATCAACAACATAACTTGATGTAACATAACTTTACATCCACTTTAAAACAAATTGGTTTTAGATAACAGAAAACAAAAGATTTTTCAAATATACCAGCTAGAAGCACTCAGAGAGCTCAGACGTCCACTAAGCCATTATCCTCTTTACTTTACCAATGAAGCATTAGTTTTGAGTTAAGTTGCTCCGAATCACCTCCATAATCTGATCACTTGTTCCTTTTTCTATTTCTAAGATTTCCTGAAAATTTAATCCCGATCCGTCCAGAACGTTTAGATTTATGTTGGTAGGAGACATACCTACTGCCTTGGTGGAAGTAAAAAGGAATGACTCGTCAAACAATCACGAAGGCATGACTGTATTAAATGTTGTCTCAATAATGTTGTTCCTGCGTATTTAAATTATGTCAACAGCGTGTAAAATTCCAATCAAGGCCCTTTCACAAAGAATCATTTAGTTAAAGTTAAACTTTACAATCTAATTAAACAAAAAGGTCAGCCTAAGTGATTTATGACCAAACAAAAGAGAACGGACAAAGCACTGTTAGAGCTGAATGTCACAGTAGAACTTAATGTCTCAGCCATGAGCTTTTATGTGAACACGTTCAGGAAAAAAAAAAAGAAAAGTTGTTCTGCTGAACTTTTAAAGAAGGGTGATAAAAACAGCACAGCAATACATATTTACTCTTCAGCCCCTCCGCATCCCTGCTGGTCTTGCAGCAGCTGTGTATGGTCAAGAGGAGACTTTAAATTACAGGTATGTGTGTGCTTGCTATATCAAATGTTGCATTTTTGTGTAGAGCATCAGTTGTGTATATATGACATCAACACAGCATGTGCATAAGATGCAGAACAGAGGTGATCAGGGAGGCTGTCTGTGATTAATTGTGGTTCTTGTGCTGTTGGTAATATTTCAGCTGTTACAATCCAAACACCATCTCTATTTGTTGTCTCCATGTTTAATCATTTAATTTCTTTACACTGCAAATTGCTATTCGGTCCAATGGGTCTTTTACACTAAAAGGCAACAAAAAACCTAAAGCTTCAAAACATCTCTGTTGTGTGTCCTGGTTTCAGAACCATCTAGAAAAAAGACTTCACTTGAACACACAGTAAAGATTATATTACTAGTTACGACCTGCAATCAATGTCTGAGCAAGGGGACATCATTTCATTAGTTTATTTCACTTCACAAAATCTTTTCTTTTCCTTTTTTCTAAAATTTCTTGTTTATCAGGCACAAAACGCAAAGTTGCAAAAGAACAGAAAAGTGCATTTAAACTAAACACGTGCTCTGCAATTAGAGCTTTCCATTCAATTCAAAAATAGCAGAAGTACATCCTTTTGTGATCCCCACACTGTTAGGGGATCAACAGCCATTATGAAGGCATCCATAGAAGTAACCCACAGGCCCAGAAACATGCATACACATTTTGGCAATAAATTAACCTCACATAAGACTCACAGTGAGTAATACTCACATAGAATAATGAGTCTCATGTCTAGCGATACAAACTGCATTTTCCACTGCGAGCAAATATGTGAGATGACAGTCGGTTAATTGAATAGATTTGGTGACCTGGAAAAGTTCTCATCTAATTTCCATATTAATGTGGACCCTTGGGCGCAGTAATGAGGAAGTACCCCCATCCCCTTCATAGATGTATACTCTATATGATGAAAAACAGCTCAGGCGACAAAAAAAGAAAACATACAAGTCAGTAAAATTCCTTACACAAGTATTTTTATTACTATTACAACTAATAAAACGCTCAAGTCTTCAAAGATCTGAGCTCACAAAGAATTTAAAGACTGTCCTGATTATATAATCCCAACCTTCAGACGTTGAAAGACCAGATTGTTTGGATTTTAACATGAAATATGTTGACTTTCAGCTCACATTAGCTCAAGTTAATAAACTGTGTGACTTGATAATGACTATAATTTCAGATAAGATACAATCAATCACTAAAACACCAGAAGATTAAAGAACTGATGTCTGATGGAGTCAGCGCTCCCAAGGAAGCTCCAAACATTAATGATGAGAAACATTTGACTCTTAGAGAGAGATTTTAATAAGGTGATGACTAGAGGGGATCAAAAGAGCCGCTGTCTGCCTCAAAAGCTAATTTGGCCCAAAAACCTGGCACCTCTCCTCCTCCCATGGTCAGAGCCTGACCCCGTTGTCATAGTTACTCTATTCTAATATCTATGCAAAAGCCCTGTAGCTGCTTGGGAAGATCCACTGCTGACATCGTGGTGGATAGTGAAAGAAAGGCTTGTGCACACACACACACACATACACACACACATACATATACAGAGAAAACATGAGACCTGGTGTACATTTGAACCAATGCACGCATGAACATACAGGCTTCCCTGAGCTGGCCAGAAGTCAGCTGTACTCCACACAGGGTCAGATGGTTTCAGTAATTTATCCAGCCAATAATAGGGATAGTCTAACCCCACCCCGCTGGGACCTCCGAGTCTGGCAACCAAACAACTATGGAATCTAAACACTCAATCCACATACATATCACATCACACAGCACTTTGCAGATGAAAAAAAGAAAGATTGACACAAGAGATGGTTCAGCTTTGCCAAACTCCTTAAAAGGAACCAAAACAAACAAGAAACAAAACATTACATGTTCAGATGGAGGCCACAAGGCTCAAAGGCTGACATGGCAGGAAAAAATAGGTGAAATTTAGTTTTGTTAACCTTCTACTTGGGTTTTATACCTTTAAGGTTTTAGCACTGAAATCGTCAGATTTCATGAACATATATTGTATTGGTGGAATGATGGATTGAAGGCAAAAGGGTCCAAAATGAAAGAGGATACAGCTGGAAATGAAAACTGACAAATCCACAAAAGTAAGTGTGTACCATTAATAAAACATTTACCAATGATAAGTTTGCAATTGGGTGTCTTTAGGTGTAATAGAAACTTGTATACACACTAAAGGTATAGTGTTTAATCCTGCCCAACTCAGGGCCTCAGAACAAGCCCAGAGTTATTCATCCATGCATGCCTAATGAATGACTTAAGTCAAAACCCAGAGAGACAAGAAAATCCAAGATAATAAAAATGAAACCCACTCGTGTGCAAACACACGTGTCCCATAACAAAGGAAAAACACTGGAGTCCAAGGCTCCATCAATATGCAGTGTGCAGAGAGAGCAGAACCACATGTTTTTGATAAGTCCTTTAACAGAGCTGAATGAGGTAATGATGAAGTCATCTGTGTCCTCTGGACAGGTTCAAATTCACTGGACTGTGTCCATTTTAAACAGCTTCAGGCTCACCAACAGATTTTTTTCTTTTTGCCTAGCTCTGCATTGTGAAAATATTGTTAAAAAAGATTAAACAAAACTAAAAATAATAGTTGTGACTGGCAACCTGTCCAGGCTGTACCCTGCCTCTCACCTGATGGTTGCTGGGATAGGCTCTAGCTTCCCCAAGGCCCTTTATTGGACTAAGCGGTATAGACAATGAATGAATGGTAATAGTTATAGTAATATTAATAGTAATAGTAACAGTGTCAACTTGTCTTTCAATGAGGAAGCAGATCTAGGGACTCTGAGTTGGGCTCTGCTATGTCCAGTGCTGAGATGGTTAAAATGCTCCTCAGTTATGTTTTGGGTAGACAAAATCTACAAAGTTCCTCGAGGTTCTTGATGCTGTGAAGCTATCTATGTTGACACACATTTGCAGGACTGTATGGATATCAGGGACAGTGCTTCTGGACAGACAGACTGGGGTGGTGGTCCCCTCTTCAAGAAGGGGAACAGTAGGGAGCACTCTCCCTACTAAGGTCTTTTCAGAGGAGGGTCTAAACTTGTCAAAACTTGGAAAGAGGAGGAGTAGTGTGGTTTTCAGTATGTTCATGGAACAGTGGACCAACTCTTTACTCTCTTCAGGACCTTGGAGGGTGCATAAGAGTTTGCCCAACTAGTCCACATGTGTTTTGTGGATTTGGAGAAGGCATTTGACCATGTCCCCCAGGGTGTCTGTAGAGGGTGCTTCAGGAGTATGAAGGACCTTACCCCCTTGTACAGGCTTATGTGATTCTACTGGCTTCATTAGGTCATAATCCCCAGCTCTCACTGGAGTGATTTGAAGCCAAGTGTGATCTAGCTGGGATGAAAATCAGCATCTCCATATCAAGACCATGGTCTTCAGTCAGAAATGGGTGGCATGTCTTCTCCAGGTCAGCAATGAGGCCCTACCCCAAGTGGAGGAGTATCTGGGGGGCCTTGTTCATGAGTGAGGGAAGCATGGAGCGAGAGATTGTCAGGCGAACTGGTGTACTGGTGGCAAACTCTGCATCAGCTTTTTATGGTGAAGAAGAAGCAGAGCAAAAAGGCAAAGATGTTGATTTACCAGCCGATCTATATTCCTAAGCTTACGTATGGTCACCAACTGTTGGTAGTGACTGAAAGAACAAGATTACAAATAGAAGTGGCTGAAAACAGATTTTTCTCCACAGGGTGAGATAGTCCTGTTAGATTTTGAGGGGCTCAAAGTAGAACAACTGTTCCTCTGCAGAGAGCCCAGATGAGTTGGCTCAGGCATCTGGTCAGGATGCCTCCTTGACACCTTCTGGTGAGGTGCTACGAACACGTCCCACTGAGAGGAGACTCATGGAAAGACCCAAGATATGCTGGAGTGATTATGTCTCTCAACTGGCCCAGGAGTGTCTCGGCATCGCCCCAGATGAGCTGGAAGAAATGGTTGGGGAGAGGGGTTTCCCTGCTTAAGCAGATTCCCCCATGACCTGACCCTGAGTAAATGGAGGAGAATGGATGGATGGATGGATGGATTGACAGACAGATGGAGGCACTTTTAATAATAAGTGGCTTATGATTGGATGAGCCCAACCATTAATAAGAAACTTTGAATTGGAGAAAAGAACAACTACTGACACTGAGGAGCTGCTGACAATTGGTTTCCATAAGTGTTTTGTCTTTTCTTTCAACCAACTGATGTGGTTTTTGCCTTTTTAAAAAAAAACATTAGTATAACAGAAGGTGACAATGTCTCAAGTATAATCACAAAAGCCTAGATTAAATAAATGATCCTTCTTCATTTTTCACTCCTATATGGACAAAGCATCCCCTTACTGTTTTCCTCTAAGTATTTATTTATGGTTAGAGGCCCCCACTTTTTTTTTTTTTTTTTTTGTGCAGTTATGTGTAGCTCAGAACATCAGATCCAGAGATACAATGCTAACATAGTCACAGCCTGGTTTATTTTCTGTACACTAGTTAATGAAAAGCAGTCTTAGGTATATTCTGTGGTGAAAATCTTTGTTGGTATGTTTGAAATAAACAAAGTTACTTTACCGCTGCTATCTCAAACAACCAATAAGTTGGAGGCGGTCACAGGCGGATTTCTAAATATTCTAGCTGCATTAAAAGGTAACAGATAAATAGCAAAGCCTGTAAACAAGGAAACTGAATACAATAGATTGTGTACATGGGCTTAGATTAACATTACTACAACCATTACTTTGTTTTAAAAGGTGGCGCTCACAAGATTTTGACTTTTAAAGTGTTTATAAAAATCTCTAGAAGGCCATTATGTTCTTCATCTTTAGCCAACTCTTCATCTTTAGCCAACAAATACAAAAATCAGACTGTTCACCATCTCACCTCCCTGCTGTTTAAAGTATTTTCAATATTCACGAATACCTTGCAGAACACTTGTTGGAAAATAAAAAGAAGAGTTTACAGCAAAGGCATCATAAAGGCAGTGGAGTAAAAATAAAGACAGTATGTTTGTGCTTTTCAGAAGTGAAATATCTTATATATTTGCAGTCCCTAAAGGCTTGTGAGACAGGGCCCCTTCTGTCATGGAGCATCATAGAATGACGAGAAAATCGTCTAAGATTTCAGGTCCATATGGTGAACATTGACCGCATTTTCATAGAGCTCTCCTGAGCAAACTGAAGAAATTCGATCAAGAATAAGATGAAAATTTCAGTATATCAAAGTACAGGCCATTGGAAAAGATGATCATATTCATCCAGGCGCTTTTTGAGCTGAGGTAGCCAGGCTTTGGTGAGGAGATGGATTTCCACTGAGAGCCATTACAGAATGAGAAATAACTAATGGCCAGTGGTGCCGAGGAGGTTTTTGGAGCGAGATGCAATCTGAGGGTGGGGGGAAAATGCCATATTTTGATAACAAGAGGAATGGAGAGAAAACGTACTCAGACTGTAGGAACTTTTCTCTTGCACCAGCAGTTTTGAAGGAGTTACACCCAGCCAGCTTCACCTGTTGGTATTATAACATTTAACAAAACACAGGACACACTGGAAATGCACACCAGTTACCAGTTTATAGAATCTATGTTGAGGGTCAGTGTGCAAGGAAAGCTTACCTCCTCCTGAAATTAAAGAGTTTTTCTTACTTTCCCAGCAAGTCATTGCATAGCATTTGAAAATGCTAAAGAAAACGGCAGTCTGTTTTTGCTGACTTCCTCAGCTGATTGTTTCACATGGTCTGGCTGTGCCAAACTAAACCCACCCCCTGATCTTGACACATGTAGTTCTTTGATCTAGACCAGGAAAGAGTTTGTGATGCTCTAGCACCAGTTTTCCTGGCTCACAGGCTTTTCTTCAGCACACAAACAAGCTCCAAACTAACACAACGACTGCGGTGTCCAAAAACATGTGAAGAAGCTAAATGAAAAGAGAGGGAAAAATTACACAAAATAGAATGAAAGGGGGGATAAATGAAGATGATGCATGCACAAAAGGTTTATCCTGCTATCAAAATGCTTTTACTATCTGGAGGTGCTTCGTTGTCTACATTTCTGTAAATCTTTTTGTGAGGGAACAGAAAATTCCCATAAAATAAAGCTTCCTGCACTGCCTGCCCCTGTGTGTGGCCCGTCCCAAACACAACTCACACCTCAGGCAAATAAACATTTTAAATAAACAACTTGCAGTTGTGCTCATATGTATTCATACCCTTTCATTAAAGAAAAAGCTGAATTTCCAACAGTCACTCAAATAACTGGAGACTTAAAAAAGGAACAGTAACTAAAAATTTGCAAAAATATAATTTAGTAATATAAGACACTGTTTTTTCATTTAATTGAGTTGAAGAAAGAAAAAAAAATTGGTCCTGGACAAATGTT
This sequence comes from Telmatherina bonti, assembly GCF_933228915.1. Classification (NCBI taxonomy): domain Eukaryota; kingdom Metazoa; phylum Chordata; class Actinopteri; order Atheriniformes; family Telmatherinidae; genus Telmatherina; species Telmatherina bonti. Next base: position 19,075,555 of record NC_136621.1, on the reverse strand, counting down.
TGTTTGCTTTTTAAAAAAAAATATTTCTACTGAACCCGAATTATAAAATAATGTAATATTTTTTATTAAATTTTTATTCATTATTACTTTAGTCGATTTCAGCTTAATCTACAGGCAGCTGTTTTTTTCCTTCTGTAATGAAAGGGTATGAATAAATGTGAGCACAACTCACATTTTTAAAAATGTGCTAATAAATCCTGTAAATTTGTACAGTAAATTGAAATGATGATCAGTTAAATCCAATAGCTAGTCATGTATGGAAGCAATTCTGTACTTTAATCCTTTGTGTTTACACTTTTAAGATTAATAGTTCCAAATGTTGGCTGTTTTCAAAGTCACAAATGCTGGATTGGTGATGTCAATAACAACAACAAAAATTCTAATACCAATATTATGATTAATTACTATCAATTATTATTAATTATTATTATCATGAATGGAGAAAAACAAATTACATGGTATTTTCAAGGTCTGCTGTAAGGACCTGAACTCCTTCTGGGAGAGGGTTAGGATCAAGCTGATCATGTACAAGTGACAGAGTTCTCCTTTATGGCCTCTGGTAGACAATATTATGCTCCTCTTAACTGTTTTGTGTTTTAAGTGTGTCAAGCGGGTTAAACACAAATTTGCACACAACTAGCACATTCACTGAAGTTTTGTTGGGTTTTTTTCCAAGTGTATTCGACAGTGATATCTTCGGCCACTTTTTCTTTTATTTAACAGGTTTAGCTGCAAATAATGGCCTTTTGGAATTAATATATTCTTATACAGATGGTTTTACAAACCCTCCACCCACCCAGCTATTAAGCAAAGTATAAAGAACTTCATGTTTCAGAGCAGAAGTGCAGAACCTGCCAAATCAGCAACTGTTGTGATCTAGATGTACAGACACTATCAACAAGCATAAGTCATTATGTCTGTTATCACATGATCCTTGTGGTGCATACTGCAGCTAATGATGATCTTTCATTTCACTCGATAATAACAGTTTTTTTTAAAGACAGATCAAATCACAGATGCGTTTAAAGTCTCTAAACAACCTGCATACAAAAGAGTACCTGTAATAATAATAATAAGTAATACTACATCAAAGTATAAGAGTGACGTGTTTTTTTATGACATTTTTTTGCACTGTGGAAAAATCTTTAGGTACGAGCTTGGTTAAATACGACACAGATTACAGTGTCGACGTGCAGTTTTATCAGCCTTTAAACCTGCATCACACTGTAATTTTACAAGCTACGGCATGCTTCATGTATGAATGGATTAAATCATTCATGTACCTGCAGTGAGGCTCAGTCAGGCGCCGCCAGCAGATACCTCCCGTTTTCAAACCTGTCCCTTCCTCTCCAACACCGCGAGCCCGACAACTTTCACTGATGTTCAGGAAACACCATGAAGTTCCCCCGCTGCCAGCGGGCTCTGCACGGAGCAGACATGCTGTCCAGATGTTATATACCGGCACAGGCGGAAACACTGGCTCACTATATGGCAGGAAGGACACTCATTCACCAACAGCGGCGGCGCAGTATCTTGCAAATCCCTCGCCTGACAGGGAGCACACGTGATTGCGTTGATTTCTATTATTTTTGTTTGTCCTGATTCTACCCGTTGAAAATGATTACACCTCGTTAGGATTTAATGATTAAAAGTTCATGCTTAAATAAATCATTAAATTATTGGTTGCAGTGGACCCCTGGACATTTTAAACAGACGGGATGAAATTTTACAGGCTACATATTGAAATGTGTTTAAAACGAAAGCAAGCAGATTACTAAACAAATAACGTACAACCTAAGTTACTGCTGTACCTCTACACTATATAATACTAATATCTTGTTTTGCCTTTTAATTCTCAGGTTGTAACTAAAGTTAGGTATCATGATGTTTATTTACCAATAAACATAATTAGAGAAGCAATGGTAGAATAATCGATAACTGGTTGTACGTTTGTCATAAAAGGCGCACTGCCGCCATCTAGTGGCTAGAAAACCTCATGAGGAAAATAAAGCTGCTTCAACAAAAATTGCAAATAGTGACATAGTTCGTTTTACCAAGGATCTCTAATTCACTTTCCATTAGGCTTTAGACATTTACATAGTAAATACAGCTGACTTCAGTTAAAAGGTCATTGTGCAGAGTTTGACAAGCTTTTGGATTTCCACATGAATCAGGTGTGTTGAAGCAGAGAAAATTTCAAATTTGCAGGACAGCGGTCTTTGAGGGTCATATTTGAGATCCCTGCCTTAATAGCTGACTGTAGCTCTTTAAAAAAGGTTTATGTAAGGTGTGGTTTTAAATATACACACACACACATACACACAAACACACACACACATACATATATATATATATATATATATGTATATATATATATATATATACATATATATATATATGTGTGTGTGTGTGTGTGTGTCTATGTCACTCACCACTCTACAACCCCAAAGAGGAATTCTTCTGCTGATGTTGCAGTGAGCTAACAACAACTAGACCCTGTAGCATATGTTCCTGTTGGGTGCAGTAAGTGTTTATTCTTTTTTCTCCTTTTTTTTTCAAAATTATATAATATTTGTGACCTATCAAACAAAACAAAAATAAATTATTTGAACACTGAGCTGTGTTAAATTGCAAGCACGAGCTAAGATAAAACAAAATGCAAATGTTTATGTGTACAGTGACACATAAGTACAAGCACAAAATAATTATTGTGTTTTTGTCCAAGTCACAAAATTTTTAAAATTTTGAATGGGGCAACTGTAGCTCAGGAGGAAGAACAGTTGTCCTTCATCTGGAAAGTTGAGGGATCAATTCCAGGCTTTCCTGAATGCCAAAGTGTCCCAGGGCAAGACACTGAACCTCAAGCTGCCCCCTGATGTGCCTGGGGTATGAGTGTGTGTATGAATGGGTGAATGTGACAAGTAGTGTAAAGTGCTTTGAGTGGTCTGCATGACTAGAAAAGCGGTATATAAGTACAAGTCCATTTAAAAGTAAATACAGTTTAACACAATATGAAACTTGTGGTACTGTCCTTCAGTTTGTCCATGTTGTCATCGTTATGGATGCAATAACATAAACCAGATCACTTTAAGATCATGCATCACCCTTCTTGATGAGTCCAAGCACGGTCATTTCATCTGCATGCCTAATAACAACATTATTGCCCTGGATGGAGGTCCAGTAATATGTGTATAGTGCAAAGAGGTTTAGACTTTCATCCTGCAAGTTGCTGAACACCACAATGCCTGATGTGCTCCTCACTCAGAAACTGCTCTGGGTGAAAGTATCTGCTGTATGTGCTGAAAATGTAAAAGCTTAGAAAGCCACTGGGTGTCATGCAAGAGTAGCAAAATCTCAGACCCAAACCCTGTAAATACAGGCAAGCCCTTACATGAAACTTTGAAGGAGCTTGTTTACACCTAACATCAAAGGACTTTCTTTAATGCAAAGCTTTCTTTCTGAATTATTTCATTTAATGGGAAGGAAAAAGAAGAACTCCAGACAGAACAGCACAACTTTAAATGAATTTGTTGGCCGGTGTGAAGATACATGTTTGGATATTTATACTGAAAAAAACCAGACATTATTGCTGATTTTAGACACGATATAAGTGTCATTCAAGGGAGGAAATCTATAAACCTATAAATGTCCGGACACTGTTTGACTCCACTGATATTTGGTGTGAACACAAAGTTGTGGTGGAAAGAAGTGACTGAGAATTAATTTACTCAGGAAACAGAACTATTTTTTTTACATTTCCATGTCTGTTTTATTCTCTTTGTTTGTTAATATATTAAGAGACTTTTTCTTTTATCTCTTGGTTTTATTCATTATTTGGATAGAAACAGCCTCGATTAAATTGTTTTTGTTCTCTTTTTTGTTAATATATTTACAGACTTTTTCTTTTATCTCTTGGTTTTATTCATTATTTGGATAGAAACAGCATCAATCAAATTGTTTTGTTCTGTTCCAAGACAACTGGAGTCAAACAGAGATTTGAGTTCACTCTGGGAACAAGTCTCAGGTCTAGAAAAGGGGTGTCATCATCATCATCATCATTATCCTCATCCGACACATTATGACTGATGACTTTGTGATGATGCCATTTAAGTCCTCCTTTGAATCAAACTAATAATTTCTAAAATGTCTTTTATTTCTTCAGCCATCAGGTCACTGTATTCTGACAGTAATTTTCTAGTTAATAGTTTAACTTTAATTTTAGAAGACTTTTCTTTTATTCGTTCTGTTTTTTAAGTTATTTTTGTCTCATGATCTTTATGTCCATTTGGAGCTGCTGACAAGACCATTGTTTCCTCTGATGACTGATTGTTGATGTGTAACGCAGATGTGGTTGTGCTACAAATTAAATTATTGTAATCAATTAAGTTGTCTCGACATCTTAAAAGGCTCACGTGCACATGCACACGTGCCTAACCCACAACAAAAGACCTCAGATTACAACACATAGAGGTAGACTGACTTCTTTCTCTGGGAAGGAGGCCACCTTATCGCAATACACCCATCAGACATTAGAGCCACACACAGGTAGAGAGTAACTGCTCACCACAATGTTATTTCCAAAGCTCTTCTTTAGATGTTTCTGTCTTCTGTTCTGCTCTCTGTCAAGATATTCCCACATGGCTTTAGTGAAGCTGAAAGAGGATTCACTTCATAAGACCTGTTGCCAATGATTTTCAGTTCAGTTCTTGTATCATTTAGCACCTCAGCCTTTCTCTCTGTTTCCTTCCCTGATGAATGGCTGCTTGGCCGCCAGTCAGACCTTTTCTGATGAGGCTTCAGTGAACAGTGGGTGGATTAACAGAAGGGTCAGATAAATCCCCTTTGCTGGATGTTGGCATTGTGTTGGCGCAGCAGTGTTATTTTGTATCTGTCACACTGTATCACCGTATTCTCCATCAATAGAAACAAAAACTGGGGGAAAAAAAATCTTAATGGTATAGACATATTGAGTCTTAAGAAAACATTTAAAAGACCTTTGGTAGCTTTATGACCTCAAGTCCAAGGTTTTAGTTTCTGGGGATAAAAATGAACCAACTTGAGACTTTCACACAATACTGTGCAAGTCTGACCACAGAAATCTTTATGTAAGAATCATCCATCTTTGTTGTCTTCTACTGCCACAGTATATCGATTCTGTTTTTCTGAGTCTTGTTCTAAAAGTTTAACTTTTGCAGGTATCGTCAGTGACTCAAACTCAAACAACAAGGAAATATATCATGTCAAGATGATCAATGACACACAGTAATGGTGTCTTTTTTTTTTTTTTTTAACACGTGATCTCGTGTAGTTGTTTACCAAAAAAGAAAAATCTTTTTTTGTTGTGAATCCCTCTAAATCCCCCTCAGCCTTCATACAACCTCATCTCAAAACCAGATGAATCATCATGGATCTGAAACAGGAGGAAGAAAAAGGTTTTAACATCAGAGATCAGTTTTAAAACATGCTGACTATGTGGTGACAGCCCTGCTTCAGTTTTTTTATTGAACTGTTTTTATTTAATAATGGCCAAGGGGGGAAGTAGAATTCTAAAAGTTAGCGATGCAGATAAGTTTATTTTCTTCATGACTATGAAACCGCCTACATCTGTCCCCAGCCTTCCATACCTCTAATTACCCCTCCCTCAGTCATTTCGCTCACTTTGCTTCCTCAACAAACTTAATTGACTTCCCCAAAACAAACAACTTGGCAGAATTTCAAGCATGATGAGCTGCTCCTTCTAAACCATGACACAGATAATACAGAGTAAAGCAAGAGGCGTTACCCATGAACAGGGATGTTTAAGCACTCATTATTTTATCATTTATTCATCTGGAAACTCGTGGATGTGGATGTCAGTGTCACGCTGTGCAAAGTGGTCTGCATGGTGACTCAACTTTATTTTCATGCACCCAGCTACAGTGATCCTGTCGGATGAAAGAGCCGTATGTAAACCTAAAATACGCACAGAAATTCAGTTGATGGTGTCACAGACGTGAAAAAGCAAAAAAAAAAAAAAATTTAAAAAAAAAATAGACTCATTACAGGAACTTGAAAAGAAAACAATCACCTTAAACTGCAATGACTCTTCTCTGTTTTTTCTGCTTGCATGTGTTCATAGGACGGGTACAAAAGCAAGTCACCTGCAGCAAAGCATGTCATGTGAAGCACTTTAGCCACTTCACAGGCCCTGCAGTACATTCGTCATGAGGACAGCTAAAAATATTTTGCTAAAGCAATGAGGAAGAAATATCTAGTAGAGTATAAAAAAGGTAATGTTGGAAAAACATGAACATGAACTTTTTTAAAGTCATGAACTTCATTTAAACATCTGTGTTTCACTCAGTTTATTCATGTCACTGCTGACAAGATGTGTATTTTAATGGAACACAGGACTTTGATAGAATCTTTTCATTTAGCTTAATTTTTTTTTTTTGTCCGTTTCGTTATTTTTAACTGTAAAAATGTTGCATTTATCCTTCTTTTGCTGTAAATCTTCATTAGTCATTGGATTTTATTTGTATGATCCCCCAACCAGTGTATTTAGAGGATGTTGAGTCATTTGGATAAAAAAAAAGGTTAGTTTGGTGTGTTCGTAATTGTAAATCTGTTGTTGCTTATTAATCTCAAAACAATCAGGATGAAAATGAGTGAAAACGCAAACAATGTCTTAAGAAAACATTTAAAAGACCTTTGGTAGCTTTATGACCTCAAGTCCAAGGTTTTAGTTTCTGGGGATAAAAAAGGAATTTAGCGGTGGCTTAAGATTTTCACACAATACTGTGCGAGTCTGACCACAGGAATCTTTATGCAAGAATCCTCCATCTTAATATATCATGTCAAGATGATCGATGCACAGGGATGTACATCTGTTTCAAACATGTAACTTATACTTACAAGGAAATGCAAAAAAACAAACCACAAACTGAACCACAGTAATGGTGTCGGTGTAATTTTCTTTCTTTTTTTCCTTTTTTTTTTTTTAAACGTGATCTCATGTAGTTATTCACCAGAACATTTTTTTTGTTGTGAATCCCTCTAAATCTCCCTCAGCCTTCATACAACCTCATTTCAAAACCAGATGAATCATCATGGATCTGAAACAGGAGGAAGAAAAAGGTTTTAACATCAGAGTTCAGTTTTAAAACATGTTCTATATGCTGACTATGTGGTGACAGCCCTGCTTCATGTCTATGGAAGCGCCCACATCTGTCCCCAGCCTTCCATACCTCTAATTACCCCTCCCTCATTTCGCTCACTTTGCTTCCTCAACAAACTTAATTGACTTCCCCAAAACAAAAAACTTGGCAGAATTTCAAGCATGATGAGCTGCTCCTTCTAAACCATGACACAGATAATACAGAGTAAAGCAAGAGGCGTTACCCATGAACAGGGATGTTTAAGCACTCATTATTTTATCATTTATTCATCTGGAAACTTGTGGATGTGGATGCCATTGTCACGCTGTGCAAAGTAGACTTAAAATACGCACAGAAATTTAGTTGATGGTGTCACAGACGTGAAAAAGCAAAAAAAAGAAAAAAAAGACTCATTATAGGAACTTAAAAAGAAAGCAATTACCTCTGTTTTTTTCTGCTTGCATGTGTTCATAGGACGGGTACAAAAGCAAGTCATCTGCAGCAAAGCATGTCATGTGAAGCACTTTAGCCACTTCACAGGCCCTGCAGTACATTCGCCATGAGGACAGCTAAAAATATTTTGTTAAAGCAATGAGGAAGAAATATCTAGTAGAGTATAAAAAAGGTAATGAAAATGTCAAATGAGGAACAATAATTACCATCATGGCCACCTGTTGGAAAAACATGAACATGAACTTTTTTAAAGTCATGATACGAGTGAAACACATCTATGTTTCACTCAGTTTATTCATGTCACTGCTGACAAGATATGTATTTTAATGTAACACAGGACTTTGATTGAATCTTTTAATTTAGCTTAATTTTTTTTTTATCCGTTTCATTATTTTCTACTGTAAACAATGTTGCGTTTATGCTTCCTTTGCTGTAAATCTTCATTAGTCATTGGATGTTTATTAGTATGATCCCTCAACCAGTGTATTTAGAGGATGTTGAGTCATTTCGATAAAAAAAAAAAAAAAAAAAAAAAAAGTTAGTTTAGTGTGTTTGTAATTGTAAATCTGTTGTTGCTGAAGCCTGATTATGTTTGGCAAAGACAAAGCTAATACATAAATCTAGAGGATATAAGTTTACTTTCAACTCAATAAACTGAAGAAGTTTAGTTTTGTTTTTTTTAATCCAATCTAAATATTAACTACAAGGAGTAATCTGAGCTTTCTACAAGGCTGTTTGATCTGTAAGGAGAAGATCAACTCTCCCATCATGACCTGCTTTTGATGGCATATTTGTCTTCAGCAGAGCAGATTTGTATTCACTCATCTGAATCCAGGCTGCCAGTTTCTTTTTCTTCCCTCCCCTCCTTCCACATGTGTGGCACCGTTGGCCAATCACAGGCAGACACAAGGAAAAAAAAAAAAAAAAAAGAAACAGAAGCAGGGAGGCTGCACTCTACTTAAATACCCATCACACATGCTGCTCGGTTGGAGGACACACTCACACACAACCTCTTGGACATTTTTCTGCCTTTGAACATCTTTTGCTGTAAGTGCCTTGTCCCCCCCCCCTCTCTCTTCCTTACGATCTTATGACTGTAGACGAAATCTGACTTAAATGTAACTCTTGTTTGCCTTGTGTCTTGCAAACACCAGCCAACATGTGCCTTCTTCCAGCTACCTTACTGCTTCTTACACTTGGTGAGTATTTTTGTGTTTTTTTCTGTTCTAGTCACTAAACATTAAACAGCCCAAAACCGTCTAATGTTTATATTTGGATTTTAAACCATCTGATTATGCAGGCATTTACCGTTCTGGTTAATAATTTAATTGTTGTTTAAGAATGACTCATTATCTTGTTTAGAGAGAAAATCTGCAAACTTTCACTTCCATATCGGTCAAAATCAGAAACTTGTGGTTTAAAATAATGTTTTACTAAATCTTTGCCTCAGTTTTCCGAATGAATTCCACACAGAGTGCATCGCTCTCCGTGAATCCTCTAATTTAAGATAAAGTTTAAAACACATCTATTCTGTAATATGACATGGTGTACCATTTCTAACACATTACAGCTGCATTTAAAGCAGTTCATAATCTTCTGTAATCTTCATATACAAGATATAGCACTTCCTTATTGGCACAATCAAATAAGATTTGAGGAAATATTTTACACTCATGTTTTTCCAAAGCAACGCATTAGCTAGGCACTACTCTCATATAAACTGTTTCTTTCCACAGCAACATCTGATCTTGAAACATCTGGCTTTTCTTTCATTTAACCTCATCCCTATTGAATTATACCAGAGCCATAAATCATTGCTAATAATTGATTTTAATTTTATTTTCCTGAAGCTGATCGATTTCTCTAATAAACTCAGTCTTTACACATCAACACATGTGACCATATCAGTGACTTTAATCCGGACTGGTGAAAGTAAAATTACCACTATTTCTATTCACACTTGCCTTGCCACAAATGCCATGCATATGGTAATTTGCATCTACAGTATTTTTTAGCTAAAACAGAAACTTTGAAGCCTGTTTTAAAAGTATTTGTTCTGTTTTTTAGGCAATTGTTCCATCCTGTAAGAAACATCTGCAAATCAAATTAGGGGCTTCCAAAATCCTCTAATATGAATATATTTTCTGAATCTTATGGTGTATCTGTAGCTTGCACCAGCAGAATTCCTGTCCACACACTGTTGTAGATTTTTGCACAAGATAGCATGAAACATTAGGCTATCAAATAAGATTTAGTTTTTGGCACAAGATCATTAGTAGCAGACAATGACTTTCGTTTTATTTATTGAATACAATTGTGGAATGAAAATGGTAAAATATATTGTTATTAACTTTATAAAATGTAGCAACTACTTGTGACAGTATTTTGAGAGGAAAGGGGGCAGCTTGCACTTTACACTGTGGAGCTATTCGATAAATAATACAGTGGAGTTTCCTTTCCAAGGAACCAAAATGGTTTAGGAACTGAAATAGGACTGTATTTCAATTTGGCTAAATTACAGAACATTGTTTCATTGTGTTATTGCACCAAAAAGAGATTATTGCACAAATTCTGCCATTTTGTATTTGCCATTTGAAGAAAATACTTATCAAAGACAGTAACACAAATACTTCTTGTCAGAAATGAACAAACTGATGTAATTACCTACAAGAGCATCGTGCTCTTGTAGGTAATTACAGTTTGTAGTGGAAGATTTTTTTTTATTTAGTTTTAATTTGCTAAAGTGTGATTTCTGAATGGAAACATAAGACAAGTCCATATAAATAATGCTTTGACTGTATGGACCACAAAAAAAGTTTGGGTTTTGCTGTGCATAGTTTTCATTACTTCATTTGACTCAAACAAGCAATTTTCAAATTCATCTGCTGAGGGGAAACACTTCCTGGTTTGTTAAAAAAATGTATTGAGATACATGTAGGTGCAAGCATAAGTGCATGCTAGTTTGGAAATCCATTGTGACCTTGTTTACAACTTGCACAAGAGTTATGAGGAAATGAGAAGCCTCATCTGCGAATGTACAGAAACTAAAATTCTCAGACTTCTCAGGTGGGTACAGAGTCAACTTTCTCAGAAAAACATGTAGGGGAAAAAAAAAACCATGCTGAATCATTTTGGTACATTTATTCAAACCGATGAAAACATCTCTGGAATTGAAACTTTATCTTATTCATTCATAGCCGTGTTCATTGACAGGTTGTTTCCTCCCTGTTGGTTCCTTTCCAGGTTCCATTTCCTGTGCTCCATTTCTGGCATCTCTGAACATGGGAGGGGTCACAGGGGACGTACGGTTTGATTCCACATCCCAAATGGCAACCATCAATGTGTTTGGTGCTGGATCCTGTAGAGCAGTGAACTTTTCCCTAACCGAGTTTCCAGTTATGCACGGCCACTTTGCTCAGCCATGTTCAGAAGCAAACATTGGCTCTAGCATCTTTGCCTTCACAGCTGATCCAACCTCAAATTCCACCATCAATATGTCAAAACTTTTCGAACAAAGAACAAACCTGGATGACCTCTCTCTGTCTTTGCAGACATGTAATGGAACCGTAGTATGCACAACCGTAAGTCAAGGTCAGACGACACTGACTCAGCAGGCAAGGTTCACAGAATCCATTGTAGGTAACGTCTACATACGTCTCAACCAAGAAAATGCCAACCCCAGAATTCTTGCCGATCTCATGACTGTCGGTCAGACAAGCGTCTCACAAACCAACGTTACTCTCTATGGATCTACAAGCACAGCTACAAGCTGTAGTGCTCTTCTTGCAAGCTCAGAGCTCTCAGCCTTGACAAGACTGGGTGTCATAAAGGTCGGACACCCAGTTCGTCTTCAGAAATCACGTCTAGACTTTGGTACCTTTAACGAGACATATAGGTTTCTTCTCTTAAACACCAGCTCAAGTTACATGTGTGCTCAGATTTATAACGTATCTGAGAAACTGGTGGAAGCTGTTGTGAACATGAGAGGGATCAGAGGTTCCTTCAGTTTTCAGCAGGCTTCTCCATTCGATGTAACAAAGTTGAGTGTGGTTCTTACAAATTTACAAAGCCGTGTTGGGCCTTACCATGTCCACGATTTTCCGGTCCCTTCAGTCAGATCAGACCTGTGTTCAAATGATAATGTGGGGGGTCACTGGAATCCATTTGCAATCAAAAAAACTGACTCAGCATATCCAAAAGGGCCCGGCTCAACGCATGACAAGTATGAAATGGGTGACCTCAGTGCCAAGCACATGTCTCTGGCAGATAAAAATGAGGTTAATGTCACGTTCACAGACTTCAATCTCCCTCTGTTTGGACAAAACAGCATTGTAGGCCGCTCAGTTGTGATTCACCAGATAGATGGTGCAAGGTTCGTTTGCGGCCGCATTGGTTATCCTGGCGAAGTGATAACAGGCAGAGCGATGTTTCAGGGTCTGGTTGTTGGTGAGGTCTGGTTTACCCAGCTGTTGAGCAATCCTCTGTCAGATGTGTCTATCTTCATGGATCTGTCGTATGGAAATTCAACAATGTCACCAACCAAAAACCACAACTGGCATGTTCACGTGCACCCCATTAGCTCAGCGAGGGATGATGATAAAGGGCACTGCATCACAACAGGAGGTCACTGGAACCCTTTTCACATCAATACAAGTGACAGCAGCTTTGCCCTTCACTGCAGTCCATCTTTTCCCTTGAGCTGCGAAGTGGGAGACCTCTCCAGCAAACACAGTCCCATTAACCTTGATGCTAGAGTAGGAGGAGTGGACTCAAAACACTTTTTCACCGATGTCACCTCTTGGTTGCCTGTTCCCGGCATTATTGGTCGTTCTGTGGTCATCCATGAACCAGGAAAGAAGTTGCCAATGATTGCTTGTGCAAATGTAACCATAGTTCGAACCACGAAAGCTAGCTTAGGAAATTGGTTTGGTCCTGGGTCATCCAGTGGTCAAGTAAAATTCTCCCAAGCGGTACCACAAGGCCCCACAACTATAAATGTTAACCTGACAAACCTGCGCTCCTTAGCTGGAGGTTACCATGTTCACATGTTGCCCATCAAGTCTGGCAGCGCTGACCCCTGCTCAGATGCAAATATCTTTGGCCACTTCAACCCATTAATGTGGAACACATCAAAATCTCCCCCACCTGGAGAAGGCACTGTGGACCAGTATGAACTAGGAGACATTAGTGGAAAGTTTGGAATGCTGACTGGAAGAAATGACTTTCAAGTGGTTTACAAAGACTCAAACATGCCACTTACTGGACCTTATAGCATTGTGGGAAGGTCTCTGGTAGTTCATCATACCAATGGATCAAGGTGAGAACTCACACACACACACACACACACACACACACATACACACATACAACAAGTCACATAATTTTTTTTTTTACAGTATGTTAGAAAGAGAAAAAGAAAACTATTTGTGAAAATAGTTTATAAGCAAGATGACCACATGTTCCGTTTTCTTCCTAATTTCACAACCTTAACACTGTTCGAAAACAAAAGGGGAAGCTTTTGTCTTTTTAAAAGTAGATTTTACAATATATAGATGTTGCGTGAAGAAAATAGCTATGGCTTAACTGAACTGAACTGAACTTCCAAACTAAATTGGAAGTTGATGTTTTGCCAACCTCAGCAGCATCACAGCTGCAGACATTGCCAATTTATTCAGGGCAACAGTGTAGAGTGTCACACACGGTCTTATCTGCCTAATGTTTTGTGTTGAAAGACAGATAATATTACTTTTTAAGAAATAATGACTCAGCAAAATGTTGTGATGGAAATATCCCTTAGGTTTAAATCTGCAGGATTTGGGTGTGTTTGCTTATTGCGAGTATATCTGTGTGTGTTTGTGTCTCCAGAATTAGGTGTGCAAACATCTCAGCAGAAGCTAATACAGATGGACAGTGGACCATTGCTAAGGCTGTTTTCAGTGGTGGGGTGACTGGAACAGTCTGGCTGGTAAGAAGAACCAATTAAAAGCTGTGACACTTTAACTTTTCAGTGACAGTCAGGATAATTTGTATCCTGTATTCAACGCTCCTTTTATTGTAAACAAGACAATAAAGAAAAAATAAAACCCTAAGAGGTTGTAGACAGAAGGTTACGTATAAGTGAGAAACTGGTATTTCTAAAGTTTCTAGTGATATGCAGAAGTTTTGTGGACTGGAAGTAAGCATGATGCTTTGTTTTCAGTCAAAATCAACTGAACTGCATCCTGAAATAGATTTTTGACTTAGTTTCAATGGAGTGTCATTAATCCTGACCTCAAAATTCAACGTGACTCCTCATTGCTTAAAAAATGCTTCTGGAGGGCAAATTCTGATCACTTTTATACATTTCTGTCCTGTTAAATTAGCTGCCACAAGCTGCCAGCTTTGCTCTGGTGTCTGAATGCATCAATAACTTGTCTAAGTTAACAATAACTAGTCATTTAATATAACAATAAGCAAATATACTGGATTTCCAACTTGCAACATTTACACTCATGTGATGTCCCTGCTACAGCTTCCATCTTCAGAGGTTAGACTTCATTCATTCGTTCATTCATTCATTTTCTTAACCACTTGGTCCAGTTCAGGGTTGCGGGAAACTGGAGCTTATCCCAGTAATCATCAAGTGAGAGAGAGAGTACAAACTGAACAGCTTGCCAGTCCATCACATGGCCTATTTGGCCTCTCTTTTTAAAAGTTTGCCTCTACGTTGCCACAAGCGCATACAAATTCCAGATTTAGCATGAATCTGCCAACATTTAGCTGTACAAGTTCAAACTAACTAATATTGTGAACAGTTTCAAAAGCTATTTATTGTGTAAAATGGATGGGAACTTTACTCCAAATGAAATCTACAGAACATGTGTTACTTTTACCAATCAAGGTATAAATATCAGCACAGCTCATGACAGTAAATCTGAGAAAATCCCAATAAAATGTTTTTTATTTTAATGTTTTTTGTTTTCATTGATGATTTGCTTACTTACATGGAGCCAATCTACCACCCAAACATGACAGTGTGTTTTTGCTGGGCAGACAGTATGTCTGTGATGGCTGTGGGAAGAAATCATTAGCTTAGCTTAGCATTCATCTGGTTGCTAATGGTACATGCTCCCTGATCTACGTGGCTCTCCTTAGGAACAGCTGTCTCTGTCAGATGCCCTCCAGAGACCCCATACTGAGCCCTGCTCCACATCTATGGATGAGAGCTTGCAAGCTTGTAAAATATCTTAAGAACCATCAACCAAAGTAAAGGTTGCCAGTTAACAATCTTACCAGTTTTGCTCAGGCAAACGAAGGAAGAGACTCGTACATGTGAGAAGGTCTGAAACCGTTTGCTACAAGGATGGGACAACAAACAATAAACTCACACTGCCTTATTTTCTAGTAATAATAAACACATTCATTTTTCTTTTCTCTAGCACCAGCAGATGTTTCCTGATGGAAGTAGAAGTGATGTTTCAATTCAGGTGGATCTCCAGTCATCTCAGAGTAAAAATGTAAGTGCAGACAGCATAATTTAAAAATTATTACTGACACAAAGAAATCTCAAAAGACTAATGGAAAAAGAAAACAGTCACAAGGATGTAATCAGAAATGGGTCTTCAGAAACATTAAATCTAAATCCATTTCATGCGATATCTAAGAAAGTTTAAGCCTAAACAACCCAACCTGGAATGAAAACTACAAGGAAATTTCATGTAACAGACCTGAATTAGCTAAATGTTCTATGTCAGAGTGGAAAGTTTAATGGAAAATAACATGGAAAATATTCAAGAAGTAAGAAAGTACCATGATCCAGTGTCACATAGACACATTACATTTAAGCATCATTCCAGATGATCAATCCTTGCAACACAAATAAATCCATGTGGACCGAGAACTAAACAGCTAAATGTAAATATTGAGAAAGCTTCATGTGTTGTTTTTATGTGACTGACAAGCTGATGATATGAGATAGTTGCATTACCGCACAAAGAGGAAAATCAAGACATACAAACAGATTCAAGGTCCTAAATATTAATTAACATCTAACAAGATAAACATTTATGACTAAATACAGTAAGATGAAGCTTGTGAAACTAATTTCTGTTGTTATGTGATTGCTTGTCTTTTTTTCTCCACGTGGAACAAACCAGTAATCTCATACAAGGATGCAGAAAAACATTCATGCTCACACTTGTATTAAAACTGTTTTGCAGATTGCTGCGGCGTCCTTGTTCATCACAAACAACAGAGTGGATGCCAATGACGTGTGCAATGGTGTGGGAAGCACATTTAATCCCTTCAACATGGAGTCAACAGTAAGACCAACTGTTGTAATTTGGTTTTGCTGTTGTTGGTTTTACTGAAAGATGTTTATACATCCTTTCCCACTGGGATTTCAGCATTATGTATTAAATAGAAACCAGTCAAGATAACAGAGAAAACAAAAATATAAATATTGTAGTAAGAGCATAAATGAATGGAAGCAAAGTATGAAGGTAACTGATTCACATTACAGTCTCAAATATTTTGTTGTCTCGGTTCCCAGTTATGACTCTGTGGCACGTGTGGGCTTGTGGAAGCCCACCCGTGACCACCATATTTTTACATCCTGGATGCTGAACTTTTTGAGCCACAATCTCCTCGGTTCTACGGTTTCAGTCATGTCAGTAGTTGACATGTCAGTAGTTTCCCCCTACCCGCAGTGGAAAATTACCCTCAGAGCAGAGCAGTTGTTTAAAAAGGGCAAATTATAAAAGCACTCTAAAGGCAACATAACTGCAGTGATGTGGTGTGCTGTGGACCTACACATAAAATGAGGACACACACAAAGTGATGGCGAAAACCTCATATCCAGTTAAATATTTAATATCTTTGCTCATTTTAGAGCAAGCCTTTAAGTGGATACCAGCAAGCTAATGGATTATCTAATGAAAAAGTACTGACTATTGATTTGGGAGTGAAAGTTTGATATATCTAACTTTTAATACTAAATCAATAAATGTCAATAAACATGTTTACCAAATATGGCAAAAATGTTCAAAACTAATGTTTGCAACTTGCAGTAAATCAGAATCAAAACACTGTTTATATGCTACTCTAATCCTGGTTATTGTGAAGTTTTGTTTTCTAAATTTGCATTTTGTACATTTTTATGTTTTGGTTGACGAAGGTCCTTTAACTACACAACTAAGCCAAATGTAATATCTGTAAAGTGCTGAAACTTTGATTGCTGCTGCTTATAACTTCTGCAAAAGATAATAAAAAAGTCGGTGTTATTTTACTGACTTCAATTGTATATAGCAAAGGTGTGTTGAGACTAACTAAGTAGACTGTCTATGTAAAGAGTAATGATATGCACAACAGTGTTGGACTATCGGCAGCATTGTCTTGAGCTACTTCAGGAATAATATGTCAAAATTCAAATTCATTTTAGTTTTTATGATTATAAGCTGTGATAGTGTATGGATTGTAGTGTACACAGAAGAAAAAAGCAGTTTGAGAGATAAGGTAGGGAAACTTCTATAGGTATAAACAAGATTTTCTGCCTTTTGTTGACTTATTATGGGACTGGTTGCATTCTTTAAAAAATAAAAAATCAATCCACAAGCGATAGACATTTTTGGTTTGCTCATTAATGTACAAAAGCTCATTTTAACCTTTAAAATTACCTGAACATGATCTTTATAACATGCTTATAACATCCATGTGCTAGTACATTCACAAAACAGTCAATTTTAACTCAGCAAATAAGAGCAATAAAAATAGTGGGGAAATATAATTACACTTGGAGTTCATATTTTTACCCTGAGCAACACATTCATTGACTGACAGGTAACATGCATAAGCAATTATGGGTATTATTAATACACTTCCTTGTATGTCTTTCTCTTTTAAGAGCTCCAGTTGTTCATTAGAAACCCCCCTGAGCTGTGTTGTGGGGGATATATCAACACGACAAGGTGCTGTCAGCCTGACTGAAAGGCACGTCTACACTGACGGCATCATCCAGCTCTCAGGAGACAATACAGGTAAATCCAGGAGACAGCGGTAAAGACTGACAAAATGGTTAAACTTAACCAACATTGCTAATCATCTCCAGTTCACCATCACTCCCCCTTCATAAACTAGAGGAATGAAATTCTCACTGTTGAAGCTTGTAGTTGAGATTTTGTCTGTTTTTAGTTGTTCACAGATCACTCCTGTTGCAAAGTGACAACAACATCACAGCATGCGCCACAATCCTCCCAGAATCCCCATCAGCAGAGCAGGTGTTTCCCAGTGTGACCGACTTCAACCGGTGAGTGTAATGAAATGATGCTGCATGATTTAGTTTCTTTCTCAGTTTGATCTTAAATGTCCCAACAGACTATTATAGGCCCTCTGAGCTCATGTAAAAGGATTTTACTGCTGTTGCTCGACATGACTCTTATTCCAATTCAGCTTCTATAATTCTCTGCCTTGGGGTATATAGCTGGACAAATAAATGTTTACTCAGACATTAACTTCAACCGACTCTCCCAAAAGAGAATATCCATTTTTCAATTCAAAGTGCTTTCCACTACAAACCACATTTATTCATTGTCACACACGAATCATCCAAAATATACTAGAGAAAATGTGGGAATCTCTAGTGTCACAGTTGAAACTCTTTAATATCTTGACTGTTGGGGTCTGGAGGTGACTAGGTGACTGCTACTGTGCATCTGCCATCACAGTCATAATACTTCTCAGCTGTTCAATATTTGCCACACTTTTCATGGCTTCGATATTTCACATGGAAATTAAATAGAAAATAGGGGCCTGGTTGAAAATCCCCAAGTTTCCCTTTAATACACCAAAAAGAGAGGTTTGTTTTTTGTTTTGTTTTTTTTATAGAAAAAGTCACAGTAGTTTGCTTTAATTCAGCAACCAAAACCTCCACAGTGCATCTTCCGTACGGATGACTTTGTTCAGCCACTGGAAACTGTCCTCTATTTTCTTTCATTGTTTTTTTTTTTGTTTGTTTTTTTTAGAAATTCATCAGCTTCTTTTCAGCATAAAATACACAATTTGATTGCAGATTAAATTTAGTATGTTTTTAATTGTGGCAAAATTATAGTCAATTGACAGTTTGCTATCCTAACAGCTCCTACCAGGAGCGTGTGAAACTGAACGTGACATCTTTAAATAACACATCAAGTGAGCAGGAAGCAATCATTTTCTGTGTCAGTTTTATCAGCTTCAGTATCTCAATAAAACAAAGGGGAAATACTGCAGAACCTGCACACATGACACCCTAAAGGTGTGGTAATATACCAAAGACAGTGTCTTCTGTTGTCAGAAGTTTCTTCATTGTATCTTCTGCATTCCTCATTTTTTTTAACCCATCATCAAAAAGTATGGTCTGCGGTCTGTCCAGCTGCACTGTCAGCAAGAACTTGTTTCTGTCTCTATGTGAGATAAAACGCATGCCTTGCATTTCAACTTGTAAATCTTTGATAGTAGATTTGGCTTTTACAATGAGGAAATATTTTTTGGCTGATTAAAATATACACATCTCATGTTCAATTTCTTAGTAAGTGGATTTCAACGTTTTGTTATGAAGAGCCAAATTCTAAGAAAAAATATCAACACACATTCATTGTTATTATTTCGTAATGCACCAAGGAATAAGTCATACAATAAATAATTCCCATACTATACATGGTTTGAAGGTATCTGTGCCACCAGTCTGAAGTGTTTTCTCAGACTGTGCTGATGTGCATGCCTTGCAGCCAATATGTGAAATAACAAGAATCAGACAGTCTGTAGAAACAGGTGGAGTTTAATATGTACAATTTGGGCAATAATATTTTTAAAACAAATGTAATGATACTTAATGGTATTCTTGGAAGTTAAGGTGTAAGGTGATGTCTTACAGCTTAAATCATTGCTGAATGAGGAAGAACTGAGTCACAGTAAACGGTGAGCTGTTCGACCGCTGGATGAACTGTCTCTAAAAGCTGAGCTGAGCCAAATGATCCACCAGAATCACATTCCCCATCATCTTGGTCTTATTAGTGTTCCTAATGTACTAACTATTGTGTGACGCCAATGCAATTGCTTTACTTCTTTATGTACAGATTTGACTTCCGTCAGAGGGTAGCGGACGTCCTGCAGATGGAAATGGCAAGAATCACCATCTTGCCTGGCTCTCCCCATTCTGTAGCAGATGGAAAATGCCAGCAAGTCAACTTCATGGTGTCAGGTAAGGTAGAAATATGCTATATCTCTCATGAATCATTTAACATGTAAAACACAACAACAATAACAACAAAAGAAATGTGAGAACGTAAAACTGAGTACCTAACATTTAATTTCCATTTACTTTGTAATTTACATATACTTGTAGTATTTATAGTAATATAAAATATCAATGTAAGAACATGACTAAATTGGCTACATTGCAGATGAGTTATAATATGGTGTGATTATAGTTGTTCTACATTGTGGGACAAACACTTCACCTCTTTCTGTCGGGGCTACAATTCAGTTTAGTTTATTCAGGTTAAGTGATGTAACTTTGGAGTCATGTTAACTCATTTGACATCATAGTAAAAGTTCTTGTATTCATATGGTCTTTTATTGTTCATTTCATTGTTGTGGCTCCCTGTCCACACCACTAAATCTAATATTATAACTCTATCCATCTCTAAAAACTATCAACAAGGACTTGAATGAATGGAGGGGGAGAAAAATAAATCAATTTCTCCAAATCCTGTTTAAAATTTTGTCAAAAGAAGAAGATAGCAAACAGGTTGCATGTTGTAACGTTGTCTGCCTAACAGAATATAAAGGTTACGTCTTGTGTTGTAAGTATACAGATGCCTTCAGAACTTCAGCACAGAGCTGGGCACCCTGCAACTAAGGGCATCAGCACAATGAACAATTACAGGCATTGAAAATCTTTAGAAAACCTGAAAAATTGCTCAGTAACCCGATGCCGGGGTTGAGTGTCCGCACGTCTCACTTTCTGTCCCTTCCTCTTTCCCAGGGGGGAAACAGAGGGGTATCTGTAGAAAGGTTTTACACAATTTAGCACAGGACAGGCAATTATATCCTCAGAAGTCTCCCACAAGGTGAAAAGTTTACGACAGCAATGATATCCAAGAAGCATCCTATGAATGAGATGACCACAGGTAAAGGTACAATCTGTCATCTGCAGCTTGTAT
Organism: Telmatherina bonti; assembly: GCF_933228915.1. Lineage (NCBI taxonomy): Eukaryota > Metazoa > Chordata > Actinopteri > Atheriniformes > Telmatherinidae > Telmatherina > Telmatherina bonti. The sequence continues at coordinate 19,054,791 of NC_136621.1, read as the reverse complement.
CTGAAAATGTTTCATGTATACCTTTAATTAAAAAGTTCCTACTTCAAGGAACTTCTTCAGATTCAGTCTGATTGAAACCCAAATTCTAGCAAAGCATCTGAATAGTTGCAAACCTGGCAAAATAAGAGGATAAGCAGAGTTCTGATTTAAATATTAAAAGAAAAGTTATAATAGTCTTTTATTTTGCCACATCAGCCAACAGAAAACACAGCATGTGTAGAAAGTACTGACACCGTCTACCTGTAGTTAAATATTGCCACGTTGTGTCTTAAAGGGAATGTCAGCACAGAAATGCTGATGTCTGTAAAAACCAATGAGATGATGGGCAAGTTCAAAGAGTCGGACTCCTGTACAAGTAAGTATAATCCATCATGAAGTCACATCATGTCTAGTTGCTGATGTACTGAGTTACTGGAGAAAAACATTCAGACGTGGTTTGGTGAGAAAATGTTTCGGCTTTTATGAATCAGCAGACATGTTTTTGGACAGATGGCACTTTTTACCACTTAGATAATGTAAGAGGGGTTTGGACAGTCAGAGTCTAGAAACGAAGCTTCTAGCTTTTTTTTTTTATTTTTTTATTTTTTTTAGTAGTTTTACACTTAAATAACCTGTGTATACCTGTCTGATCTGATGTCTTTAGGAAATGCAGGCCTGCTGATGGTGCCTAAAACATTCCTACTGGGATTGATGTTTGCTGCTGCTTGCCTGCTGCCCTCTACAACTTTATAGTTCAGAGAGTCAGCCAGACACTGGACCACCAGTGGATTCTCCTGTTGTTAAACTGTGAATGTGTTCATGAATTATTGTCTGTTTAAGTAAATAATGATAATACTCTGGGAAAAAAAAGAGCATACAAGAATCTTTCAAATTGATGGGCTCCAGCTTCCCTGCGACCCTTCGTTGGACTATGCGGTTTGGATAATGAATAATGAATCTTTCCAATTTTATATGTAACTTTGTATAATTACCAGTTTAAGTGATAAGGAATGGTTGATTGGGTACTTTTTCTACTTTCCTTTAGGCATAGGCAGTTGTTTATTTTTATTTGTGTGGGATTTATTGTGTGTTTCTCATCCTGAAGAAATTGTAAATAAAGTCATTCTTAAAAAGTATTAAATTTCCATCATTGTTTTAAAACTTTTTCTCAGGACATTATCAAGACAGTCAAAGTCTTTTTTCAGGACAGTAATTCTTTACAGAAAGAACTTTATTTCTACAGCCTTGATTTCTTTGTGTGAGCAATGGTAAATATACTACAATAAAAACAGAAGCAGATTGAATAGTAAATTATGTTAAAGCTCTTTTTAGAATTCATGGACACCACCTCTGGGCCAAAGAGCAGCCAATAATCAGCCCCAAGCTGCATCTGCCTCCAGATTGGCACAAGTATCCGGACAGTCACATCTGTCACATCCGCAAGTGCTTGCTTCAGTGGGCGGTATAAGAATGGTATATATATTTGCATGTAGATTTCAACAAAAATGGCAAAAGAAATGAGCATACTAAAACGAACAAAAGGGAAAATAATCTAAAATGTATAAATGAAATGAGTGAATCTGTAATTTTGTGATTTTCACTGCCTGAAACTTTGGGTCCACTCCTTTACTCTCAGCAGGCGATGAGAGGGGAGAGGTGATCACGAGCCGAGAAGGAGGAGTTTTCCCTTTAAGTCGAGAGGAGAACGTTTACCATTTACAAATGGAAAGAGGCTTTACCAAAACAGAAAAGGCATTTATCTTTTATTATCATAATAATAATAGTTATAATAATAACAATAATAATAATAAAACCATAATTTTGTGCACATTCAGTTTTTACCCTGCAAAACGTGTATGTGAAGTTTCTTAATAAATAAGAACAAACAAGTTTCGCTGTCAAAGCAGCTAAAAAGAATCATAACATCAGCGGAGTTGTGTTAGGAATACTAAAGGTATTTAAATGCTAAACATTAACACTATTTATTAAATTGCAACATTTTTTAAGTTTATGCAAACCTAACTTCATATGCAGGATAACTGATTTGTTTGTTCCCTCCATGTTATCTAAAAAGGGTGTTCACATCGAGCAAATTGCAAAAAATTGCTGATGTCTTAGATGTTTTAGAGGGAACGAAAACTCCACCCACCCGGCTCACCGTCGGGTCACCTGGGCATTAAATGGTGCAGACCCCAGACCCATTGAGAGGAAGAGGCGAGTCCGGATTCTTCAGCTTCTACTGGAAGAAACTACAGTCATGTGACCAGCGACGTCAACAACGATATGGCAGCCTCCTGTTTTGTAAATTGACACAAGGCTCCAAGCTGGTAAACAAAAAAAAGAATAGGATTTTATTCCAAGAGGCACATTTGAGAGGTGAACGTGCGGGTTTGTATTCAGTGTTTCTCTGGTTCTTTGCTGGGGCACCTTTTCATTAGCTAGCGATGGATTGGAAAGCAAAACGTTTCGTGACTCTGCGGCTCCAGAGAGCGAGTAGGAAGAGATGTTGACTGTTTTTAAATAAAATGTACGGTCAGTAAACCCACGCATATCCCTCTGGTCTGATGTAGATAATCGGTGCAGTAAGAAAAGCCTCCACTTAGCTAATGTAGATTATAAACCTTCAACTTTGTCCTGTCGGCTTGCTACCACACCCACCACTAAAACCAGCGGCTACACCCTGGATCAGTCAACCAGTGTGTTGCTGTTGGCCTGTTGAAAAATAAAAAAGTCAAATTTGGTTTGGAAAGGAAATGACTAAAGGTTTTTATTGAGAATATCACAATGATAAACTTATTAGGTAGCTAGCAAGTAAAAATAACACATTCATCTAATGCCAACTTGTAAACAACAATCGCATGGACATCTATTAGCCAATAGGAGAGCTCATCGATGAGAAATGCCGTAACGTGATTGGTCAGTTTACTGAAGTCTTTTATATCGAGTTTTACCAACCTGGAGTGGATGAAACTAGTGATGTTGACTCCACTGCTGTGATTATCATTTTTAATGAGGTTGCTGTGGAGGAATTTGGTCATCTAAATACCAAGTTTAACCAGTGTGCTTTTCTTTTAATATTCAACTCTGATTGCTGTAACAGCTGCTTAGTCAGCAGGTTCAAGATAAAGGTGTGGACTGACTTTGAGCTCCACGTCTAGTCACAAGTAGGTCTTTAGTCAGTCATCTTCAAGCTCTTATCATCTGATGTCAACATGGCTTCCCAAAAGTCAGGTAATATAAAGATAATTAGGATCGGATTTAATATACATGTGGATTGCAGGTTTGTTTGTGAGCTTTTTGATTAATTAGTCTCACATTACAGCAGACAAAAGTTTTATGACTGCCGGGTTTACATAGATGCCACTTACATTACAAAATCACCTAACATTTTTCATGAAGTATGTTGTGTTCTTTGTCTACACAGACGCAGCCATGTCTCCAAAGATCACAGGGGAGCTTCTTCGGCTGCTTCGACAGGCTATGAAAAATTGTAAATACTTTGCAGAGCCTATACAGGCCTACATAATTCCATCTGGAGATGCACATCAAGTAAGCCAAAATTATTTATTCATTCATATGTTTTCAATACCACATAGTCAAATTCCTCCTATCCCAGCGATTAGCAGACGAGAGGCAGAGTACATCCTGGACAGGTTGCCAGTCTACTGCAGGAACAAGACGAAACAGGCACACTAAATACACCTTGCATGTTCAAATGAGGAAATCTGCCCCTAAAGAAATGCACAACACAAAAGCACTGAAAGATGTGTGTGTTGCCTTTCTTACCTCACATGTCTTAATCGGTCTTAATTATTTAATCTGACCTTGTCCTCCCTATCCTGCACACCTTCCCTTTCTTTATCTGTAAAGGATACGATATAAAAAGAGGAGCAAAGTTGGTGTTGAAAACACACGATGGCTTGATGTTTTTTCCACACTGATTGTAAAAGAAGCTGACTTCTTCTTCTCTCTGCTTTTCATTTATTCCTCGTTAGAGCGAATACATCGCACCGTGTGACTGCAGACGGGAGTTTATTTGTGGATTCAATGGCTCTGCAGGTGTGTTTTGCTTTTGTGTAGATTTAAGTCCTCATACAGCTGTACTTTTAAAGTTCAGGAACATGATAGTGATTGTCGACAAACAGCGATGAAACCAACAAAGCAAGATCCCCTCCTAACCGAAAAGCTAGGACGATGTCACACACAAACAAGGCTGTGATATCTGCATATCCTGCTGATGTGTTCAGAAATCTTCCCCACGCCCAAGTGTATTTCATTTTGCAAGAATTTTTTAGCAGGACATACTGTTACTTCCATATTGACTGAAGAAGGTGTGCTTTTGTTACAGAAAACCTTACCTTTTACATTTGTAATGAGAGAACTGGCTTGTCCTCAGACTGCTGGTTTCTGCTGTGATTTTAGATGGACAGTATTAACTGTAAAATGCTGCTTCTCAGGACCAAGTGAACTGGATTTGACCCAGCTTCTCCCTGTACAGACTCATCAAATATACTCAAGATGAAACTGATACAAAAAAAATTCTTGCTTTAATATTTAGGTACAGCCATCGTCACAGAGCAGCATGCTGCAATGTGGACTGATGGGCGATATTTCCTCCAGGCCAGCCAGCAGATGGACAACAACTGGACTCTTATGAAGATGGGTAATTTCCTCTTTGGTGTTTTTTAGTTATACACAGTTAAACTGGCTGTTCTTTATGTTGTGGAGGTTTCATTAGTCAGTTTGTGAAGGATTTAATAATGATATAAATCTCACATGTCATTTATAGACCCCAAATTAAATATGGAGACGCTAAATAAAACTCAGAACTTCTTGTTTCACAGCAGATTAGGAATGCATGTCTTCAAAATGAGATGGACTTTTTAAATAAATTTTTTTATTAAGGACTAAAAGAGACACCCTCTCAGGAGGACTGGCTGATCAGCATCTTACCAGAGAATTCCAAAGTGGGAGTAGATCCATGGATCATTGCTGCTGGTAAGTTATTTCCTCTCAGGTTAACCAGGAACGCCGTACACATCCTGCAAAACGAGACGATGTGAGAAGATGAATATAAATCTCTGTATTTTTCAGGTTTCAGCTGTGAACAGGAGAAATACAAGGCATCAGTGGTAATCTTGTCATGTTGTGTTTCAGACCAGTGGAAGAACATGTCCAAGGCACTGACCAGCGCCGGCCACTCGCTGGTGGCAGTGCAGGATAACCTGATCGATATTGTCTGGACCGACCGGCCAGAAAGACCAAGCACACAACTCCGCACTCTGGGATTAGAATACACCGGTCAGTGCCAAGCATGTCCACACCATGATGTTATTTCTGGCATCAGTTGAAGTTTGAGAATAGAATAATAAAAAATATTGCCTTTAATTACACTTATTTATTTCTTTTGGCTTATTGTTGTCTGGCGCGTTTGACACATTCCATTTTTAGGTATTTCCTGGCAAGATAAAATCAACACACTGCGAGTGAAGATGACGGAGAGGAAAATCACCTGGTTCGTTGCCACAGCGCTGGATGAGATCGCATGTGCGTTCAGTTTTCAGATACATTTCCTTCTAGCTGTTAGTTGTTTGCTTCTGCTAAAGTTCTGACTGTTGTTAAGCCTGTCTGTTTGCTAACCTTGCTTCGCAGGTCTAATGGGCTCTTTCTGATTGGTCCATTGGTCATTAAGTTGCATTTAGTAGAAGTGTAATTGAAAGGTTCAATGTTCAATGACAGTTTTGCAAAAAGGAGTTGAAACCAGTGAGTTTAAACATAGACTTTGGATGATTGTGTTTCATTAAAAAAGGATGACTGAGGAAGACTGCTGTAATGCGACAAAGAAAAGTTTCCTTTTCTTTTCATTCAACCTTTGCCATTGAATGCATTGTGTTTTTTTCTCAGGGCTTTTCAACCTCCGTGGGGCAGACATCGAGTACAACCCTGTTTTCTTTGCATACACCATAGTGGGAATGAATTCAATAAGGTAATGCTGGTGGTTTAGTGCAGCAGGCATACTGGTCTAAACTAGTTTTGTCTTCGCTTTAATGCCACTGACGGAGTAAATTGACTCATTGGCGGAAGCCTTGAAATTTACATTAAAGGTAGAGTATGTAAGATTTTCAATATTTAAAAAATAACTACAATCATAATTAGATAGTTTTTTTTAAACATGTAGGTTCCAGTCTGTCCATATTTGATGTGTTATTAAATTACAAGTTTAATTAATGACAAAGACCCTTCTTGAATGTTTGCGTACCAGTAAAAAAAAAAAAAAAAGTGCTTTTTGTCATTAATTAAACTTGTAATTTAATAACGCATCAAATATGAACAGACTGGAATCTACATGTTCAAAAACTATCTAATTATGATTGTAGTTATTGTATTAGTTAATTTAATTTGAAAATATTGAAAATCTTACATACTCCACCTTTAAAGCATTACAGTATTATAGAAGTCTTGACTGCCATAGAGGAAAAAAAATGGTTTGATAGCTTTTTTTTCTTCAATTAAAAGAACCAGTTGACCAGATTCCTTGTGCGATCAAATGAATTATCATGAAAACATCCATAACCTTGGATACAGTTTTACATTGTGGAGTAAAAAAAAAGACCCGACAGTTACGGCTCTGTGCTTTTTTTTCCCCACTGTTTTAATTCACCTTCACAAACGATATTTTAACCAAATGAAATGTTCATATGTTAAGATCCTGGTTTCTGGGGAAGCCAAAATGATGTTCAGATCTAAAGGTGACAGAATCAACAGCGTAACTAGAGGGGAAAAAAAACTATGAACAACAAAGAAAACTGGATATAAACTTACAGTATATATTTCTGCTTTCTGTCAACACACACAACACATCACACACCCTTCTTAACTGTATGTTCTTCTTGACTTCACATGTTTTGCCTCTGTAACGCCCCCCCCCCCCACCCACTGCAGGCTTTTTGTGGACTTAAAGCGTCTTTCTGACCCTGCGCTGAGAGACCACCTGCAGCTAGACTCTCCCAGTTTGCCTGAGCTGAACATCCAGACGTTCCCATACGAGTCGGTGTACACGGAGCTCCAAGCGATCTGCGCTGCACTGGGCCACAAGGACAAAGTGTGGATTTGTGATAAGGCCAGTTGTGCTCTCACGCAGGTTATCCCCAAGGTACGAAAATGGCAACACAGTCATACACTTATTCTACACAGTCATTTAAATACTTTCTGATCTACACATCCTCCTCACTGAGCAGGAAACGTGATCCCAACGTGAACCCAAAATACACTTTGCTTTGAACGGACCAAGACCTCCGCTTGTAGGATCAGAGAGGCGGCTGTTAATGTGCCCTAAAACTCCACTGTGAAGCCAGTGTGTCCCTTTTAGGTTGCCATAGTAACATGGTGTCTGATTTGTGGGATTTGGTGTATGCTACATCTTTACATATAAATAACTGATTTCATGTTGATAATATTGTGCTGCTTTTTAAACTCATTTCTACACTAAAGAAAACAAATATTAATTTACATACCAGAAGAACCTACATTTCCATCCTGGAACTGAAGGACAGCAGCCATGTCGACGGTCTCCATGCATTCGCTCACTGTTTATAGTCAAGACTGGCTGGCAATCACAATGCATTGATTACAGTGTGTTATATGTTGCCGTTTTTTTAATCTTAGTTTCTCCTTTGCATTTTTTTCCTCTTTTGCTTTTTATTTTAGACCCACAGGAGTCCAATACCCTACACTCCACTCTGTCTGTCTAAGGCTGTGAAGAATGCTACGGAGATTCAAGGCATGAAAATGGCTCACGTAAGGACTGGAAACAGTTTGTGTACACCCACATATTTCACTGGGGATTGTGTCCTGTAGAGTTTAAATATGCTTCTCTGTGCTTTCACCAACAGATCAAAGATGCAGTTGCTCTTTGTGAACTCTTTGCTTGGCTGGAAAAGGAGGTATGCTTTTATTTTTATTTATTTATCTATTTTTATTAAAGGGGTGCTATTATGGTATTTCAAGTTTTCTGAGCTTTCTACAGTGTTACAGTGTTGAATCCTCATCAGACATGTGAACGGCACTGTTTTTTTATCACCTAAACACATTTTTGAGTTTGATTTCCAGCACGCTCTCCGTTCGGTTTCCATTGCAACGAAAAATGCGTCGTTTTAGAGAGTTTTTTCTACTTCGAAATCCTTGTGACGTCCCGGGGGGTACGGTTCAGTGATTGGTTACCTTCTACTGGTTAACAAGGGCATGTACAAATACATCAGGCGGGTGGAAAACGTCAGATAAAGTTATTTCGAACAATGGCTGGTGAGTTTACCAAAGAGAGACATCCTGCTGCATTCGTTGCTGTGGGTTGCTGTTTTCCACTTTGTTTTCAGGGTCAGATTCAGGTTCCAACATGTAGGGCTGTAATGCTATGTGCTCACATTGTATTTTGTTTTTTAATTGAGTACATATTAGCCTAATCCTTCTGTTTATGAGATGTTACAATGACGGCGAAAGCAGTTGCGGTGCACGCTCCCGATGTAGTGCGGTGGCGGGAGGCGGGGCTTAATGTGGAAGAGTCTCAATCCACTCGTTTTGCCCACAGGCTGATCTGACAGCCGACGGAGAGGGTCGGTCTGAAGTAAATAAAGCCATTTGTGACAATAACTCGATCAATCCCTGCCCTTCTGGTCTCAGAAATATAAATAAATTAGCCTGAAATGCACATAATAGTTCCACAATACTTTCTTTTTTATGACCAATATTTTAGAGAATAAAAAGAATGTTTTGTCCTCAAAGATCACAGAGTTCTGTTGGATGAAAACCGAAGCTCACATTTACCTTCATTGTTTTGAGTATCTCCATGCTACAGTTACACACTTCATGTAAAGTACATCTGTGTTTGACATAGGTTTTTTAAATACAGTTACTATACCAATACTTTCCCATTACTGTCAGCAGATTTTCCCAGGAAACAAACTGCAAACTGTACAATACTTTATTGTGTGTGTGTGTGTGTGTGTGTGTGTGTGTGTTTGTGCATATGTGCTAGCAGAAATCGTACGTTCAGCTGCAGGCTTGTTCACTGTACACTTAAGCTTTAGAGTGTTGTAGTGTTGTTTTAAGTCCTGTTCACTGAGCTCTACTTTGTTTTTCTAGATACCAAAAGGCAACGTGACTGAGATCTCTGCTGCTGATAAGGCCGAAGAATTACGCAGGTGTTTTTATTTTTTTATTTATTTATTTTTTTTTTTTAAACCAAGTTTTCCTTGTTTTGTAAAACAGCCTGTTAAACTTCATACCAGCTTAAATGCTTAAAACCTCTGCTTATCAGAAAAGCTGCAGGAAATGTCCTTCCCATTTATGTGTGAGTGCTTTCTGGGAACCCCCGCCTCCTCCACAATTTAAAGACATGCCCTTGAGGCTGACTGGTGTTTCTGAGTTTTCCCTTGGAATGAGTCCCTGTGATGGACTGGTGACCTGTCCAGGGTGTACCCTGCCGCTCTCCTGATAGCAGCTGCCTGTGAGCCTTCAATGGAAAAAGTGTGAAGCCAATGGATGGATGAAATTCTGCCACAGTCACTGATCTGGAGTTATAGCGCCCTCTACTGGATAAAACAGTGAAACAGCGTGCTCTGAAGACTAGCTCACTGATAAACTATCTATTCATTTATTCTTTTTTTATATTTAGGTTAAAAGAAATCAATATTTCAATCTGAATATTTGACAATATACAAATTTTCTATCTAAATTTTCTTTTTATTGTGAATTGATCTTTCTTACCTCCATAAGATTTAATATTTTCTTCTTTGTTCTCGAACGTTTCATAAATTACTTGTCATTTTTGTAACTATAATTTCACATGTTTTGGTGCATTTATTGATATCTTGGGTATTCCTAAACTCTTCAAAAAATTAAGAGGATGCAAATGATTCACATCTTTAGCCATCATCTGTCTTTTTCAGTCAACAGAAAAATTTTGTTGGCCTTAGCTTCCCAACAATATCCAGCGTGGGTCCGAATGGAGCAATCATACATTACAGGTCAGTTAGCCGAGCAGCCATCATTGTGCCTTTTTTATTTTATGTCTTATTTTTTTAGTTTTTATTGCTTTTCCATTTGGCCCTTTTCTTTATGCTTTTATTTCTTCTTTTCCTTGTAGACCGCTGCCTGAAACCAACAGAACCCTCACAGTGAACGAAGTTTACCTGATCGACTCTGGAGCCCAGTACATGTAAATATCTGCTGTGATGTATGCTCATTATTTTGATTAATAAAACAGCTGTATGCTGTCTCACTAGTCATGTCTGAGGATGTGTTTGAAAGACAGATAGAAAAAAACAGGAAAACAAAGGAAGGTTGTTTGTGATCAATACACACCAATGTATTCTGTGTCGGCAGTGATGGAACCACAGACGTCACACGGACGGTGCATTTCGGGACGCCGTCTGCTTTTGAAAAGGTACATTTATGCTTTTAACAAATGTAAAAATCTAACTGCGGATTTGAGTTTTGCTCTTTTTTTTTATGGAGCTGTTAATATTTTTCAACATCCACTTTTCTTCATTTCATTCATTTCATTCTAATACATGTCAGCATTCTCTGTACTCATTTAGTCATATTTTCTCGTTTTGCTCTGCAGGAATGCTTTACTTACGTACTGAAGGGTCACATAGCGGTCAGTGCTGCCATTTTCCCGAACGGAACAAAAGGTACGCAGAACTTACTGACAGAAGATTGTTCCTACGGTAGCCTGTATACCAGAGTCAAGTTTAAATCTCTGGAAACAAAAAGAAAAAAGTTCCTTGGATGGTGTTTACATTTTTTTTTTTCCCCATTTTAAGTCTGAAAAAGATTTGGAAAATAAACTAATAGAGAAATTAATTAAATAAATAAATGTTACGAAGTGTTTTGAAAATCATAAATGCATAAAATGTGTATATATATATATATATATATATATTATTTTTTTTTTTTATTCTTTTATGACATAAGTGTATTTATTTCTTTATTTTAATCCAAAAATGTTTTTTTTAAAAGATTTGTTCCGTATTTTTTTCTGTTTTAAATGTTGCCCTTTTTATTTATGTACATTTATGTGTCCTTCCTTTCTTTTTTCATTCCTTCCTTCCTTCCCTCTTTCCTTCTTTCCAGGCCACCTCTTGGACTCGTTTGCTCGTGCAGCTCTGTGGGAGTCGGGATTGGACTATCTACACGGTACTGGTCATGGTGTGGGTTGCTTCCTCAACGTCCACGAAGGACCTTGCGGCATCAGCTATAAAACCTTTGCAGACGAACCTCTGGAAGCCGGCATGATCGTCAGTGATGGTATGGCGGGAGGCTGCAGGGGAGTGTAACTGAATTGAGACACGTGGTTATCTGCACGACAGTTGTTTATTTGATCGAAGCACAAAAACAAACTTCCTCTGCTGCAACCGTTACATGATGCTCTTCTGGAAATGGAAAGAAATGCTTAAGTTGCATTTTAGCCTAGACAGGAAATGATCATCTTCTCCTAAATGAAAAACATTTTGATGTGTCTGAGTTTATTTGTAGTCATCTGAGTGATGGTTATCCTAGAAGTTTAATGGAGACAAGCTGGACTTTGCTTTTCTTTCAATAAGATGTTAAAGCTGAATGTTTAGACACACTCTCCTATTAGATTTAATTGCAAACTGTGTCCAAACTTTTGACCGGTACTGTACATGAATAACTGGAGGTCCAGAAAAGCTCACTTCTCACACCTGTCTGTGTTCATTTGTTGTTCTTCTAGAGCCGGGCTACTATGAAGATGGATCTTTCGGCATTCGTCTTGAAAACGTGGTTCTTGTTGTTCCAGCTAAGCCCAAAGTAGGTATCGCTGCTTCAAACCACATGATCCAATTCCTAATATTTAAACTGCACAACACACACTTATTATTTCAATTCTATTTCAATTCTATTATTTCAATTTTATTATTTCAATTCTGTGGGTGGTATTGACTGAGACATCTTTTTTATGGTGTTAGATCTCATTTTATTCACTGATTAATTTATACATTCTTGTGTGTGTGTTTGTGTGTGTGTGTCCAGTACAACTACAGAAACAGGGGCAGCCTGACATTTGAGCCTCTCACTTTGGTTCCAATCCAAGTGAAAATGATGAACACAGAGCTGCTCACTCACAAGGAGGTGAGTCATATCATTTCAACATTGCTTAATATTTCCAACAATCTAAGACGTGTTCTGTTTTGTGAAAAGTGTCGTTCGTTTTGTTATTGACGTGATACACCTCAAATCGACCGGCTCATCAAATGTAGTCATGTTTACTTTTCAGTAAAAGTGACAATAATATTGTGCATTTGAGTTCTTCTTAATATTCATCACTAAAAGTCCCCTCACGGTGTGACACAGTGTTTCTGTGCTTTATGTCTTTCCTGCAGCGTGATTGGGTGAATGAGTACCACAGGAAGTGCCGGGAGGTGGTCGGGGCCGAGCTGGAGAGACAGGGAAGGATGGAGGCGTTGCAGTGGTTGATCAGAGAAACTCAGCCGATTAACTGAGGACTGACTGAGTGGGAGCCCGTCACTTTGTCCAGAACTACCTACTGATTGCTCTGCAGTGATAATCGTTTGTACTTTTCATCTCTCTCTATTGATCTCTCTCCGTCTGTGTGTGTGTGTGTGTCTCACACTCAGCTTCTTTTTGTAAATCACATCTCATTAGCAGTTTTATTAAAGATGGTTAAATGTGTAACACTTTGTTTTCTATTTTGTCTCCAAAATGTGTTTTTTCTCTCCCAGTGATATATTCATTTTTTTTTTTAAACCCTCCCATAAAATGAAAATTATACAAAGATGTATACGCTACGCTATGTAAATGCAAAGCCATCAAGTCTTACTGTAACCAGCCAGATTAATCCTGTTCTTGATTTAAACATTGGTCTGAACTGCAGCCAGAACAAGATTCCTCTCATCTCCTCATCTGGCTGCTGCACTTCTGGCTGCCATCACTTATTCCACAGCACCCTCGTCTGTTCAGTGAACGTCACATTTCTACTTTTAACACTCTCCACTTTGCAGGAACAATATTTCAAACAACTTTTCTAAAGCTGTTGGTGGCATTTTGAGGCTTCATTTATTCCAGATTCAGAAGTTAATGACAATAAAAACATTTATTCAGTTTTTCCCAAGTGGGAAACAAAACATGACAGGCTGCAGGTTTACTTTGCAGTCGACAATTAGACATGTTGTGCACTTCCCTTTGCTGCAGAAATGTGATTTTAAAAGCTGCACTGATACTACTTAAATGTGTTATGCAGGAATGAAATAGAAATTCCACCGACTGTAAACTTATTACAAACCTCAGTTACCCACCAAAAAACCATGTCTTTACTTATGGAAGATCAGAAAAGTAGTTTCCGATTGTCATTGAATGCATCGTTACTTAATGTCATAATCATAATAGTTCTGCATCAGAGTTCATTTTCAGAGCCCCCCCAGAGCTACACAAGACCCTCCCAACCAAACTGATGTAAAATAAAACAAAACAAACCAATGACGCTCTCTAATGGTCTGAACATGCTGATAACTTTTGAAAGCCCCAAGCGGTCGAACCACAGACCACACAGACAGCTGTCCCTAACTAACCTCATGTCTTTTCTCCTCAACCTTCTACAGCTGCATGTAAAATATCGGGGGGTCCAGGACGAGGCCACTCTTGGGGTCTTTTGCATACTCTGTAAAGGACAGAGGTGTTGACAGACAACTCTGCTCCTCTGTTTTGTATCTGGCCCCATGCCGCCCTTCCTCTTCTTCCTCCTTCAGTCCTACAGGCAGCGGGTTACTATAGATGTAGTAGATCCTGGAACTGTCCTTTGTTGTCTCTGGTTTCTTGAAGAAGGCGAGAGGGTTGATGAAACTGGTCGATCTCTTCACGGCTTTGACTGCTACCGGGTCTGCTGGTTCTCCCCGTGTCACAGCACTCTCATACACATGGGCTCTCTTAGACTGTCTGGTGGGGGGGAAGAAAACCAACTCAGTCTGTGCAGAACTTTGGTTCTTTTTAGATGTGCTATAAACAGACTTAACTTGATCAATTAAATGCTATGAAACTGAAAAATATTATCTAAGAAAGGACAATCAGTATTTTGCAAAACAACAAATATTTATATTTTAAAAAATATGTCAAACTGTTGTTTAATTTTAGTTTTATCTACATTTCAGTTTTTTTTTTTACTGTTTCATAATTCATTTAATGTTTAGGTTTTTACCATTTATCATGATTTTTTTTTTTCTGTTTGTTTGTTTGTTTCTTTCTAATTTTGCTCAAGGTTTTGCAAATTTTCTGAGATTTGTTGTTTCCTTTTTTTCCATCCAAGAAATTCTTGTGTGTTTTGGTTGTGTTTTTCTCTTCAGGGTCACTGTTTATATCCTCTGGAAAAATACCCAACAGTAAGAGTCTAATGTCCGAGAACAGCATAAAAAATGTTTTAGTTTTTTTTATTTTTTTTATACTGGTTTTGATTCTAAAAGAAAGTTACAAAAGTAGAATTTCAACGCATGTGGGACTGCTTTAGGTCATAAGTGAAGAGCAATCTGATGTACAGTCATGTTTAGCTAATTATAAAAGTATTTCAAAAACAATATTTTTAAAATTATGAATAACATGGGCTAGATTTCATAGTTATAGTACTTAAGTGGGTAAGAAAGAAGAGCATTTCACTAAAAAACTTATAGTCATGAGTGCATTTTCTGCTTTGCTAAGAGAGAAGTCAGCTTTATTCTGAGGTTTTTTTTTACAGAACTAAAAACTTTTTATGTATTACAATAAAATAAAATCACTCTTAAGCTCCTTTTAGTCAGATCAGAGTCTTTAAACCAGTGTCAAATATTTTTGTTTTCTACTGTCAGAAATGAGCTCCACAAACCTGTTAAGGATTATCAAGTTCATGGAAACACTTTACAATACTTGTATAAAACATATACTTAAGTAATGTGTACCTCATGATGAACTAATGCATTATTGATGAAGTCTCATAATTTCCTGTTGCTCATCATTCACTATATGATCTCAGTGTTGATTCATGTGATTACTTCACCCCTAATTGATCATCAATTGATGAACATTAGTTCACTGTTATTTCATCAATATATCAAACGAATTTGCCCATTCAGATTCAAATACATCATTTAATTCCCTGCTATTTTTTTCTTTTTTATTTAAAGCAAGACACACTCAAAGAAGTTCACTTGGGTAACATGGATATGTAAAAGCACTTGGAGTGATTATTAGGGTTTTAAGATCACTGTATTAATGTAGTACATCTAATAAAGATAAGACACTGGTATAATAAGGAAATGCTTTATATCAAATACATAGCTGCTTTAGTTACTATAACTATAACAACAACAACAAAAAACCTAACGAAAAACCTACTTTAAACCTTTATTAATAGTCGCTTAAAGTGCTTTCACATTCGTGTTCACCCAAATGAACTTCTTTGAGTGTGTCTTGCATAAATAAAAATGAAAAGAAAATCAGTAGCAGGGAATTAGATGTGTTTCTATTTAAACTGGCAAATATGTCAACGTATTGATGACTTAACAGTGAACTAATGTTCAGTAATTGATGATCAATTAAGGATAAAATAAGCACATGAATCAACGTTGAGATCATCATTAGTTCATGATGAGCAACAGGAATTCATGATAAAGTCTTCATAAATTAATGCATTAGTTCATCATGAGTTACACATTACTTAGTACACAGTATGATTTGTACCATTACTGTAAAGTGTTACCTAGTTTATTGTAAATATATTCTACACAATCCAACTACTATACACACCACATATATCGGATTGAGTCATGTCTCCTCACCTGGTGCGGCTGTAGCAGACAGAAATGCAGTACAGTCCAGTAATAATAAGGACACACAAGGCCAGGGTAATGATGACGATGTTGAATACTCTGGATTCTAGGTAACAGGAAAAAGAAAACAAATTCCTTTCTAATTGTATAACGACTGTCCTATTAAATTAACTGATGTACATTATTACCTACCAAACTGAGGTCCGTTCATCTCCCCATCTTGCTGTTCCAGAGTTGTGGTTTCATTCAGATGGTGGCTGTCTGCCATCGGAGCTCGGTCCTGCTGGTACCCGCTCATGGTGCTCCCGTTGGCATCCAAAACATCAACTAAAGGCTTGTTTCAAGCCTCTTCTTGCTGTTTTCAGGAGAAATCCTGACCATGTGACCGAAACAGCTTGATCATTGCCATGGAAACACCCTCCATCTTTTGTCAGCTCTCAGTTCAAGTTGGACACCCTCTTTTTGCCTATCTGCTCTCTCCCTTGTTTACTGCTCATTATTCTGAACAGCTTTCTGGGGGTACACTGAAGGGAGGGAGATGTCTGGCTTTTCAGAGTGGTGACCCAAAAGCAGCAAGTTTGCAAGCTTCTATTTTTCATACTTTCAGAGGGCTTTAATAACAACGGAGTGAAAATATAGCGTGCAATAGAAATACAAGATTTTTAATTTAATAGACTTTGATAGCAATAATTATTGATAATTATTAGTTCTGGTTATATTAAGATAAGATTAAGATGTTTTGCCCTTGACTTGTTGAATTTTCACACGATTCCTTCATGTTAAACACAGCTGTAATGAGGACAGAAGAATTGTGGATGGGCCACTATTCACAAACTGTCCGAATATGGGTCAGTGGTTCCAAAGAGTTGTCTGAACCAAGCCCCCACCCCCCAACCCCCAAAAAAGCAACAATAACAGCTTTCTCCTTTTCTCCGACGCTTCACTTCAAATAGTGCAATGGGAGACAGATATTATGCAATTAGCAGAGTGTCTCATTAAAACTGGTTTGTTCTTCTGTTTGACAAGAAGACTGTCTGCACAGTGTGAACTTGGAGAGCATTTTGCACTTTTAAGAAGAACCTTTCAGTGTTTAAGCATGCATTTGATCGTGGAATTGTGTATTCCTAACAAGTTGGGATGTAAAATGTATGTAATTGCATGATTTCACACATAGAGAGTATAATATAAATTTAAATATTTTAATTTGTAACCAGTTTTAAATCATTAGCTTTTTTGCAACTGCTACGAACTGTCTAAACCTAGAGCAGATCTAGACATATAGCTGAAGATAAAAAGATCTCTTGTTGCTTTTACCAAAATCGTGACGTAATAAAATGTGTAACTGAGACTGACTGAATGAATGTCGTCCAGAAAAGCAAAGACTGAGGGAGGCAAGCGGGAAGCATCTATTAAAAGACGAAACTTGAAAATCCAGTGTATGAGCAATGAGAATTTAAAAGGGATTTCTCAGACCACAGCATCACATTTCAGTACCACCATTCAATGTGTTGGTAGGAAACTCCAGCTTTAATTATCCAGACAAAATTCTGACTGCTAACATGTAGGAAAATTTCACACAACCTTCAAGTGATAAACTGGTGACGTGGGGGGAGGGGGGCATGGAGAGCATTGTGTCTGAAAACACACTTACACTGGCTGACAAAGAAAAGTAAAGTTTGATAATTGGGAAGAAGTGCCACTGAAAGCTCTGCATGCACGTGTATATGTGCATTTATAACTAAGAACCTGCGTAAAAATATTCTGCAGTCTAAACTGTGTAAATTTTAATGAAGAGCACTCAAAAATGATATATCCACCAGATATGATGACTGATTTGGCTCAAAGGAAGTTTTTCCATTGTTAATAAAAACACTGTCATTGGATACATGTATTTCCATCATTTTTGCTTAATTTATATTAAGTGCTTTGATAGTAATGACCAGTTTATTACTTTCTAAAATCAACAGCCTTTTAAAAAAAAAAAAAGAAAAGAAAAAGTCTAATATTCAGCACAACAGCTGATCTGCTTGAGCGTAGTACTGCTACAAAAACATTATTTAGGACCGCAGGGGGAATTTTAATGTTACAGCACAAAAAACGGACTTAGTATTAAAGTAAAATAACCAATAGAGACATAAATATCAATTAAATCCACCAGAACCCCAATGCACACATACTCTGAAACTTTGATCAGATATAGTGTTTATCTTATAAACCTTTTAAGAATGTTTTTAAAATACTTTTATTTTTTATTATTTTGAGTTCTAACTTTGAATCACCTTGTTGATGAATTGTGAAATCGTCACAAACTGGCCTTGTTGTTGTTAAATTCCTCCACTGGGTGTCAGACCTCACATGCATGTTTGTCCCTCAGTTGGGACGCTCAGCTCAGTTTTATCAGAGAGGCAGATTGGGTTTGTATGACAGCTGAGGTCTTTGTACAGTAAAGAAAAACAAAGCCCCTGATTGGGAACACGTTGAGAGAGGGGCTAAATCTTTGTTTATTAGCTTCTTAAATATCTTTAACATCCGTTAAATTTTCTACTCAATCCCAGCTCTCAGTACAGTTGAGCTGTTATGATTTATGGGGTATGTGGGTGGCATTATGTTGATATGGTTTATTTGAGCTGGTCAGTGCGCATAAACTAACTCGCTCTGTGGCATTTAACATAGGAATCTGTCCAGTTGCAACCACAACTGATATATATACACCACATGTGAAGCATGACTTCCTTAAAGTTACTTGAACTTAAGTATGGATTTAGATT
The DNA here is from genome assembly GCF_933228915.1 of Telmatherina bonti. Classification (NCBI taxonomy): domain Eukaryota; kingdom Metazoa; phylum Chordata; class Actinopteri; order Atheriniformes; family Telmatherinidae; genus Telmatherina; species Telmatherina bonti. The sequence goes on along the minus strand of NC_136621.1, from coordinate 19,036,214 downwards.
TAGTCTAATTTATGATTAAGAAATGATTAAGATTAAGAAACTGATTAAGAAACTAATTTAAAATGAAAGACGTTACACTGTAGCTGCACTGAAAGGTAATCGTCTGGTTAATGAAAGGAATTAGATTAAGTATTTTAGCCACAAATAATGATCCATAAACAAAACAAGATGATAAGCATCTGGTTTTACTTTATGTACTTTTATTAAATAGATATCCAGTTAAAATGGTCCAGTTTGAACTCTTGGCCTTTTGTCCGTTTGGAGGCATGTGAGAAAAACCACAGTATTATTGGTTCTGGATTATTTTTGTGCCCTTTATGGACTGCACTGTTTTTATGTGCACTGTGGTAGATTTTCACAACAGTTTCTAGTGATGTATTGCAGAAGAATTTACAACAAATTTAACCAGAGGTTGTACGCCTGATCAATCAGTGCAATAACACAATAAGACAATTGAAAGAACTGCAAAAATATTTACCATAAGAGGAGATTTAACTAATTGCAGTATATTTAAACAAACTTAAGACTTACAAAACCCAGATAAATATTCTAGAAACACTGAAAACTTTATCATTTTGATAAACCATGGCATTTCAGTTAACCTGCTGTTAGAAAAACAAAGCATTGAGGAAGGAAAGTACCTGAAGAAGAAATATTCAGCACTGTTAATGCTCCGTCTCATCCTAACACCCACCAGCAACACCTCACTTATCAGAGTAGCGCGCTGCTCAAACACTACCTCATAATTTTTTTTCTAAAACTCCGTCCAAGTTTTATAAGAAGCTTTTAGGGTATTTCTGTCTGGAGTCAGTCCAGCTTCAAGTGAACATGGTAGTATCATGACAAGGGATGCAGAATTTCACAGTGGCCAAGCTTACGTCATCAATACCTATGCCTTTTATCCCTAAACCTGACCATGGATGTATTACATGCACATAAAATAGTGTATTTTGTTGCCCAACAACAACAAAGTTTACAAACAAAAAATCCTGGAATCATTTTTTGGCGTGTGGTGTAAAACCACAATCTTCCCCCCCTACCTTGTTTGAAATGTTTCTTAGTATAGCATCACTTTTCTGACAGTGTCATTAACATTGAGAGTTATATTTTTACAAAACGCATAAAAAATACTTTTTAAAATCCAGAAAGTGCAGTGATTTTTTTAATATAATGTTTTAACATTTATTGCGCGTTTGCTTGAATAATTTACAAATGCAGATAATTCTGGAGAAAGAATCCATTGCTGGAGGACCATAAAAAGACTGAGAAGGTAAAATTTGACGTTTTGCTGAAGGGATGACAGTTATTTCACCCCCACATTATTTTTATACCCCTTTTTCTCTTTCTTTTTCTCCTGATCTTTATTTTCTATTTCAGGGGTATCAGGCTTCAGTCCTTCAGGGCCACAATCATGCCGGTTTTCTATGTGTTTCTGCTCCAACACTCCTGACTCAAAATTAATTAGTCATTGTTCAGAATTTAATTTGCCAAAAGATTCATTTAATGTAAGTGTGGTCTGGTATGTTAGAGCAATGATACATAAAAAACCTGCAGGTCAGCAGCTTCTGAGGAACAACTTTGGACACTCCTGCTCTGTTTGTTCTAGCAGATATCATGATTTCAGAATAATGATCATAATTTTGGCCTCATGCTTTGTAGAGCCTAAGAGGAGCATTATGGTGCTTTTACATTCATGCGGAGGAACTTTTCAGTGGAATCTTAAAACATTTCATATTTCCAGTCACTCATAAAAGTCAATCAATCAGCTCTGCTATAATATTTCTCCAAACCCTCCCCCCTTTCTGAGTAGCTGGTGAATTCCTCACCATCCTTCACCACTCAGACTCACCCCTACTCACCCTCCGCTCCACTCTGCCCTTCTGCCCCCCCCCTCTTGGTTTTTTTTTTTTGTGTTTAGACAGAAGATGGTGGGGAATTAAAGTTCTGGCATGATCTATTTGGTCTGATGTGGTTCAGCAGGCAGGTCCTGCCTTGATTTATTACACATGTCAGTTAAAAAGTCTCGAGGTACACTTTGACTCATAAACACAGGGCAATACATTCTGCATGATTTCTGTTTTTCATCCTTTTTTGTATTACCGATCATGCTACCGGGTATGGTGACTTCTGCACTTGCTGAAAGACTTACAGTTAATGGAGGTTTATTAACATAAAAACTTATAATGTGAAGATACAACTGGAATGTCTATTATTAAGTTAGCTGTAAAATTATTATTATTATTATTATTATTATTATTAATAATGATACTGATATAATAAAATAACATAATAAAATTATTATTATTACTATTACTACTAATAATAACAATAAAAAATAATAATAATCATAACAATAATTTTATTGTGATTATTATTATCATTATTAATATACATCATTTAAAAAAATGTTCAGCATACTGTCATTACCAGGATAAAAAATAAAGGAGTAAAAATGAATTTGAGAACACAGAGAATTGTGTATCAAAAGAGTTGTTTTCAGTTATTAAAATCTGTCCCAAACTTCTTCAGTGCTGTTGAAATCAGGCAGACAGACAAGCTGGTGGCACTAAAAAAAAGACTCAGAGAAGGTAATAAAGCAAATATTAAAAGTCAGACTTTTACCACTATATAAAAATATTACTTCATCTTGGATTTTATAGCAACAATATATCTAAAAAAAATGTGGCAATTGGGCAACAAAAGGCTGGAAACCTGGGTGTCTTTAAATAGAAATAACTGGAGTAACATCAGCAGCTAACTAACTGACAACAGATCATTGACATGATGGCTTATTGAAAAGGGCCCCTGAGAGCAGTAGAGTGAAGATGAGCGGGGGCTGGATCATTTGCAAATCACTGGATGTACAAATTGTGAAGAAATTATAAAATCATTTTGCTTAATGTAAAAATTCCATTATCATTTGACTATTTCACACAATATGCCCAAAAATATCAGAGAATCTGGAGAATCTCCAATGAATGGTCTCTGAATAAAAATCTATTTCAGTCATGGAAATGAAACATTCTTGAATAGAAAAGAAGAGGAACCCTCTTAGTTTTTACATTCAATTCAAAATACTTGCATATTTCAGCAAGACAATGCTTCACCACATACAACATCTATTACAACAGCATGGTTCAAAGCAGAAGAGAGCAGCACTGGCTTTTCCTCAACTGAAAACATATGTTACAACATAAAACACAGAATACAATAAAAGAAGAAACAGCCAGGAGAGTTGAACAGCAAACAACCTCAGTCTAAATCTTCCTTGGCTCCCAGATATTTATGTACTGTACTTCTGCTCAAAGAAGAGGAAACTTAACAACAGATGCTTTTTTTCAGAAGCGCTGCTGACATCAAATTAAAATAAACTTCCATTTTTATTTCTTTTATTAAAAGGATATTGATAAATGACATCTGCTCAGCATTTTCTGCTGTTTTCATTTACATTTCAGTGTCCAAATTACATTAGACTCATAGTTATACAGAGATGCTCTGTTTCTGTATCCTGTGCTGGACTGGTGCTTGTAAGTGTACCCTGATGGTTGCTGGGAAAGACTCCAGTGCAGCTTCTTCCCTACCTTAACTGGATTAGGTGTGTATGAAAAAAGGGGATTGATGAATAGATGTGAATACAAATGGAATATTTTGGGTTTATTCTGTCAGTTGGCAAAAAGCAAGAAATTAAAAATGATCAGTCCAGGCTTTAGAAAAGATATGCAGACATGTTTTTTTTTACTGGTGTGTTTTACAGTACTGGCAAACGAGGAGTGCAGGAGACTGAGCTGTCTGATGTAAGAAAGCAGGGATTATAGCTGTTGGTTGGAAGCCTTCAGTTGGCATGTTTTCTCTGGGTTTTCTCCAGGTGTTCTGGCTATCTCCCACAGTTCATAGGTATCCCAGTTACTCTGTGATTTAACGTTGAATAAATCAGATTGAACAGGCTTGTCGGTCTTTGTTTTGCTGCCTCTACAGTAGACATAAAGTTAACCACAATGAATGCGCTGATGTTTTATCACTGTCAGAGAAAGAACGGTGGATTCTTGCCTGACTTGTCAAATTTGCAACTCCAACTTTGTCGTTTAGTACAAAGTTATTAAAACCACAATAAAGAATCAACCTAAGGCATGATTACAGACAAAAACTGTATAATTATATTCTATGATTCTTCCAACCATGCGTCAAATATGGTTTTTTGGAATTGATCTGCACTTGTCAAATAAAAACCACAATTTTTTCACAAAACGAACTATTAAAAGTACAAGAATAGATTGTCAGTAAAAAAAAAACAAACAAACAACTATTTATTGCCTTTTTGGTATACCTCCTGAAACACTGTTCTATAAAAAGATTTAAAGGCTGATACTAAAGTGCCCTTCATGAAGCATATTAGAATATTTTGTTCCTTTGGCAGCATGTAGCCGAAACCTGCTTTGGCACGTATGGGACAGAATAAAACCCAAGCTGAATTTATGATAATCACAAACCAAACACTAAGGAGTTGTAGGAAGCACTGCACCCCATCTATCACTGTTCTGTCTAATTAAAGCTGAACATTATGGTTCTCAGTGGAAGCCTGCAGTACCTTACCGAGGCTTATATGTTTTATCAGAGAGGAGCTTGCATGACCCATAAAGTATGAATTACTTTCTTGACCCTGCTATCTTGATTTCCTGAACCACACAGGAAATCTACCCTGAGCCAAATTACTAACAAAGACAACAGTGAACCAGACAACAAGGAGTGCCAAGGCTTACACCAATGAATATGAAGGACAAACTCATACAGTCATAGCGTGTGTATGTAGCCGAAGGGATTAATACAATCTGATAAACTTTGAAGACTTCCTGCATTGTCATGAAGATTTACAAAAAAGATTTACTCTAATTTATAATTTCTTTTCTAATATACAAACAAGATTAGCCCATAAAACTACATAATCTCTTTATATATAAGCATATCTCAAGTTCTAAAAACCTCCACACCAGTTCGGAGATTCATAGCTTGTGAGCATAGCTTGTGGTGCTGTCAAAAGGTTTACCAATTACCCAATAAATCAGACAAACCTTGTCGGATTTATGTCAACATGAGCAGTACATATGCAGGGGGAAAAAAGAGTGAAGAGAAATAATATGATTGAAATCCTGGATCATGGTTTATAATTCATTCATTTTTGCTCTTGAGTTTTAAAGCAGTTTGATTTTAACACACTGACTTAATGAAATTGGGGGAGAAGTGGGGGAGCAATAGACAAAACTAACATTTTATGGGATCGATTCAGCCAATTTGCATTTTTTTGTTTCTCCTGAACACCAGATTCTGGTCAGACACAGACTAGCTACATCAGGTCTGCACTAAATGTATAGATATTGAGATATCTTAATGCTTGCTAAATTCCTGCAAAAAAATCATACTGTATCTTCTTATGAATGGAAACTCAAACAAAAACAAACAAATTAGGAAAAACCTTTTGCCAAATGCAATGTTCCAATATAAAAGGTCTGTGGGTGGTAAACTCAAATTTACTGCTTTTACATATATTTTTTTAAATCCTTGTAATCTCACAGGAGTGTCTTGAAGTCTTCAAACTACCACCTGCATTTCATTTCTATCACTTAAACCATGAACTATCACCAAACACTCATAACTCACTATTACGGTGCAGAACAGCGAAACCCCCTACACACACCGCTTTGCTGTGTCTTATCCCAGTTCTGAACACTGCTGGCTAGACACCAACAGCCCCTGCATCCCTGAGGATATCCAGGCCTAATCCTTTGCTTTCCAGCAGTAAATACAGTTTGGCAAATGGTTCTTGAAAGTTTTGTGTGGGAACTACAACACACTTGCTGTATCTCTGAACAGTCTGTGTGTGAGCAGCTTTCTTTAAAGCAGTGATGGTCATCTGAAAGGGATTGCTGAAAGAGGCTGGATGTCCAGGAACACGAAGGAATTCAGTGTGTAAACATAACAGGAGACATGTCCCATTCCAGTTTTTAGAGTGAATGAATTTAAGTATGAGGATGAAAAGGTCAGCTAGTGTTTTGAAAGTTGATGTTGCGAGTAATGGCAGAGGAGTTGAAGAAATGTGCAAATTTTGAGATGAGTGGAAACAAAAAAAGTGGTTGGACTAAAGTATTTGGGTGAATAATTGTCTATGAAGCTTTTTATGAGTATTTTTCAGACAGCATTCAACATAGGGAAGATAGACACTTGTTGAAATCCTGAGACTATTTAGTGTCCAGAAGAAAATCATGTCTGTTATACTGTTTAGCTTGGAGGCTTCTTTCATTTTGTTTTGTTATTTTTCAAACTAAATAATATCTGAATAATATTTTTATCATTTAAAGAAACTACAACATCATTATGTGAAAAAGTAGAGGTGTAATTGAATCTTTATAGCAGGTTTACCAACTGGTGCAGCGGCGCATTTACGTACATTCATGTGAATCGCCGCCTCATCTGTCCTCTTGGAACCCTCTTGTCTCCTTGCCTATAAAGGATCAAAGAAGTTAACAATGTCAGCATGTATTTTCAAAGCAAAATGGTGCTGAATGGAACAAGATCACGACAATCCAGCAGTACCGCTAAAACCAACTACGGCCATCGACAAATATGTTGTCAGACAAAGAACAGGACAGAATGGGATTAATTTTGGCCTTGTAGGGTGCACTGCCAGGGCTGAAGAGGTATGACTTTGACTCAGAGCTAGCTCTTCTTCTACTGTGACAACATAAACATGATAAGCAGTGCTGGGGGTCTTTAAAAAACAGTAATTAGTTACTTGTTATTTCTGTAAATTGTAATGAGATTACTTTACTCATGACTGCATTTGAAAACATCACTATTTATTACTTTCCCGTTTCTTTAACGTGTATGCGCATCGGGCACACACCACGCAGAGACGTGCTTTCTGCAGGAAGATGTCTCACAGTAAATCCACTCACAGGATGCAGGAAGCCATGATGAGGCCGTGCTGTGCTCATAGATGCCACTAGAAGCTATTAAAAAGTTACAGCAGCTCTTATGGAATAAACAGCAACTCTTACAGAATAATGATAAGTTGAAATGAAAAAAAAAATCATAAGAGAAAAAACACCAATGAATCATAAAGCATCTTCTTTTATCCCATGAAGTCTAGAAATGGACATACCTGTCCAGGTAAAGACACACACACACACACACACATGCAGACAGCTCATGCATGCAGCACTTGACTTCACACACAAGCAAACATGGCTCGGGCATCGCAGGAAAACTTCACTGCGCAAAAAAAATTATATTACTGACTGATTAGAAATGACTTGGACCTGTCGCACAGAACGGTGATATTATTTTGCACAGTCTCTTTGCACTCTCATTCAGATACTGCCAGCATACACTGCCCACCTCATTCACATGTTTACATTCTGTCATGCAGCTCATCTGGATAAGATCTAGAAAATGTCAGAGCTGCCGAGCGTGTGTGAAAACTGATTTACTCTGAAATCGGAGGGATGTTTAATTGCTGTCTGGTCACGTGTAACTGCAGAGCAGGGGAGAGTTTATTCTTAGATCATTTACATCTTGCGGTCACTCATCACATAATTTATACCACTTGCTTTAATTTGGTCAAATTTAAAATGAGTAGAAGCCGCAGAAGTTCCCATGACCTTCCACCACCTGCTGTTTCTCCCTGTCTCCCTTCAACAGAGCCGGAACAAGTGATTGCTTCATTGCTTTCCTTCATCCTCTAAAACAACATTATATTTTAAATATCCTGTCAGTTTAATAGATTGTTTAGATGATAACTGGAACAGTGATAGTTGAATGAAAGTTTATCGTAATAATGTAAATAATAAAGTGAAATCTACAAATGGACGTATGAAAGTTCAAATATCATGTTTTCAGCAATAAAAATGGGATTAATGATCTGTGAATATCTTAAAATCTGTTTTTTTTAAGGAATGAAAACAATAAATCAAACATTAAATGTGAGGGAAATATTGCTATAATTTAAATAGTTCTTTTATATCACATTGTTGCTTTTCAGGAATATATACTCTATATTTTCAGGAAAACCACAATTATGTGCAGTCTCCACATTTCTAATACAGCTGTATGACTTTTTTCTTCTTTTCCTGACACACACCTAACCATCTCTTGGGTCATGCATGACCAACGGCTCTATAAACCAACATTAAGGAGTCAAACAAGGTGGAACTTTCTCTAACACATCCACTGAAGCTCACTTGCTGAAGAAAATACGTTTGATCAGTTTCATAAAACACCTAAATGAGCACAGTCACTGCTTGAGTTTTAGATTGTTATATTTTTTTATCAACTGCAGGACTTTTTCAACTGATAATGTATTAAAAAAAAAATTTTTTTTTTTTTTTAATTGTTTTTTATTTTTTTATTAACTAAATTCCACCTAATAATATATCTTTACAAATCTTTGTGAAATTAAATAAATGAATACATCCAGATACCGGACAAGCAGATACATTGCATTTAAGATCTTATAGGCTGCAGTTGTAGTGTTCGTTGTATAAGCACTTATTAAATTATATACACGTCTATGTCCTTCTTAAAGTTAAGATCAAAGAGTAAGATTAAACTATTTCTAAATGTATGGAACAGATATTGTAACATTTTAAAGTCTGTTATAATTGCAGGCTCCTTTAATCAGTCAAGATTTAGTAAAAATATGCCTTCAAAAAATTCTATTACATTTGAAATACATGAAATACATTTGTTTTACAATGTGATCACCACCATTATGGATTCTTATCCTTTTTTTTGTTCTTAGCACCACTAGAAGTCATAATTTTTTTTTAGCAATGTTGATATAAAATTGTTGTTATGGTGTAATATTTATGTCACCTATAGTAATGCCACGAGAATGTAACACCTGAGTTACTGAGAAACAAATGTATTATTTTGTTCGCCATATCAAAAATCTTGTCTGATCAGTATAATTATAATCCAAGTTGCAGTAAATAAAAATGTTTATTGTATGTATCGGTGAAGTTATTGGATTTGTTTGAATGGAGAAATGAGGTGGGATTAAATATGTTGGCTTCTTTCCACTCCCTTTCAGGCGAAGCAGTTTTTTCCTTTATTTCCCTGTTTTTTCTTACATGGTTCATTGTTCGAAAAATGTCAGACTTGCGTGTCTCTTCTGTTTTTGCTGTAAATTCCACTGCCTGAAATAAATAAAAACCAAACTATCAGGGCATGTTTTAGATATGATACTATTTGATCATCAACTGGCACCTATCCACATATTCATTCCTGCATAAGGGGTCCCAAAGAGTCAATTCTGTTATCTGACCTAAACCCATCAGACATCTATTTATCTTGGTATGTGTGACAAAGCAAAAAGAGGAGTAGACTTAAATACTTTCCTTCAAACATCCTCCCCCAGCCAAAGCTGCTGCTGGCCAGAAGCAGAACGGAGTGGAAAATCTGCAGGGAGAAAATGAGGCCAAACAGCCGTTCTGTGGAAAGGAAAGGTGTTGAGGCAACAGATATTCATTTAATCTTCATGTCTGTTGTCTGTTTCAGTTTTATCTTTTCATTGTGGAAAAAGAGATGAGCAAGTGTGACATGAAAGGGTGTCATCTTTTCCTCAATGGGAGGTTTCTGTTTCATAAATTCTCTATTATCTTTACTCTTCTCTCACTTAATCCTCTCCTTCCCAACATTTGCGGCCTGCCTGAGCATGGTCAGTCTCAGTCGCCATCATTTGCTTTTAATAATGCTGTATTAACTTCTGGGTGTGAGAACACAGTTACTATCTGCAATCCATCAAATCCAACAAGGTTATCCGCTCTCAATTGCTCCCAGATGAGATAAGGAGCTTTTGGAGAGGCAGCACTGGAAAATGTACTGTGCTTATGTCAGTCGATGAGGTTACAATCCAAATAACATTAATAATGATTGTATTTAGATTAACAAACTATTTATCATGAATATCAGGAAAGATGAACTGCTGGTGCACTTTGAGAGGCAATATGTCGTCAGCTGAAATTCCCCGCTGACCTCTCACCAATCTGTGAAATGTCTGAGAAAGAGAAAGTGGTCGTTATGAAGTTCAGTAAAATGTGACCTTACTGAATGAGAAAAAGGACAATAGATCTTCAGAGCTCACGAGGTAGAGCAGTTATCGACCAATGAGGCCCGATCAATTCCAGGCTTCCCCTGACTTCTTGCCTAAGCATGCTTTGGCAAAACACAACTGCTCCCCGATGCATCTACCAGGGTATGTGTGTGAATGTGACATGCGAGCGCTTTGAGGGGTCAACATGGCTGGAAAAGCATTGTAAGTACAGTCCACAACAGAAAGAGCTCAACATTCATGTTTAAGCACATTTTCCCATTTGCTTTACTGGTACTGTACACAGTATTAGCTAAGCATTCTGATTAAACTCTTCCATGCATGATGTGGTTGTTTTCATACAAGAAATTATTATTAACTCAGAATTTTGCCTTCATTTATTTTTGTTGCATTCAGGTTGTCTCTAAATAGCCTTTTGACATTTTCTGCAAATGTGGGATCATCTTCAAGCTGCACAGATTAATCCCACATATTGTAGTGCTTTGTCTTCATGTTTTTGATCAAATTTGCTTAGAAAAGAGTTTTATCATGTCACTTAAATATTCTGGCTTTTTTTTTTTTTTTTTTTTTTACAAGAACAACTGATCTAAAGCATCATGTGTCATAAACTTATAATATTACATTCTGAAATTATTTCTGCCTTATATCTGCTTTTGATGCATTCATTCATTTTCTGAACCACTCAGTCCAGTTCAGGGTCACGGAGAAGCTGGAGCCTATCCCAGCAATCATAGGGCGAGAGGCAGGGTACACCCTGGATAGGTTGAGAGCAACGCAGAGAGCAAAACAATTATTCACACTCACTCCTAGGAGCAATGTAGTAATCAATAAACCTAACATGCATGTCTTTAAATGGTGTTTGGAAGTCGGAAAACTGGGATAGAACCCACACATACACGAGGAGAGCATGCTTTGCACACAGAAAGGACACCGTTCGAGCCTCCCTCCCTGCTGAGGCTTGAACCAGCAACCTTCTTGCTGTGAGGCCACAGCAAGGTTAACCACTGAGGCACCATCATGCACCGTGCTGCTTTTAATTGTTTTATATTATAACTTTCCACAGTCCTATTTTAACTTTGTCGATGTCTGAGTTTGATCTTCAAGACACAGGATATCTGACACGTGCCTTATTTTTCAGTTCTCTAATGAAACGAGCGATGCCTAGGCACACAAGCAAAATATTTGACTGCTAGTATCAGTGGAGTTACAGAATGTGTGTCACTACTTTCTGTTTGCCAAGGCTGAGAGGTCTTTAAGGTTTCGCCACTCAGCAGAGGTCAATGCCACTTGACCCAACAAAGCTCCATTCAGGCTTTAACTTCTCGTCCATGTATTGTTTTTCTGGCTTCACATTACCTGATATTACTGGGAAACCCTTCATCACCAGTTCTTATGAAGGTTTTTGTGAAGCTTTTTGTGAACAGGAAAAAAAAACTAACAACAAAAAAATGGTTGAATGTTTGTTTGAACTTTGGACCCGAAAAAGGAAGACAAATGACAAGAAATATGTGGTTTTGTGAAATCATAAAATAATTTTTTTTTTTAATTTTATTTTATTTTTTTTTGTATGTAATTTTCTTTTGTGAAATAAAACAATATAAAATAAATCGCTGTTTGACAGACAGCAGGCAGACAAAGGCCTATTTATGCCAGGCCTAGAAAATGGACATGCAGATGGATACAGTTTTATCCATGTCCTGTGTCGGCCATGCACACAAACTGTTCCACTTTCAGAGAGCTTAGCCTTTTGTCACAATACAGAAAACAGTAGTACCACCAAAAATCTTGGGAGCAGTATTGAGTTATAAAGCTGACATGTGATGAGCAAAAGGAATAAACCAGAGATGAAGGGAGGGGGGGGGGATTCCATTTTTCAATTCAGCTTTATTTGTATAGCGCCACTTCACAACAATGTTGTCACAGGGCACTTTACATACACGAATCCACAATCACATCAATTCAAGACAATTCATACATATCCTATAATAGAAACCAACTGATTGCATCGAATCATGACTTTGATCCATCTCCCATCCTGAGCATGCATGCGGCGACAGTGGGAAGGAAAACCTCCGGCAGAACCCGGCTTAGGGAGGCAGCCATCTGCCTCAACTGGTTGGGGTGGAGACGACAGGAAAGACAGATCAACATGTACAACTGCACTTATTCAGGAAGACCTGAGGAAAAAAGGAGAAATAAGTTAGAGACGACAATATTGGCATGTATTTATACATTAATATATTAGAGAAAAAGAGCGAGGTACTTCTGAGTCCATCAGGTAACATCCCCATTGCTACATAAGTAATGATTGGCTAGACTACCCATAACTATAAGAGCAATGAGCATAACCTGGACAGTTGGGTCCCATACATGCAGACTCCAACTCAGGAGATGCTCATATCCTAACTATAAGAATCATGGAAAAGGAAGGTTTTCAGCTCGATCTTAAAGGTGTGGATGGAGTCTGCCTCCCAAACCCACAGTGGGAGCTGGTTCCATAAGAGAGGAGCCTCATAGCTAAAGGCTCTTCCTCCCATAGTACTCTTTGAGACTCTGGGAACCACCAGCAAACCTGCAGTCTGAGAGTGCAGTGCTCTACTTGGAATATATGGAACTATAAGATCTTTTATGTACAATGGAGCTTGGTCATGGAGAGCTTTATATGTGAGGAGAAGAATTTTAAACTTTATCCTGGATTTAACAGGGAGCCAGTGTAGAGAGGCTAAAACTGGTGAAATATGATCTCTCCTGCTAGTCCTCATCAGAACCCTCGCTGCAGCATTTTGGATCAGATGGAGACTTTTCAGGGTGTGTTTGGGACAACCCATAAATAAGGACTTGCAGTAATCCAGTCTGGAAATAATAAAGAACTAATTTTTCTGCATCTTTCTGAGGCAAGATGCCCCTAATTTTTGCAGTATAATGCAGGTGGAAGAAGGCGGTTCTAGAAACCTGTTCTAAATGTGAGCTAAAAGACAAGTCCTGGTCAATAATGACTCCAAAATTTCTTGGACAAGAAAACAAAGAACCCGCCAAATAAAAAGCCCTCAAAGAACATGCAGGGGAAACTAAGGAGAATAAAGTGGTGGAAGTGTTTGAAGGGTAGTTGTACCCTACAGTCACTGACTGATGTCAAAACACGGAAATGAACTCGGAACTCAGCACTGCCCACTAGTGGATCTACTGACTTTACCGTGGTCAAATAAAAGATGCATGGAAGTATCTGTAGTGACACTACATTTTTTAAACTACAGTACTTTAATAATACCAGGTTCTCCTGAAGTTCCACTGTGCAGTGAACATAACAGATGTGTCAAATCAAACCAAGTAATTTAGTCAAATCAAATCATTTCTATACACAAAAACTTAAGGGTTTATGACCAAGACCCCCCACCTTGTTTTAACTCAAGGCTAAAATTGTAAAAAAAAAAAAAAAAAAAAAAAAAATGTATATATATATATATATATATATATATATACATTACATATATATATATATATATATATATATATATATATATGTTAAATCCCATGTAAATGAATGTATTTCTGATTGTCAGGGTATGATGTATTTTATCAGAGGAACACAAACACACATTTACACACCTAACACACCACAAAAGTGAGAGGAATAGTTATTTTGTGTATTAATATGGTCTTTTCTCCTGACAGTTGACTCATCTGTTGATTTATGACTGGGTGTGAACAGTGCAGGTGAACCACATTACTGAAAAGACCTTCTTGGTTCAGCATAGTGCAGTAATTTTTCTTCCCAGTGCAATATTTTACTCATCTGAGAACAATTTCTTAAAGAACAATAGATCATGTTTTCACAGAACCCCCTTCCACTGAATTATGAGAACTTGCAACAGGTTGAATTTTAGGGCTAATGAAAGTAAGCTATCAATCAACAATATTATGTTCCTGCACATTTATAGGTACATGGTTCATGTAAGATCTCCACTTTTAACACAGAAATCTATCAATATGTGTTGACAACTAAAACTCATGAGTTTTTCCATTTTTACCATAAAAACACAGGGACATGTCTGTTCCTTTTCACCTTCTGAATTTTTTTAGTTCCTTTGATTAAATCCAAGATAGAGCCAGGAAAACTGAGTAGAAAACTTGCTGACAGGCTTCGAAATATCCAAGTTGTCGGTGATGTATCGGTCTGTCAAGCAACCTCCAAAGAAACCTTATATTTTAATGGAGGTAAGACAGCATATTTGGTCAATCTCATGTTGTTTATGTGGGTCAGTCACAAGTTGTGTTTTGTGGTGTGGTTATCTCTGCATCAATGAAAGAAGGGGGTGCATGTCTGTTTTTAAGTGCTACTTAAATAGAGTCTCGTTATCTCTTATTTGGTTAAGAAAATCATTTTGGCAGTAGCACCAGAAAAGTTATGTTGTGTTTAAACCAGTCAGATGGATTTTCTCAGCAAATTTGCATCATGTCATGTTTAAATGTACAGTAAAACATGTGGCATACAGCCTGAGAATAGTGAGGGCCCTGGATTTTGCCAATCAGCTGCTATATCTGATGTGGTATCAAAAAAACATCCACACGAAATGTAATTTTAACTTGTATGACATTTCTATTTTAATTAAATTAGGTATCTAGAGCCGTAAGGATGACTGAGAAGCAGAGTAGTTTAACCTAAAAGCTGACCTAAGAAATCTGAAAAAGAAAGTTTACCCTCTTTTACAAACAAGGCTTTACATGACAGAACATTATAATAATTATAAGAACATTATAATAATCATCTAGTTTTTGCCAAGTCACTGTGCTCTAATTGGGCACAGCTGTTTGGCCTGCCTGATAGCAGCATCCAGCAGATAAAACTAGAAGCACTCATAAACCTCCATCAAGTCATAATTTAAAAAAAAGAGAAAATTGCCAGTGGATGTGGACGTTAGAAGCTCTAATGGAAAAATCATCCCTTATCTCCCCACAGTAAAGAATCTTTTAAAAGATTCTTGGATCCAGCTGCTGAATAAAAAACCTTCACTTTGACCAAGGTAACAACTTGTGCTGGTCAGTTGTGGAAAAAACACAAAGGGGACCAGGGAGGGGCTTTATCCTATATGTGATCCTATATGGGATTTCCTGGTATCATAGCTAAAACATTAGTTAATATATGCTGTGTTGAACTGAGAGCTGGATATTTTGCTACTTTGGCTGCTTGGTCGGTACAAAGGTCCACATCTGTTCCTGTCCAACTCAGAAACAGATCCAAAACTGGAGCAACATATTTTATGTCCAAGTTAATGATGATGAGAGAATCTTTTCATTTAAATGTGATTCTGCTGTAGATGATGCTATTATCATTTAAATATAAATTAGCTTATTTCATTGTACAGCATATTTTCTGGGTCCTGCTGGACCAAATCGATCTCCACAGGTGGGTTGCTGCATGGAAAATGTGCCTAGAACTCCTTTTTGTTTCTTTAATTAATGAATTGATGAGGCCTTGTTGCCATTATTATTATTGTTACTATTAATATTAATAATATTTTCTTCCTTAGTATGTATATGTATGCATTGGTGTGTGTGTATGTACAAATGTATGTACAGATACGTACATATATTTTCTTTTCTTAACTTCTTTTGCTTGTTAGAAATACATAAACGAACTAACGAACTAACTAACGAACGAACGAACGAACGAACAAACGAACGAACGGACGAACTAACTAACTAACTAACTAACTAAGTGCTATGTTAAATGTCTCTGTTGGTTTTCTCATGCCCAAAGACAGCTGGGATAGGCTCCAGCTTCCCCGCGACCCTGAACTGGATTAAGCGGTTTGGAAAATGAATGAATGAATGAATAGTTTTCTCACCAACAAACTTGCCTCTGGGAAGCACATACTTGATCCAGGAGTGCCCACATGACAAATAAAGATGACCCAGGACACATATATGCAGAAATCTCTGGGAAAACGATGTCACCAGACACTCCAGGGGGAATCGTGTGTGTGTGGGATGCAGGAGTTGTGCCCGAATATAGATGGAGACCTCTTGTATGGACATGGTTGGAGGAATGCAGCCCCCCTACACTGACTCGTTTCAACAGGATGGACACGGGAAAGAGGCAAAAATCTTGCTGAAGCACCAACCACGTTTAATCTCATCAGTCATAACGTTGTGTAAATTTGGGAATTCTTCTTCAGACCTAATCCTGGGAGAATCAAAGCGTCTGGCAGCAGCCACTGTGTTTCCCAACGAGTCAAAAACGGGGCAGAAGAAAAAACAAAAGCTCTCTCTCACACACAAACTCAAGGATGAAAAAGTAAAAGGAAACCAAAGATGTGTGTAATCAAACGCTAGCTTTCATAAATAAAAAAGCCAAACATAAGGCAATCACACTTGCTGCCCTGATGTCTGATTATTTAAGAATTTTTTACATGTTTTAGTTGCTAACTGTTAAATTAAACATTTTTTCACATAATCAGAAAGCTTTATTGTCAAATTCCTGTTTAGAACAGAAAAACACAAAAATATCAAATTAAATTAACTTTATCTGTATAGAAAATTTAAAAAATAACAACCTAAGTTGATCAAAGTGCTTAGTAATTTCCTGAAGCAAAATATAAACAAGAAAACATGTATAAAAACAGATACAGTAAAAGTAATGATAAGAAAAATCTATTTACAGAGAGAGAGAGAGAGTTTTTGTAAGATTAAGAAAACCCAAAGGCTTTGAAAAATAAATGAGAAAATATTTTTGGAAGATTATGGAGTGGAAAAATAAACTGTTATTTTTATTTATTACTTTGTATTTGCAGATAGAGTGAGGCCAAGATATCAACTTTTATTTTTGTCATCAACTTCATGTGCATCAATTCATCTGCTCTATTTTAAGCCAAAGAAAAAAGAAGTAGCCTGAAGCAACTTAAAGCAGAAAATTAGGTTATAAAACACAAGCAAAGAAGTATTTATGATGAGATTTCAAACAGGTGATCTCAACAAGTCAAAGTAATCATGATTTGGTACTAAAGCAGTATCTGTGAAAAAACAGGCAAACATTCCCAGAACATGTACAATGTTAGTAACTTCTCTGAAGTCTGCTTAAACTTATTTTGTATTTGTGCTTTGTATTTTCTACAATGACCCATTACCGTGTTAATAGACTGCTGAGTCGTTTGAAACTTTCCACCTATTTGTGAACACCAGTCTCTGGGAAGGTGGAGGGGAAAAGCAGCTGGCTCCAGTTTGCAATGTGACTGTGTGCAAACAGACGCAGACAGAAGAAAAGAAAAATATCAAACATACTGGCAAAAAGACCAATGACGACAAAAAATAATAATGAAAATGTTTCATGAAAGGGCTGCACGGTGGCGCAGTGGTTAGCACTGGTTCGATCCTTGGCTGGTTTGGTCAGTGGCCTTTCTGTGTGGAGTTTGCATGTTCTCCCCGTGTATGCGTGGGTTCTCTCCGGGTACTCCGGCTTCCTCCCACCATCCAAAGACATGCATGATAGGTTAATTGGTCACTCTAAATTGCCCCTAGGAGTGAGTGTGAGCATGAGTGTGGTTGTTCATCTCTCTGTGTGTGTACCCTGCCTGTCACCCAAAGCCAGCTGGGATGGGCTCCAGCTTCCCCACAATAAGTGGTTTGGAAAATGAATGAATGTTTCATGAATTCTGCTTTCCTCATTTAAAAAAAACATCAACATGATTATAAATAATTATGTAGTGAGAAAATGGCTTTTTGTACAAATTGGTTATTAATTCTTCCCAACTAGGCCTCAAATTTCCCCTCCTGTGGCGTCATTTTAAGATGTGGTTTACCTAAGGAACAAGCGGTCCATCTGATGAATCCTCCAGGTGAGTCTGATAGGTGTTGTTAAGATGGACAGGAAAGAACCTCAATTTATAAATTAAACTAATTATTAGAAAAAAAACAACTGTTGTCATAAATTTGAATTATTAAAGACCACATTCAGCAGGTGGATCTGGCAGTCACAGGTGATTTGGACATCTAGGAAGCTATATTATTGTGGCTGAAGGAGCAGTGCAGATGTGTTGTCTTCTGAACTGCTGCTGTTAGAAATTCCAACAATAAAACTTAATCTGACCAGACTGATTTGTTCTTAGATAAATTAAATGGATGTAAAATAATTAAGTTTTCTTTGAAAGGGAATTATAGCAGTTGGACAGAATTCGCAACATTTTTCTGAATTAACACAATGTTTTTTGTACTTTTAAAAAGTTTTTTTTTAAATCTGAGAAAAACTTTATTGTAGTTTATTGCTGTAGTTTAACAGAGCTGCAGAAAAGGACACATATGCTGACTCCTGAGTTTTCGAAGATTTTTTCATAAAATGTAAATTATTTTTTGTAAAAATGGTTTGTGAATGTTTCAAAAGGTGGTAGAGGTGAAGACTCCAGGCAGGAGGCTGTCAGGATGCTGGTAATGGTGACTGAATGGAACAGTGGAACAACTACACTGAGGACAACTATAAGGAAGAACTCCACAACAACTATCTGGCAAAACTACCATGAGAGAGAATAACACAGGAGAGACAACTGCAACAATCTGGCAAAGGAGAACTGACAAGAAGGTACACAGAAAGCATCAGGACACAGGTTGAATGGAGGAGCTGAAACAAATACTGAAATAAAGCTAATCCGAAAACACAAGGAAAAATATAAAAACAAAACAGGAAACCAGAAATAAGACTACAAGGACTTCAACCCCCAAAACACCAAAACCGTGAGAGAATGAGTCCCAGTATTCCTCAAAGAAAGATTAAAGAGGACCTTCAAAATTTCTGCCCAAACATGTCAAACCTCACATGCACTGCATTACAAACTACCATTTATCAACAGCTAGACAAGGGATTATTGTCAAACACTATAAAGTATATACAGCTGAATTCACAAATGCAAACTAGAACTACAGCGTTAAGATGTGTTGAGTACTAAGAAACCTTATTTCAAATTGTCTGGGCTAGAAGGAAGTCTGATCATCACACAGTAAAAAAGTGTCCATGCAAAATCACCATCATGAGGAAGTTTTCTGTACACCATTTACATACATCACTTCAATGTGAACACACTGAACACACTGCTAACGATGAGAAAACACAAAGCACACCTCCTTCAAACAAAGCAGAAGCTTCTCCAAATGGGTTTTCCATGAAGCTTGTTCTTTCTCTCAGACTTCAGCAGGCTGCTCTTTTAGATAGAGTCAGTGTAGCCAGCCAATGCAAACAGTGAAATCACATACTCTGAGGCTTATGGTACACTGAGCGCACTCGTCCAAGCATGGAAAGAAGGAAAGGGAAGGAGGTATAAGGTTCTCCTCAGAGATCAGACACACAGGAGGTGCTACGCTTGTCAGGCCTCCGCCAGCTGGACGGGGATGTGTGATGGAAACCCAACACACCCGAAGTCCTGTGACTGACTGAAACACTGAGGAAGGCTCTTTGAAATAATTTTTTCCTGAGAAAATTAAAAATATTTATTGTATATTTTAGTAATTTTACTTCTAAAATAGTCATGTACTCTTTCCATCTTCTAATGTGCACAAAATAGACATTTACTAATATGACTGTATGACTGTTTGGTGTGTACACAATACATCCTGTACTGCTCATTTATGTTAAATGTCCATTGCTCATAGATGATCTGTCAAACTGAGTCCTTAGGCTGTTTTGTTTGTTTGGTTGGTTGGTTTTTAATAATGCTGTTCTCATTTTATATTGTAGGAAGCTGTATTTTTTTTCTGTTTCCAAAATGTAATTTATTCTTAGATATTTTTAGCATTTAAAAATCTGCTGATTAACCACTTTGTAGGCTGATGATATTCTTTAGCAGTTTTATCTAACCTAAAGGTCTTTAAAACATATTACATACCTTTCGAACCCTAAAACTCTACTAACACGCAGTCAGAAACACACTGGGAATTTTGGCTGATTTGATAAAGAAAAGCGAGAACCATTATCAGAGGAAAATAGAAAAAAAGAGACGGAACAAGATGTGACACGAGAGTCAAGATGATTGTCTTTCTCTGGCTGGAGAAAGCTCACGTACAGTTAGGAAGCAAGAAGGAGACCAAAGTACTGGCAATAGGTCGAAAATTGAAAAAAATCCTATTACACATCTTTCATGATATGTTACTTTCACAAAGTAACATATCAAACATGTACATCTGCTTTTTCTATTTGATGATGATTATCATTTAATATGATTATTAAACTAACTGTTGTGTTTTCGCCTTTGTAGAAAAAAGTTTTCTGCAGAGCTGGTAAGAACTGTGCCAAGCTTGAAGCTACAAAATTACACTGCAATATTTTGATAAACATTTTTTTAAATATACATTTAGAAAGTAATTAATGGAGCAAGGTTATTTTCAAACTCATCATTTATTTATTAAGGTATTTTTGGGAAGAATCAATTTAAATTCAAAGCTTCATTTAATCTGTTTATTTATTAAAACTGTACTGAAAAATGTTTAAAGCTTAATTTCAAGTCTCATTTCACAGTGAATTGGGAACATCTGCATTTTACTTGATGGCTGATTAGATAAAATACACATTTATATTGTCCCCTCTTTAGGCCGAGGTGCACATTATCACTCTGAGACATTTGGCTAAAGATGATAAATTACACTAAAAAAAAAAGAAAAAAAAAAAAAGTAAAGATTTTTCTTAATATTTATTTTCGTAGAAAAAAAGCCAAACTGTTGTGTAGGTTATGAAGATAATTGGAACTATCAAACGTCTTTTTAGTTATCAAGTATGTTGATCTGTGTGAGCTTTTAACAAGACAAGAGTTTTTTGTGCAGGACTCCGCGTTTTGCTGTATTGAGCAATGCTTATCATCACAGAGCTTGAACAAAACACTTATGATAAGCCCTTTAAATACCCCCCTTTGAGTCACTCCTAGGGGCAACATCTGATCGCAATCAGTGATGATGAATTACTGCCGTCCCAGAACATGTTTGTCTTCACAGAGAATTTACGGCTCATCTGAATCCGAATCATCACTGTGCTGATGCTTGTTGAAAACTGAACCACTTTTATCAGAGTGCAGGGACAGTAGTTTACTTTGCACATTTGAGGTTCTATTAACTCACTAAAGCCCAACGTGACATATTTGATACAATATCTGAGACATTTTGCATCCCTATAAGATAAAAACCTTGCTCAAAATGCTGTCGAACACAATCTGATACATTTATTCTGCCCCCTAATGGATACCAGGAAACAAAAGATCACGTATGATTTTGACATATCACTTTTTAATAAATTCTAAATATTTTATTTTGTTAAAAGGGTCAAACAATCATGTTTTTATATGGTAGAAAAAGCCTAGTTCCAATTAACGAAGCTGGAGCCTGTCCCAGTAATCATTAGGTGAGAGGCAGGGTACACAGTTGACAGGTAGCCATCACAGATGATCATTTCTTCATCTCATATCATTTACTGAAACAAAACTAACAACAGTGAAGGAGATACAGTATCTCAATATAAAATGTTGTGTGTCAGGTGTTGTCATGGTCTAATGATGTCTTAATGTTGACAGGATGGTGAATATGATGATTTAGATACAAGCTGTCATTGAACCAGAAAATGTAATTTTTCATTCATAGTTCGGACATTTATTTTATTTTGCTTTTTTTATTTGTGTGTAATCACCTTGTTAGAGAGCAGATTGTCATGAAATAAGGACCTAAACATGGAAAAAATGTTTTTTTAGAGTTCAGATTTTTCATTAAGAAGCTTATTTGGTGTCATCATTGCTATAGATATATAGATATGTATATATAATATATGTGTGTGTGTGTGTGTGTGTGTGTGTGTGTGTAGCTATAAATATTGAGATAAACATTAAAAACTAAAACTGATACAATTTGTTCAAGTATTAAAGGATTAAAACATCTCAGAAAAATACTGTCTAAAAACAGAAATGCTCATTTTTTTTACATATGGAATATTTTCTGATTATAACTATTTATTAGACACATACAGTATGTCACATGTCTTAGCTTGTTACACATTTAACTGAGATTGGTAATAATAAGTTTGCATAATTAAGGTTGGCTTTATCTCCTTTCACGTGTAACTGAAACACAAAGTGTAGAGCTGCTGCAGACCTACATAATGACGACTAACTCCACTTAGACTATTTATTTTGAGAAGCCAAGGTCAAACTAGGGGTTAAATAAACTAAACTCCATCACAAGTTCATCGCCATTCAAACATCATATTTGAAATTAAAGATCCTCATGTCACTAAATAGTCTGAGGAGCAGAGCATCTTTGAAATGTGCCTTAAACATATACATAGAAGGCAAAAATAATGAAACGTGACTGACGCTTGACAAGTAAGGTATCGCATACATCCTCACCTCCCCTGAATACAACGAGGTCTACACATGCAGGTTTGGGTGAACATAAAACAGAAGTGACCCTAGACCACTGAGGGCCTCACTCCCACCAAGTCTTCCAGACCCAAGTGAAACACTCAAAGTTCGCTCATGCTGGAATAACAAGGATTTTTGTAACAGGCACTTCCAGAGTGTTGCCACGGTATGCCTCACAAGTACAAAGTCTTACTCCCAAACATCTATACTGAACGCAATTATCAGCCGGTCAATGTGGTGACTGGCTGTGTTAGTTTTTGCAACGCTCCCCGTCACCCCTTCACCCCCTTCACTTCCTTCAGTTGAATTTGTAAACTTGGGAAGAGCTTATTATTTTTCCTTAATTAAAGCTTTATGTGATACTTGAAGGGACCCATTATAGCTCCACACCTACATGTACATGCATTTAATTCATGGGAAGATAAGAAGCTCATTAATTATTTCCCAATCAGAGTAATTGAGAGTGGCATTTAGGTTGCAGTTGGCTCTGTAAACTAGAGAAGAATTTCAGGAGGGACCAGAAACATATTGTTTCCATAGTAGCAATTACATCAATACATCACAACATTAAGTATATAATAATCTCCAACGTGTCATAGAACATATTGAAGTCCTCCAGAAGTGTAATACTCGAGTTCCCACAAGACCTTTAAGATCTTGTGTTCTACGGTACATTAGAGACACACAACTCAGGCATTAACTATCTCGGTATTTGGTCATAAGGCATTGATTTCACTCAGATCTGTTTTATTCTGGTTCAAACACAAAGCCATGATGACAGAAAAATGGAAACCAGCTGAGATCCAGTCAGGCAATGCTGTAGGCTAATTTTAACAACTTAGTGTAACTAAGAAACTGTTAATTAATTATTATAAATGTGTAACTGTGACATGGTGGTTATTATAAAAACAAACAAAAAAACAATTACTGAGGCTAAGGCCTTAATTACAGCTAAATGCTGAGCCTCGTTTTCTTCTCTTAACCTATGAACAAATGGAAATAGTTCTGATTGCTTCATGTCCACCTTAAACTCAAACAGGAGATGGGTTTTTTTTTTTTTAAAAAGATGTAAAGGTTGAACTGGTTCAGACTTTCCCATCAGATAATGTGAGGTGGATGTTTGAACACTTGAAAGTGAATAATGTTAGTCATTCATCATAAAGTATTATTAACTGAGACAGTTTGATCCAACATGCATTAAAGACAAATATATCCCAAATGTTATGTCACCGGCTTTAAAACTGTGAGTCAAAGGCACAAAATTTCTTTAATGTAAGTTTTTCTGTGGGGATTTGGTTCTTGAATTCAGTTCCAATCTTGAATGTCAGCCCCTCATTGAGAAATACTGCTCAAATTTCTATTTTAATGTCTGGAGCGGCAGGCCATGGCATTGCTACTGCCATGTCCAGTGGAAACTTGTCCAAAGAACTCTAAAGCCATCTGGCATGTAGCTGATTCTTCTTTTGTTTTTTGTTTTTTAGGCAGAGAGCCCATCTGAAATAAGCATAATATCTGTATTTTGTACATGCAGCACAGAGGAATGTCTCCTGTGTATCTTACAGTACCAGACACTTTCACACAATCACTGTCACTACTCCTCTAAAAAAATCTCCAGCTGTTTTGAACAAAGTCCACCTCTATTTCAGTGTGAAAGTATAGTTTGTTTTCAAGTAGACCTTTTACATGAGTTTTGCTGGTGTGATGTTAGCACATGTGGTTACATTTGCTATGATACATTTTAAAAATAATACATTTTTCCTCTGTCATACTTCTTTCCATCCTAGCTGTCAGTCATGATTTTAAAATTTCCCTCTGTTTTCATTTAGAAAGTTGTTGAAGTTTATCTCTGAGCAGAGCAGTGTATGCTTGTTTTGTTTTTGTTTGTTTGTTTGTTTTTTTAAAAGTATTGATATGTTAATTTTGGGTAGTTTTATTTTCTATACAACCACCAAACACTGATACGTCATTGCTGCTGATACTGGAGGCAAGGTGGGTAAAGAGGAGAGATTCAAACCACCAACATACAGTTACTGGACAGCTTGCTCAATGGCTGCTGCCACCACACGTTGATATTTAATCTGGCTTATGCAAGCCAGTTCTTCAGTAGCTTTATGTTTATTTTAGATGTGCTCAGGTATTCTTTTTTTTACAGTGTGTCTTCTTAAAAGATCATACAAATAATTATCAATTTGATTAAAACAATGAACTGGTACTAATGTAGGGCAAAAGAGACCTAAAACAGTTCATGTCCAAGTGTAAGATTGGTGGAAGATAAACTTGCAGAAAAGCAGTATGAGGGTGTGAGGGCAGATTAGTTTCACTTTACAACCTATCAGCATGTACATCAGTAGCATAAAAAAACAATCATACCAATGCAGGAGACAAAAGGTGCATTGACAAACGCATGAGAAAAAGTTTATATTGCTGCACAAATGTCTCATCTTCTAATGTTTTTAGTTTGGTTGCACTCATGTACTTCATGTCTTATTTAAATAATGACACCATTATTCAATAACTCTTACACAAAGGTTAGAAAATTGGTGATGACATGAAATAAGCCACTGGCCTTCTCTTATTGCCATCGTTAAATTTCAAGCTGTGTTAATTATACTAGATAAACTAAACCTATGTTTGTTCTTCTTACCTCAGCACACTGAAAGCAGGACATACACACTTAGGCACATACTCAAACACACACCTTTAATCTATAAACGGGCATAAGCATACAAATCCAATCATGCTGACACATCTTGGGTCACTTAAATCAACACCTTCATTCTTAGACCCTCGTGCACCGTTATGGAAACACACCCTACATCCTGTGTGATTGCAGCACTGAAACAAAACACCCAGTAAATCATAGTGGTCTAAAACTATTCATTTGACTGAGCTGATAAATATTTTCTAAACTCAGAGAAAGGACCCAGTGGACGCTACTTTGAGGACAGCTGCTCTTTAGGGCCAGTTGGTCTCAATCTCCTTCTTTTTCAGGACGCAATGTACAACACTGTGTTCCAACTTTTACTGAGCGAAGATTAAATTTGGAAGGTGCTTTATTTCTTTAGTCACTCCATACGTTTACCATCCCCTCTGAAAGTAAAACATAACCCGGAGACCTCCTCTTCAACGTGGGATATGGTGTCATGATGTTTTTGTCCTTTTGATAAATGATTGTCTGGAGGGCCTTCCTTCTCTGCAGACTGTCCCGTTGATTACCACCCAGCAGCAGCTAACTATCTGGTAAACACAAAACCCACCTTATCCCTTCTCATTTTGTCATCATATCAAAATCACACAAAGCAACTACAGAATATCATTTTGATTTCTGAGCTCAGATAGTTAAATTAGTCAGTTTGAATAAAAAATTTTTTCTTTTAATGAAGACGGTAAAACGATATGTCAGGGAAACTCGAAATACGGCCATTTTTTAAAAAATCAAAGTGTAGTTGATATGTGCTTATTGTAAAAAAAAATTAACAATGTTTGTGTTTTGGATAGATTTTATTGGTTGATTGACTACATTGATTGAACTTTATTCATCTCACAGTGAAAAAAAATTCCATTCCAGTACAAGCCATCCAAGATCAGACAATAACAACATACACATGACATAAACAGGATCAGGCAGACTGAGGCAGCAGTCACATGAGTGGCGTACCTTTCATGCAGATGAGGAAAAGATTACATGAGGAATGACGAGTCGGTGGAAAAAACAAAAAAGAGAGGTATCTCCACACTTCGCCGGTGGGGCAGTACAGATACAAAAAAAAAAGATTCATATGTTGATGTAGATTAATGTATTGTTCGACTCCTGTCACTAAAGTCTGGTCTTTTAGATATTCTATCCTGATACTTTTTCTGCCTGAACAACATGAATGGCTTTTTATTAGACCTCTGCAGAGGTGAAAGACGCATGGATGAGGCAATTCAGCCATTTGATTCCGGTGTGTTGGAGAAAGGAAGCATCTAGAAGGATTGTAGACCTTGAGGACCAGACCTGGGCACCCCTGATCTGACTGAAATCTGAGTAATGTAACAATCCCCTTTTTCATTCATATCAACAACAGATGAAAACAGTAATGCAGAGTTGTGGACATATCTTTTGTTACACAACAAGTCAAAATGAGACAGGGAGATACATGCCATGGTAATAAAGCCCTGTCACTGCTTTTGCTTTAAAGCATCACACACAGAACGAGCAGGAGTCACTCTTTGGACTGTATAAATTTCCTTTAAAGCACTGAATCAATTTCACAACAAACATTTTAAGTTGATTCTTAAGAAGATTTAGTTGCTCTGTCCCTACCCTGCACACTGGAACATTATCCAAACGTGTACCTAGTGAATTTAACTCCAACCCTAATTTTAATGGGGGCACATTTATAAAGTTTCAGGTGCATCTGGAATGCACACAAACTATCATCTATTTTCTAGCACACGCATCAAAGCTGCCATTTATGCGAGCTGTTTTGTTCATATTACCCTGGATCTTCTTTATTTTATGAAACCTGTTCATTTGTTAATTTCAGTAGTTCCACTTCCTGCTTCTGTTGAGTTTCTGGTTTGTACACGTTACATGTGTCAGTTGTTTTGATAAAACTTCTGGTGACTTGAAGCTGGATTTTCTCTTATGGGGGTACTTTCAGGATTAAAACTTGGGTTTTCCATCTGACGACTCAGGTTCACTTCATATAAGGGTAAATCACCATGGTAACTTACACAGAACGGCTAACCTGCTCCATAACATAACAGCTTGTGTTCTGGATAAGACATCAAGTGTAAAAGCAAAATGGATACCAGTTCTTAGAATATCCTGTTACATGAGTAAATGGATCATGAGAGGAGTGTTTAGGGGAGAAGAGAAGAAAAAGGGATGGGTGTATAATTTTGATAAAGAAAAAAAAGCCTTATCATTGACCACTATAAAGTATGTTTTGTACCTGGTATTGACTTGTGCCCAAATCCATTAACTCCACCAGGCTTGCATTTAAATTAATTATTAATAATGATTACACACATCAGAACTTCAGGACCATGAACTTAAGGAACACATAACTATTCATGCCATCAGTGAGGGTTAATGTTTAACAAAAACATACTCACATAGTGAGCTTAGCCTCATCTGTTCACCTTTTTTCACATAGACATGCATGTATAGTTTGAGCAAAGATGAACTAAATAATCAGAGTTCTGTCCATTTAGAGTGTCACATGACTTAATATTTTTTATAACATCACATACTTAGAGATTTCTGTAATTTTCTGTCAGCATTCCTTCCTGGCTGTTGCTGAGGCAACGGTGTTGCTTTTGGCCTGGATGATGCATTTGAATTCTTTCTGCTCTCATTCATTTCACCTGTGCCTTGTTACCCAATTAGGTTTGGAGTGCATGTATGAATTTCTCTTTCCTTTGCTGTAGACTTCCCCACAGCCCATCACAGCATGGTGCCAGACATGATGAGACCGAAATCATAAATCAGATGAAACAGTCAGAAGTGAAAAGAGGTGGTCCTCCATCTGCCCAGAGTAAATAAACAAACCTGAACCTTAGTGCAAGTTTAACATTATAGATTATTCTGGTTCACAACTGTCGCGCCAGCTAATGTAAAAGTACCAGATTATGATCATGTTTTGTCACATGGTTTATTGTGTATGCCTAGCCATGTCATACATCATTCATCAATTTTCCTCCCAAATTAAAGAGCAGGAAATGTAGAAAGTGCTGTCAGGGCGTCAGAAGTAAGGAAGCAATGATGACATGATTTTATGTTATTGTTATTGCAGCCATTTAAATCCGCAGCAGAGTTATTTCAGCGTTGTGGTTTGTTTTTCTTCTTTGGTGGAACTCATACAACTGGATGAATTGTTGATACTTAAGTGATTAAGTAAATCTCTCTTTCTTGTAGGATTTTATAATCTCCTGATTATGTCACATAACATGGTGCAGTATGGATAATTTGCAAAAGGTTTAATGATGTAAATGAGGTCATATAAGTTCTTTGAAGTTTTCAGCCAGTGACATCATTTTCATAATCACAGCTCTGAAATATTTAATTGTAGCATTTTGCTCATTAAGTAGTCATTTCCAGGACTTTAATCTCAATTCTAAATTTAAGATATAGGAACAATATTTCTTTTTCTTTTTTTTCAGGACAATTAAAACACACACACACACACACACACACACACACACAAGTTATCTGACATTCATCGGGGGCTATAAATCATGATAAATGGAATTGTTGCTTTTTAAGCAAAAGTTGGTCCAGGCTTGGAGACAATCACTTCCATATGAGGTATTGTATGTGATTCACACACACTAACACACACACGCACACAAACACACACACACACACACACACACATGGATGGCATACATGCGTGAATAGCTCTGCAGTATACTGCACACTTCCTTTAGCCACACACATGGCAGCCAGCGATGCTGGGTGGTGTGAGCTCTGACCTGGCTGGTGTTCAGACTGCAGTCAGTGTGTTGTCAGATGATGGATAGATCATCATTGGACAAACACACTTCATCAAACTGTCCACAACTCTGAGTCAAAATTGATTTCTTTTCACTTAGTATCCATTTACCGTATCAACTCACAGCACGTCCAGCTTAAATCAATCATCTGCAGATGTTCTGACCACCAGCTCATCAAATCTCTCATTGTATGCTAATGTCATTAATTCATAAAAACAGACTCATGTTTTTCCAGGGAAATAGTTTTTGATGGCTTTGCATCAATGTGAAATGCTTTTTTAAGTCATGAGAACAGTAGGTTTTGGCCTGTTCCTCTGCTAAATTGTTAAATTTGAAGAAAGTGCTGCAGTTTGCATCTCAAACAAAAAAAACTTGGCTACAAATTTTATTAGATTATGCTCTAGTTGGCTTCTTAATCTGCTGAGATATTAATGTATTCTCAGCTGTGTCCTCAGAGTGTAATAGGAAACGTACCTCTTTAAACTGGTGATAAATGTGAAATGGAAGTACACACATGTTCAGATGTATCCTGGAGTGTGTCCAGTATTTGTTTCAGACTATATTGAAATTTAATATGTTGCTTTAGGTTGGAGCTGAATTGATGTTGAATAATCCCTTTTAGGCAGACCCCCCTTAGAGTTTGAACAGTTATTATTACTTCTATATGGTGGATATTGTTTTCTGGATAAAAAGCTTAAGTTTAGGCAATCCAACAACAAACTAAATGTGCAATTAAATTAAAGTGTTATGATGTAAATACAAGGGATAGAAAATGCCCAAGAAATAAATGCATATTTGTTAAGCTACTAAAGATGCTTTGATTGTTTCATAAAAGCTAGTGTGTAAAGGCATTGTCAAAGTACTTTGTCTGGAATATTTTCTTAACAATTATTCACCAGTACATCCTGCATGTTCCCAGGAGCACCTCCTCTCCTTCTTCACAATAGCACTCCATCATTACATCACACGTCAGAGCAGCTTTGTCCCATTTGTTGCTCCCAGACACACTTTAAGTTCAAATTAATTTGCGCTCCAGTGGGGGAGACAGAAGATTGTCATTGGCTCAGACGTGTAGCTGTGATTGGCAGCTCAAGGGAGTGCTTTCCATGAAGTAGGCTAAACTCCCCCTCTGACCCTGCAGGAACAACAAATATCCCTGCTGGCCCCAGCTATCCATGGGTCTAAAAGCATGATCACTAAATAGTCATGATTGCCACACTGTTCAGGTCAGAGGGCAGAAGGAAAATGTGATATTAATTGAGATATCGGACATTATGTTTCTCCATCTGTGTTGTGCAATCCTCTAAACCTTATGTAGAGCACTTTTCATCACTCCTGGTTTCATCTTTGACATTTTCACCTTTGAAATTGTTTTTATTAATCTTCAATAGTTACATGTAAAGATGTTTAGCAACAGATAATATTTAGTTATCTGATTTTATACATATATATATATATATATATATATATATATATATATATATATATATATATATATATATATATATATATATATATATATATATATATATATATGTATACATACACATATGTGTGTGTGTGTCTGTGTGTGTGTATTACGAGCACACTGTAGATGGGATAATCATTTTAACGGTAATCTAATCTACATCAAATTATGCATACACTACTTAATATCTATTCATTTCCATGCTATTCATTATTGTTTATTTTCTATAATTGATCACCTGACATCTGATTTTACATCTAACATTGTGCAGTAATGCAATAACTGCTGATATTTCTTTAAAGTATTCCTGTTGCAGAGGGTGGCACACTCCAACCAAAAGTTACTGTTGGATTTATGCTCTCATATTCTGTTTTGTATTTTTGTATGTTTTTGCATGTTCTTGCTATTTCCATGTGCTTTTATTTTGTACTGTGTAAAGCAGTCCTTTATGTTGAAAGTCATGACTGGTGTGCTTCCTCCTGACACCTTACTTTGGATTCCTCCCTTAAAAATGGCTAACAGTGATCTACGTTCTGCTGCACAGAACTGTCCAATTAAAAGGAAAGAGAAGTCTGTCGTGTAATTTTCACATCATGTCAGAAGAAGCAGAGAATGCTGCAATCGCAACAGAAACAGACTAACAGAACATGCACCAAAAACACTGACTGGGAATGGCATTAATAGAAAAAAATGGGAATTTCTGTTCCATTCTCCCTGTTTTAAACACATGTTACGTAACTTTCTGAACTTAAAGCTTCCAGACTTGTTTGATGGCACAATGAAATCTATTGTGCATTTGTGGAGCCACTGCTGCCCAGCAGCGTCCAGAGGCTGAGAAACCGCACTATAGGAGACCCTCGGTTTATGAACGAGTTCCGTTCCTATCGCTGTGACGTAACCTGAAATTCCCGGCAAGTGGGATATTTATCATTAAATATCCCATATTGCCCCCTTGATCACTAATTAACTATCTAAATACATGTATATCACATCATATTAAAAGAAAAACAGAACAGGCAATTAAAACACGCACTGAGGTGTCATCTCAGCCTCTGTGTCACTCATTGTAAGATCTTATATAAACCCCAGGACCACATGTATATAATTTATCATCTGGGACATTACGTGACTTTGCAGCAGAGTTTCGCTTCATGCAGGCTGTTTTAAACCTGCAACGTCTCTGATTCTGCAAAGAAACGCAAGAAAATTAAAAGAAAGAAAGGGATGAAACATGAGTCATCATAAGATCATCTTTTGCTGGCTGAAGAGAGCTAACAGGTCAGGCAAGACGGATGCTGAATTAGCCGTCATTAAGGGAAAATGGCAAAAGTTCAGTAGTGTGACTTTAATGTTTTAAAGCTTTTATTTCAAGGTAAAACACATTGCTTCAAAATTTATAAATGCACTTATACATATCTTTTATAAACTTGGAAAAAATCAATTAAAACTGAGTGGAAAACCAGTGGTATGACAATGAATTGTTTGCTTTTCTCATGAAGGCAGAGACATGCCCATGTCTGCCTCCTATGGCTGGTACCAGTTGCTTTCTTTGGACAGGTTGTTTAGATTCATGCATTCGATTTTAAACTATTTTCATACTAATCCTTACTCCCTGATGTCAAGCAGCAGATGAAATATGACTGTGCAAATATTATTGACCCATTTTTGGGTCAGCTCTGTATGACAAACTACCTTTCTATGTCATTGTTTAAAACATGGGGCGATTATTTTTGCTGTATGGGTTGGTTTAAGACAAAAACTAACAACACACTTAAACAACCAGAACGTGAAGAGTATACAGACTCTCCAGGCAAACGGCCACCTCCATGTGAGACACTGCTATGAACAAGAAATGGACTTCAATAGCAGGCACTACATCTATGCCAAATTCAGTGGTTTAAATGAAAGTGGTTCCCATCAAATTTAATGGGATTCTTTGTCCACACTCCAGCTCCCTAAAAAGTAATAAATTTGACATGTAGGCTTCATATCATTTTGAAACAAGACATATAAACACAGCAGCAGATTATCACTGAGTACATAGCATTACTTGGTGGATATGTCATATTACAGAGATGAAGGAATGCAGTCGAGTCTACCCTCGCTGCACTCTTTGACCAGTACAAAATGAGCTTTTTATTATGTGTATAAACTTAGTTTCCACCTCCATTTGAAACAACATATTGTCCTCTGATGTAGGCCAGGATGCGTGTTTCCACAGCTGGCCACCTGGTGCCTGCTGCTGCTGTCTGCTGATTTGCTCATGTGGATTTAACAGGACAATAAACAGCCTGAGGCGCTGTTTCCACCAAGGAGCACTAAGTGATCTCACATCAACACCACATGAGTGGCGATAAAACATCCTCCTTTGCACTAACTGTAACTTATTACAAGTTTGCAGCAGGATAGTTTGGCTGTAACAGCCTTCTGGCGGAGGTCATGGCATCAAGTGTCATGTTGATGGGAAACTGCTACACTTGCTTGTTAAGAAGCATTCTTGTATTTCTTGTGTTTTCTATAAATCCTGGAAAAGCAAAAGAGATTAATTTCTTCTCTGCCTTCAGGAACAATCATTACATTCAGGTGAGAGCAACAAATTTTAAATGAACTGAGTGCTCAAAGTGTGCAAATGTTGAAAGATTAAAAAAAAAAAAAGGATCTATGTTCATAATAATACACACTTTGAAAATAAAGCATGATTCAACTTTTTATTTTTCTCCTAAAACTACAAATTTATTAAAACAGACATCTGTTGCACCACAAAATGTGTGAATGCACATGTGAATTGATATGAATATATAGACATGTTGATGACACAAGAACATTTGCCGGAAACTTGCATCATCTCTCCAGTCAACCTTCATCACTCGTCACTTATACAGTATGAACAAGTCAGGTTTTACCTCTCTTTCTAATAAATTCTGAGATCATTTTTAGCAATTAATTAAACTCGGCCCAAATCCAGCTTCTATAACCTGAGGGCCAAACTGTGACACAGTATCACTAAGATTCAGCAAAGGGTGTGGAACTAGTCCAGCTAAAAAAAAACAAAACAAAAAAACCTTTTTTCTCTCTTTTCATTTTTTCCTACATTGTTGTGCACGCAGCCTTTTTCAAGAATATACTGCGATCTTTATCATTAATACAGAAATGCAACAACGGCAGACAGCAGACAGTTTCAATGTTTGTATCACGTTTCCTCACAGTCTGTAACCACACCTAAAGTAGCCATACAAGCTTTATGCAGAATGCAATGAACAATTTTCATGATGTAGTGAAGGTTGTTTTTGTTTTAGGACTTTGTTTCACTTTAGATTTCCTGGAGTTGTTTACCTTATTAAGCGTTATGTCAGAATATTTTACCAGATGTTTTATACTGAACTTAACTTTGCGCCTTTTTATTTGAATGTTGGGTGGCTTATCTGGAGCCGAGTGGATGCAGCGGTGTCTCTCTGGGGTTAACTGTTAACACAGATTGTTTAGCATTGGCCTGAGTGAGAGATTGATAAATGAGCAGCGTGTGCTAAATGACTCGGAGTTGAGAGTTTAAAAAAACTAAGGGCCAGTAGACTACACACTACATCATGGCTGGATCATCTAGATAACAGATCCATTAGGGCCACTTTGATATAACATTATTTCCCCCTCTCCATGATGGTAAACAGAGGAAGTCAGTGTAAACAGCAACAGAAGGAAAACAGAGATGAGACAACCGAGAGGTGATGGCCAATACATGTAAACACACAAAAGATGTGCGCAGTGTTTTTCTTTATGAAATGCTTAAAACTAGAGGAGTGGATTTTGTCGTGGCACCAGCAATATGATTATCTAAAGCCATGTTTATTTAGACAAACAACACACCGTTGGGAAGCTGGTCTGTGTCAAACTAGCATGATGTTTTCACCACTCCTGACAAGCTGACAATGTTGTGCAGCCATGTGTGGAAGTAAACACACAGAGCCTCATTTCCTCTGTCTTCTTGACTCCATCGACATAACCCCCACCTTCCTGCGTCCTCTTTAGCCCAGTGGATTCACTTGGAGGAGCCCTGATCCTACTTGTTCTGGTTCACTAAGGCCTGGAATTCCCTGTCCAGATCAACAGGAAAAGAATCCTCCGTCCTCTGAGACAGCTAAAAGCCTGTCTGTTTTAAAGAGGGTTGGGGGGTCTCATAAACCTGTCAGACCCAACGGTGTCCTTTTACCTACCTAGCTTCAGTCGCAGCGCAGAACATTCCTGGATGCTCTTAAATGGTAGTTTATAGGCAGCTTGTCAGCACTGGGATCATCAGAGGTTTACTGGTGTCTAATAAAAACACTACTGTGTTCAGAAGCTCCCTAACTTGTGTCCTCTTTTCAAACTCTATCCCATTTTCACTCTTACTTTATCCAAAGATAAGAGAATACCCCAATAAACTCAACACATTTTCCCCAGCGCTCCTACTTGCTGCATGGATCTTATGTCATCACAACCCAGATCAGATTGTATGGTGTGACAGCATCGGCTTGTCATTGTGTATGTTCTTCTGTTTATTTATTTTTTAAATGTAAATTGCAAACATTAAATGATCACTTGACCCTGACTGAAAGTGGAGCTACCTATTTGATTCATGGATATAGTTTTTTTGTTGTTGTTGTTGTTGTTGTTGTTTCTAACTCATATTGACTTGAGACAGAAATGATCTGGAGCAATGCAATAAACACATTAAAACTTTAAAACCAACTGCTACAGTCTTTGTCTTTGTTTTTTGTTTTTTTAAACCAAGTGCTATAGTCCTTGTTTTTGTTTTTGTAATTAATATTAATGAACATGAGAGCAACGTTCATCATTTACTATGAAATTATAACGATTAACTTCTTAAAGGATTTTTTTAACATGCTTTTAAATTTGTTGAGAGCAGACCGGCCAAACCCCACCTCTTTATGCGCATTGTGATTTGTAAATATTGAGGATGAGCTGCTGACAGAAGAATTTATATTCAGGAAATAAATGCATTTCCCAAAATATACAAAAATTCTTTTAGGTTGTTTGTTTTTCACCATATATAGCAGATTGATGTAATCTATAGCTCTTTATCTGGGTACTTTTCTCTTGAAATCTTTGACAGTTTAAGCAGAGAATAAAAGTGAAAGAGTATTAATTTCCAGATGTTTTGACAAAAAGATTTACCAGGTTCACATACGATGGTGTGGTGTGGTGTGGTGTGGTACACTGGTGAAGTCTGAGAAATGCATGAGTGGGCAGTGGGATTTGAACAACCAACCATGACATGTCCCTCCCCCTGTCATCCAGGAATCCCGTGGCCCTCGCATTCTCCAGGATATTCTCTCATAGAACAACCACTATCTCCTCCATCATTATATCCACAACACAGCACATATGTATTATATATGTACAGACATTAAATAGCCAGGAGGATGCAGGTATGATATGTACACGTGCATTATAACCATAACATACAAAACATACTAAGCTAACCCTATAAACAAAGAAAAGGCAAGAATGAAACAGGCCAAAAATATTTACAACAGATTAGAAATTCTCTTAATAAGCCATGGGCAGCATATAATATGTGATGTTTTAGCACAATGTAAAACGATTGTGTGAAAAGCAAAAGCTAGTCCCTCCCTGACAGCACTTAAACTGAAGCCATGTTGAAAATATTTGAAGCAATAAAATCTTTCAGATAAGTTACAGAATAACAAAACTTTTAAAGCAGAATTTATTGTTTGCAAAGTCATTCATTTGTAATGGCCTGTGAAATTATTGATAAAATAACCAAAAAAGACAGAATAATCCATAATACTAAGTTTAAATGGTTGTGAAATTGTTACCAACTTTGTCCTTGTCTGACAGTACAAACAAAAATGAATTAATGACATGCCTGGTTTTAAAGTCTGTCTGCATGGATGTGTCTGCTGGCATCAAACATGCCACAGGCAACAACTTCAGATATTAAACTAAGGTTTGAGCCGCATTTTCTTTCTGTGCGGCTGGCATAAAGGAATATGAGTGGATTTGTGACTAGTGCAGTGGGTAATCCCCAACAGGAAAGCTGTTGAAGCCTGTAAAGTTATGTATCAACTCCAACCAACCGTCACAAAAGCCATGGAAGAACTGATATCCCTCCATGTACGTGCACAACCCTGCTTTCAATTGATGGTCCAACATGAAGCAAGCAATCAAACCAAACTGTTGAAATGTTGTGAGTTGTTGTATTGTCAAAGCCTGTTTACCTGATCATTAAGCCTTTTTAAAGAAAAAGGTTTGTATTTCACAGGATCTTGTGTTTAATCTGTGATTCTTTGTTTTTCGTCTCTGTTTATCTTTGGCTGCCTGTTCCACACACATTATCGTTCACCTAACATATAACATTGTATTTTCTCCATTCCACTGAGACTATTTAGTCTTTCAGTGCTCTAATTTCATGGCGCTGACCTTTCTGCGCTCATATTGTCCATCAAAGTAAACAAGCTTGACTGTTTTCTTATCGACATGCCTGCAAATAGGAGGTGACACTTCAGCCAATCATAGTTAGGTCTATCCATAAAAGCAGGGGTCACCGCCATAGGTTTATATCTCTGATTATGGTATGCACGACAAATAGCAGAGCAAAGGCTAAATCAACATGTCTTTCAGCTGGAGAGATGTGTGGTCTGTTATGTTTTTGTCTTCGATTTATCTTGGAGTGTTTTGTGTTATTCAACCTTTATTCTCATACAGTAATTCACTTTCACTGCATGTTTACTTATTAAACAGGTTTTTTTTTGCCCTGCAACCATAATATTATAGTACTGCAGTTAAAAGTAAACCCCTTCAGACACATTTCATGTAATCTATCCATATTTTTTAGTCTTACTTTATTCGCAGAATGTGCTTAAAATAGTTTATAAAGTATGAAAGCTAAATATATGTCAAAAAGCCTGCTAGTTATTTTACATTTGTATTTGCATGTGTACTGTTTATTATATGAAACTAACATTTCTTGTGTGCCATCTAAGCATTAAACCTATAAGAAGCTAATTAATCCAACATGTTTCTTGTGTGAGTTTACATTGACTTAAATATTTAATACAAATAAGCTACAAAATCTCAAATCAAATGAGTTTTTTAAATCACAAGTACATCTAATAAGTGTAGAACTTTGAGATGAAGACCTGATGAAACTCCTGCATGTTTTTGTTAAACATGTTATCATACCAAATCCTCTCTTTTTATCTACTCAAAGAAAAACAGAATTGATATATTTCGAATTAATATCGTTGGTAGATCTTTTTCTGATATCAGTATAATTAAAAGCATCTGGACATGAAACACAGTCATACTGTAACTGTGAGCATGAGTGTACACTGGCTCACTGCAAGCCCAGAAAGGATTGAACGGTCTCCAGCTGGTGTTGAAATAGGAAGTCACTTCACCTGTTTTCTTTGCATGACAGGTCGACTTAATTCTCTCCTCTGTGAGTGGAAAAATACCTTGTTCCAAAGGGCTTTTAGCAAAGCAGTGATTCAGTGTTTAAATGATGTTCTGGTGCTCATACATGTTCCCTTATTCTCGGCGCAGCTGTAAAAATAAGTATCGGACCTCACTGAGGGACTATTTGTTTCAAATGATATTCATTTTCCCTTGGAAGCAGAGGTGAGATCAATCCTGGATGCCGAGATATGCAACAGAGACTGTTGACATGAGACATGCATACATTTACGTCTTTTATTTTCATGTGCATTTAGGAAATACAGAAACAATGGGTTAATTACACATTAACACACACAGAGCGCAAGTTTACAGCAAATCTGGTGAATTTGAATCCATTGGGATTTTCATTGTAGGATACAATTTCTCAATCTGTTTAATGGAAATCCAAAGATGTTGCTCCTCTTAACTGCATCGCTGGAAATAAAGCCACTTAAGGCAAATTTATGTGTTGATCTGACAAACAAATAATAAATTTGTTTGTCAGATCAACAAATTTTTTTGTTGATCTGACAATTTGTAACAGAGGTTACAAATTGTAACCTCTGTTTTTCCAATTACAAATGAAGATTTTACCATCTCATTGCAGTAACATAGGATTAAAAAGCCAGTCTGTGAAACGTGTTATCTCACTTTAGCGTCATTTTGAAGGTTCTCTGCTGTGT
Organism: Telmatherina bonti; assembly: GCF_933228915.1. Lineage (NCBI taxonomy): Eukaryota > Metazoa > Chordata > Actinopteri > Atheriniformes > Telmatherinidae > Telmatherina > Telmatherina bonti. The sequence goes on along the minus strand of NC_136621.1, from coordinate 18,997,646 downwards.
TTACTGTACAAACACAGCAAGAAGCTCCAGAAATACAGAAACATATGATCACAAACCGACCATTCACCAGGGAGTAATTCAATGTAACCGCACTGCAAGTAAGTTTGCACATCGGGACTGGAAGAAGAGAGTGTCCGCGGACCAACTCGGAATACACGGTGGCGCAGATGCTGCTGAAGTTTATATTCATCTTTACTTTAGCGGTGCTAACTGCCATGTCACCAAGCAGTTTGTCATACTAATGTGAAATGATTTATATGCTTTGCTAATATGACAAAACTGCATCAGACAAAGTATGTAAAACCCTAATATTTATTGAACAACTTCACAGCCAGGTTCTCGTTGCACCACAGTTGTATTTTCCCAAGTTCTTACAGCTTAATGCAACCATCTTTACTGAATATGGGGATAGTTTCCAGTGAGGTTAAAGAATAAATACAGATCTATTGTAACTTTTGTCTAACATTAAAACACACACCATAACAAAAACACACTTTTAATGTAAAAAAAAAAAACAACACAAAAGAAAAAAACGGATAATGTTCACAGCAAGTTTAATGACAACAAATATTGCATTTTCAATTTGCCTTTCATTCAAATACTAAACATTTGGTTTAAAAAGTGCATACTGCCGCTGATGCAAAAGTGACATTTGACCCAGCATGTGGAAACCCAGCTGCTTGTGGTACTAAAGCACCTCAGCTGTCAGAGCATAATCCAGTCATCCCTTTACTGAATCCATGCTAAACATATGCTAAGGCCCTAATAACACTTTCTCTAAACGCTTGTGTGCCCCACAGCCTGACCCTTTGCTCTCACTAAGTGGACCATAACTCTCACCCAAAAAGTCGTTTGTTGTGGTTTACAACATGTAAGGGGTCAGAAGATGGATCACTTTTAACTCCACCACTATTAACACCAATCAGAGCTGTTCTGTAACGTTTATCAGTTGTGTGGTTTAGTGATAAGAAGAGACGACGAATGTAAAGTAAGGAAACAAAGAAAGTCAGACAGAAAAACTAGACAAGAAGAGGAGAAGCTGTTAGAGAGATGAAGAAAGAAGCAGAGGAGTAGGAACTGTAAATATTTATAAAAGCTTTCTCTGATTATAATTAGGATCAGATGGCACAAAGAAAAGGAATTAGCTGGTGAGGTGACACATAGTAAATAAAGACTTACTATTTGACTTCTTTGAGTTTTCTGGCAAAATTCTAACTTCAAGAAAAATGTTTGTATATTTTCAGAGTGAAAGTTAAATAAATGGAGATACCAGCAAAGTGGAAGCAGGAGTCGCTGATGTAAACTCAATCTAAAACACAACTCACATGCTTTCACTGATAAGACGAAGCTGCTGACCTGCCGCAGAGGCTGATCCGAAAGTCAGAGAGGTGGTGGATAGAAATGGTACACAGGGGAAGAGAAAATAAAGATAGTGAAAGACAGATTAGAAAAGAGGGAGAAGAAATGAAAGTGTGTTTGAGTACTGAAACAAAATGTTTGGAGACTGAGACGGTGAATTGAGGTTACAGTACAGGTCCATTAAATAACCTATAAATCTGTGACTGAATAAATATTTAAATGACATCACAGCGCTGGCTCTGGGACACAAGAAGACAAAGTTTACAGCAAAGCAAAAAGTGAAAATCGAAATTGTGCACGCTCAAATGTGATGCAAGTTGCAGTTTTAGGAATACAAATAGAAATGCAAAAATACCTGCAGCAAGTTGTTTAGTGGTCTGTACTGTAATGTACTCTTTTCATTATAAATGGCAATGAGAATGAATTGGTGCATTTCAGGATCAGTGTGTCATTTCGGCATCAATGCAGCAAATATAATTATGATTTATTTGTTATTTCAGTCTTCTAGACTTACGTTAGAAGGGATCAGCTGGATGGTTGTGTTACTCTGAGGCATCCTTGGTCTGACTGTATTTTATATCTGTTTGAACTAACTAGAACTTGTACATTATCTATAAGATTCACACTATTCATAAATTTGATTTTACGAGTTTTGACAAGTGCTTTTTAACTAGTGTTATTTTTTTGTTTGCAAAAATTGGAAAACAATATTATGTCTTATTATGTATCAGCACAACATTACCTTGTTATAGCTTCCTTTATCCCTTTGTTTGTGGAATTTACAGCGAGGCATATTTCTCTTTCCAGGCAGGGATATTGTGCAGATAGTTTTACTCACCATTTTTACACATTTATAGAAAAAACACAAAGTGGACAGACTAAGTAATGATGTTTATCAGTGTTTTTACACGGTAAATGAAGACACAGGAAAGTAAAGTAATGCTACTTTTCAAATGCAGAAAGTGGTAATCTTATTACATTTTACAAATAACTAGTTACAAATCATTTCTTTAGTACACCAATACTGGATCCAGCACTGCAGCAGGAGGAGAGGTGAAGGCATTGTCTCTGCATGTGGTTCTGTGGTTTTAGAACCATTAAGCTAGAAGATTGGAAGAAAAAGACTGTGTCATTGCGCATTAAAATACTTAATGGCAACAAGGGCTTAAAGGCGGTAATAATGTGTTAAATAAGTGTTGACAAAGCATTAAAACTTTTGTCTTTGTGGTGAACTAAAATAAGAAACTAAATTGTGACAAATTACTATTCAAAATAACCCAATAATCTGATGGTGCGATCTTAATTTTCAGTGATGAAGGATCATTCTATTAACGTTTTATGCTAATAAATACTGATTTTCTTAAGTCTAAATGTGCTTAATAATCATGAATAAATACTAATTACAGAGGAGCATCTTCTTTCAAAATTACAGTGTATGAAAATATTCTAGACAAATGGAGACCACAAAATGAATGTGACTACAAATTTTGTTCTTTCCTGTTGGCCACAAGCCCCCTGCCTCAACACCTGCAAAGAGAAAGAGTGTGCCACTTTTTTTTTTTTTTTTGACATTGTAATTTTACTTTATTTAAATGAAATGCCAAATGATTAGGGTTAAGGTATAGAGCAGGGGGTCATCCCCTAACTACATAATTTGAATTGCTACGTAAAACTACAAAGATGTCTTCTTATAGGACGAAGCAGGGTTTGGTATGCAATAAAAAAGCCTTTTTATGGTGACAGTCTTACTGCAGTCACACTTGCAGGAATATATAAAATTTTGTCCGTAAGTCAGAGCAGTTCAAAAGCTTTTTGCATTTCCCAACATTAATCTCATAGATCCTCTCAACTAAAGTGAATTTGTTTAGTCGTTTACATTATGGACATTATTTAGCCACAGCATTAACATCAGTAAATGCTGTGAACAAAGGTAGAAATAGAATGAACCAGCCTCCATTATTTTATGTCTCCATATAATTGGAAAATAAGGTGAGAAGATTCTAATCTGTTTATTAAATACAAAGTCTTATTGTGGATCAGCGCTGTGTGCTACACATTACAATACATTTTGTTTCTTTAAATTGAACTAAAATCTTGAAAGTATATATATATATATATATATATATATATATATATACACACACATATATATATATATATATATATATATATATATAAATATATATATATATATATATATATATATATATATATATATATATATATATATAAATATATATATATATATATATATATATATATATATATATATATATATATATATATATATATATAAATATATATATATATATATATATATATATATATATATATATATATATATATATATATATATATATATATATGTATATATATATATATATATATATATATATATATTTATTTATTTATTTATTTATTTATTTATATTCTTCCTTAAGTGAAAGACAGTGAGAAACATTTCTGGTGAAATAACATTAATTGCAAAACCTGCAGGGTCTCATTTCTTGTCCGAATTTTACTAATAGATTCTTTCTTTTGCTGTTTGACTTTTCAGGAAAAGTGTGCTAAAATACCAAAGCAGATGCGTTGCAGAACTCATTTCCTTAACAGCATCCACACGTTGTGGATTTTTACTGCAGTGCTACGCATACGGTCAGTCTTTTCATGTTTACCTTTTATGAGGAAGTGGCCACATAACATCTGAGCATCGAAAGCTTACTTCTTTCAAAGGGAAGGCATGGTTTACAGATTGACCGGCTGTGAATGAGCTACTTTGATGCCAACTGGCATTTCAAAGATGCAAAACAAGAGTCTGAAAATGTGGAGGAAAGTGCAGTTATCTGACCTGTACTGGCCTTTGGACTTTTGTGAAGCTCAAGAAGTTCTTAATGACATTCATAAAGAGCCTGAACGTCACTAAAGGTGTATTGAAACTGGTGCTTGAACGTTGACCATGGCCTTGGACAAATGAAAACTTCTGGGTAATTTCTCTTTTCTTCAGTGGGAGCTCCTCAGCCTTTGTGGTTTGGCCAGTGGAACGAGACTGGTGTTGAATGCTTGTGTGAAGAGAAAAATGCAGATTAAAAAGAAGGGCATAGGAGGGCTCCTGTTTGCGATTTGCCCGGAGATTCTATAAAACAAGCAGCCTGAAGAGAAGTTTCAATAGAAGCCAGTGTCTTTGTCTCAGCAAGTCATGAGGTCGGTGCTGATCTGCACAGACTTACTTGTTGTTTTTCTTCCAAGGTGAAGTGCTTCTTTCTCTTTGTGTGTGTGTGTGTGTGTTTTAGTGTGTGTGGAGGAATTAGGAAAACTCTGTTTCCTCGTTTTCTCATAAAGATCATCAGAAGTCATAAAACTCAGTGATCAAATATTAATTTGAATCATAATCAAAATAGATTTGTGTAAAATTACCACAAATTTCTCCTTTATTCATCTCCAGCTTTAGTTTCTTGCCTAACATTATGCTTTGAGGAGATTATTTCAGACATAGAAAAAATATAGATCAGATGAAAATATTTGAAATGCTTTTTTTTTTTTTTTTCAATAGAATTTGTCCTACTTTTGGTTGAAGCACGATTCCAGCTTTTAGCTGCATGCACTGACTTATCAGATGGGAACTCAGACAACAGAATATAGAGGTGGATATCAGAGAACAGCAGAGGAGGCTTTTGGTGAAGGGGGTTTCAGCTCCTGGTAAATTGAGCTTTGTAGAGTAAAAAGAGGAAGGGAGAGAGAGAGAAGGAAAGAAATGAGCACATTTACTAAAGGAGTCTGGTCTACAGCCTGTATGCCAACAGACCCACTAATCCTCAGACACAGAGGCATGACGAGACTCTCAACACTCACACTGACAGACCGAACTGTTTAGATTTGGATATTTTACTTGGGTGTGCATTTTCCCTGAAGGATGGCAGGTATTTGCTGTTTCGGGTGTAAATTTGGGGTGTGTGAAGCATTGCTTAAGACCTTTTCTTTGGCTGAAATTATATTCTTCCTCGACCACTGGATGTCCTCTCTTCAAGATGTTAATTCTCATTAAAAGTCTGATAAATTAGTGCAAAATGCTTCCATGTTTCCATTAAAAAGGAGTTTATTTTCCTAATTTTGCACAGTTTGAAACAGTACATATTTTAGGCTTTAAATGATCCTTAAAATTAGTTGGAGCAGCAGATGTCAGGGTTTTCAGTGAGCGGTGATCACAGACAGATGAATCTGAAACAGTAAAAGGACAGAATTGGCTCACATAAAAATCTATAGTCACCAGACTAGTTGTTGCAAAGCATTAGCTGCAGCACACTGGGAATAATCCCACAGCAGCGTCTCATTGCTGATCATTGAAACGCCCCTCTGATTAAAGCAAATATTAGAAAAAAGCTATTATTTATGTGTGCCACATCTATCTTGACCAGAATCAGTTTATAAGACTGATTTATGCAGCCACTCAACTACTTGACTGTTTATAGAGAAACACACGCCACTTGGACAATTCTGAATTATCCAGTTTAATTACATTTTACATTTTTAGCAGCTAATAAAGGCAGTTTTTTTTTCAATCTTGTTTTATTTTTCAGTTCAAATTGTTTTTGTAATGTTTTTGTGATGTTGAGGTGAAAAAGGAACTGAAGAGGTAATAAATGTGGAGCTTGGTGCTTAACCCAGGTCATCATGATTGGGGCTATGAAGAGGTAGTCAGAGGTTATAAAAGGATTAGAAAAGGCTCTGAAGGGTTATAAAGGACAGGTCTAGAAGATTAACCAACAATGCACCTGGAGATCAACTACGATTCAAACATGTTAAAAAGAAAAACGTTAAAAAAAAGAAAAAAGGCAGACACAACAGAAAAAAAGAATATTTTAAAACAAAAAAAAATCAGCTTCAACTTCAACTTTATTTAAATAGCGTCAAATCACGGCAATGCCATCCCAAGACGCTTTTTACAGACAGAGAAGAAAACATAATGAAAGCCAATTCATAACAGCCTATATAAGGAAACCAACAGATTGAGTTGGAGGTCCAACTCAATCTCCCATCCTGAGCAAGCACACTGGCAACAGTGGGAAAAAACTCCCTTTTAACAGGAAGGAAACCTCCGGCAGAACCCGGCTCAGGACAGGCGGCCATCTGCCTCTGCTGTGTGGGGGGAAGAGGACAGAAAGACAACAGACAACAGGAACTGCTACTCCCAGCCAAGGAGACCTGCTGAGACAGGAGACATACATGTTAATGATGCAACACTGTTATTGGGGGGGGGGGGGGGGGGGGGGGATAAAAGAGAGAGAGATAAAGACAAAAAGAAATAAGCTCAGTGTATCAAGTAATGTCCCTCAGCAGTCTAAAGCTATAGCATCTCTAACTATAGGACTTATCAAAAAGATAAGTCTGCAGCCTAGTCTTAAAGGAGGGGAGGGTGTCTGCTTCCCTAACACTAACTGGGAGCTTATTCCATAAGAGAGGGAATCAATCTCCAACATTGTGCACAGTTTGAACAGAACTGAAATAAAATCTTTCACCATTGTCATATTTCTTACCTTCATCCTGCTGAGTTTAGTCTGCACTAAAGCACGGATCAACACAGCAGTTTTCTGAAGGGATTGTTTTCACAGATGAATACGTAAATTTTTAGATTCAGTCACAGAAATATGTAAAACCTTTTCATATTCATGTATTCTTCTCTTTTTTTCTTCTTTTTATGTCTGTCTCTTAGGTTTCAACTGTGGTGCCAACTATGGGCTCCATAGCTGTTCTTGCACCTCATGAGTTTGTGGCAGAATCTGAGTTCAGACATGTGCATTAGCTTATTAGACTTATTATAACTATGTACTACAGAAGTCACTGATCAGCTGAGAACAAAAGACAAATGTGCACATTCATCAAGTCAGATTTAAAATCTCAAACAAAATGAAGGTATGTGATTGAAATGCACTTTATTATTCATGCACATAGATCTACATTTACTGTATTTAAATATATCCACTGCCCATTGATTAGTAAACTGCAACTGTGCACTGTTAACCAACTGTGCTCATATAGAGCACGGTCCCTGTTGCTTTCTCTCACAAGATCTGGCAACTCTGCAACCACTCAAAACAGGAGAAAGGATGACTGGGATGAAACAGATGCCCCCATAGATCGTTTGCCTGAGGGCTCTGAATGTTTAAATACACCCCACATATGTCATAGCCTTGTCCAGCAGAGAGGTCCAGAGGAATGAACTGTGATAATGGGAACCAGAGCTTCCTGAGCTAATTATGAAGCCACCAGGGGAGACAGAAGGACCATCGCTCTTGTATCCTTGTGATACTCCATCACTCTCCCTTTCCTCACCTCATAAGACCAAAGTCTAACTGAGCTCCTCTGTACGCACTGCTCATCCTCCTTTTACACTAACACTGTCATTTTCCTCTGCTTTTCTTTGTTGGAGCACTCACATTGGCTTCAAGATCACAGTCTCTGCCTTTTTTCTTGGTTTGTCCCTCTGTCTCTCTCACAGAGACATGAGCACATCACACAGATTTTTGTTTTAGTCATTCGTCAGCAGCTAATCTCAGATGTCTGCTGTGAGGTGTTTTGGGGCCACGTGTTCATAATGAGAAATGGCTCCTGGGTAAATACAGGCCACTTGGTTTCAGTGTTGTGTGTGTATGTGTGTCTGTCTAAGTTTCCTCACTTGTGACTTGAGGTCTGACTTGCATAAATATTTGGTCCTATAAAGGCCGTTAGCGCTGGCTTATGAATCATAAAGCTCGTTAAACAGGAGTGTAAATAAACAGTAAAGCGAGTCCTGGCGCCCCGCCGAGCTCCCACTCCTTCCATAATTCAGTCTGGGCTCTGGCCTGCTGTGGATGGATGCATTCAGCTCTCCACCTGGGCAGCAGGTCCTGCTGTTTGACTCCTAACCTGTTCAGTTTGCCTGAACTGAACCAAAATCCCTGAGGGTTCTTGCATGAGTGTAAACTTGTCTAACAGCTCGTTGGAGGCTAATGCTTCAGACTTGTTTGGAAAAATCCTTTTAATGCCTGTTTCCTCAGAGGTGATTTCTTTTACAGGAAGAAGTTAGGAAGAAGTCAAAGTTTATGAAGCATGCATGAGATGGCTGTAACACAGTCCAGGTGGACACAATGAATGTGTGTGTGAACTCATTGCTGAGACAAAATGAAAAAACTCCTTTTTTCATCACTATTGAACAGGCGAGGTATATTTTTTATGTTTTACCTGAACTGATATCTTTAAGCTACAAAAAGCAGCTTCATTTTAAAGAAATGATTTCCAGTATCTGAAAATAACCGGCTATTTCATGTGTTTGTCCTTTCCTCGCACCTTTAAATCCCCTGAGTTTTAAATGGCACGATATGCCAGAATTGTGTGGAAATTTATTAATAATTTAGCAACAGGCTCAGTGTGACACAACAGACAACAATGAACACATGCTAAACCAACGTGCACTGCCTTTACCAAATCTTTCAATGTGTGCAATCACTTATCTATTTGCACATTTATATGTGTATGTTTTATTGTGTGGGATACTATACCATATAGAAGTAGTTTACACCTCTGACAAACAAAAGGTCGATTTTGATACGTTTGTCATGAAAAACATTTGAAACCATTTATTTAGGAGGTAATTGGTATTGTTTTTTATTACATTAGGAAATTCAATATTTTATTTTTCATAATAAGAATGACATGTTATTCTTCTGAATGATTTCCCATGTCTTCTTCCTCCTTATGCACCGATACTCTTTGTCCTGACAAAACACTGCTTTGAATTCTTCCTGCCAGGTACACTTTCTTGGTTTACTTAAGGATCATTCATAAAAAATCTCACAGGATATCACAGGAATATTAAGTTGCAGTCACTGTCTGAACAAAGTCAGTATGGCTCTAAAACACCTCCATGTTTTTTTTTTCTTACAGTCTGAGTAGAAAATCTCAGTTACTTTCACAGAAACTATTTAGTGTAAATTGCTTTACAAATCCAGCTGAGTAAAGATAGAAGGTGTCGCCAAACATAATATATATTTTGTACAGTTCAGACTGGCGAGCTGTCCAGGTGTTCCCTGCCTTACGCCCAAAAGACTGCTGGGTTAGGCTCCAGCTTCCCCGTGACCCTTCATCAAACTAAGCGGTTAGGATAATGAACTAATGAATGAATGGACTTTTCTTATCAGTTTTCAATTTTTGAAAAGTTATAGATGATTCATGGTTTGCACATCTGCTTGGCAATAACTGCTTATGTTCTGTTCATTTTGCCGTTTTAGTAGTTTGCAATTGGTCCAGTAAATGCAGCCAACTGTCCACAACCCAAATATTTATAATAAGCAGAGTGAGAGTACTGACTGCATGCACCCGGATTTCCATTCAGAAAAACAAAAAACTAGATGAGAAACAGAAGAGCAACATGGTCCATTCTTATGATGGGAAAGAGTCACAGTATCACACATCTACAAAAACTGTATGTTACTGGAAAGCTTTGGCAAAGCTAATAGTACAATGTTGGATCATATGTACATCTGCAGAGTTGGTTTGGGTGTGGGAACAGGAAAACCATGTTCCGATCCTTGTTCACTACTGGAACAATGGTTTATATGGAGTCAGTCGTTTCTCCAATTCTTTCAGTAATTACTGTTGTTCACAGGTAATCTGATTATTTATAGGTTCGGGACAAATAGCTAAATACTAACCTGTGAATAAAAGCAACTGAATGGGCATGTTGAGTCTACATGTTTTGTGCAGCCATCCAAACATCTTCTTTTAAGGAAAACCTTGTGTACTTCAGTAAAACACAGTCAAAACATATACCACATGTATTGTAATAGCATGGCTCTGAGGCAAAAACCCAGGTGCCCAGGTGTTAAAGTGGCCTGCTAGCAGTCCAGACCTGTCATCAACTGAGAAAATTTACTGCATTCTGAAATGAAAATTACAGCAAAGAAGGCCCCTTCATGTTGGGCAGCTGGGAACCTCTGACAAACCAGAATAAAAACATTTCAATGTGGTAATCTAGGTTTTCTCCATTCCAAAATAAAAAAGCTGCAGCCCAATTTTTTTTATCATTCAACAAATAATACCATCTCTTTTTTAACATCTGATGTTTCATGCTTTGTAAATTAGATTTGTAAATTATTGCATTTTTTTTACAGATTTAAAGAACATTGCATTTTTTTTTTTTTTTTTTTTTACAGAAAGGGGGGTATACAATTAAATGTAATTACCTTCCAGTGTTAAGCGCTGGCAATAAAATGTCAAGCAAAATGCATGCACTTAAGGATCCTAAATAGTTTGACGCCCACAGTGCAAACACACTTTCAGATGGACCGTGTCATTCAGGCAGCTATTTTCTCTCTCCATTCCATCTGTGTAAGTGTGGTCTTAAAGGCTGCTGGCTCCCGTGTAAACCTCCGTCATGGTCTCTTTTTGTTTGCCGCTGCACGGTTGATGCAGTGACCTCTTGAACCCTGCAGTGATTGTCTTACACGGTTAAGTGCCTGCTGGTTGTGGGCATAGCTGAGTGGTGATAATGTCTACCAGATTCCCATCCTGACACACACACACTGTGTATACATGAAGCAGCACGTAGGCTCACATTTCAACACGTACACACAAGGGAAGCCACACACGTCTCTCTGTCTCAATAGTAAACACTTCAGTGATTCGCTGATGCTTCAGAATGTTTCTTGATGCCGAAGGAAGTCACGTCAATGATGTTGAAACATGTCAAGTGTTTTCTGGTGTGTTTATTTTGGAGGCTTGATGAAGGAAACTCATCCTCCAATGCGCCTGGATTTCTCTAAATAATCAGTTGCTGACCTGAACCTCCACTTGGCCCTGGTGTCCCTGTTATCTCATGAGATTCCTATCGATGGGTACCATTATTTAAGTTTATCCTTCCATGATGGAGGATGAGTCTTTGTATGATTCACAAAACCATGTTGTGTTACCACAAACACACTCGTCAAATCCGTCTCTTCCTTCTTACCGCGTGACCTCAGTCTCCATTACAGCGACTTGAGCTGTCAACAGATGTCCAGTCCCACATGGTAAGTGTTGATTTAGTCAAAGATTTGAAAACAAACCAGGTGTTTCCTCTCCTCTCTTCTCTGCAGTAAGTCTGATGCAGCTTCTCAAATGGGGGTACATGTCCTGCTTGGCTACATGGAGACCATCCAGGTGATATGTGAGATAATAGAAATCTAACAAACACAGTGATCATGTAAAATTCCAGTGCAATATTTCCATTAAATAAAAATGTAGGGTTACAGTATGAAGTAGTCCTGTGATGGAGTGGCAACCTCTCACCTGTTGATTGCTGGGAAAGGCTCCAGCTTCACCACAACCCTTAAATGAACCTATAAAATTACTGACTAACTGATTATAAAGTAAATTTTCGATTCAATATTCTGTTTAATCAACAAACTCAGGTCACCTCCATAGCAGGATTTTGGACATACATGTATACCTTTACCATCTAAAAAGACATCTTCCTGCTGATGAAAATAATCAGGTAGAGATGATGGTGGACAAAAACACAACAGAAAAACTCAAATCTGTTTCTGCCCGCTGCAGGATAGATAAAAGGTACAGACACTGAACATGTTTTGGGAAAACTAAAAGGCTCATTTTCTCTCCAGCTGGATGAATCCATAAATGTGTATATATCTACAATTTGCTAGATTTGTTCAATAGATTAAAGGTGATGATGTTTCCAAACACATTTTCCATAAAAATTGTTTGAGCCTTTAGTGATGAAGTGAAAGGATTTTAGTCATAGATTATTCACATTCAACATGCTTGAAGATCATCAAGAAAAGAAAAAAATTCAAATTTGAACGTGTTTCTTAAGTTATCTATATGAGCAAATCAAGAAGTGATGCCATACAGTTGTTTGTTTTCACCTGTTTTCAGCCCAAACATGCTGCATTGCCTGAAAAGATGTACGTTCCTGAAAACCATGTACGCTGAGAAACACTGCTAACAACTTCTTTGGATCAGTGGAGACAAGGATTTGATGGAAGTTCTTGCTTTGTTGCAAACATGCAAAACTCAAGCAAATGGAAAAATGGTTTAACTAATTTGACTAAATAAATGTAGCATGAAGGGAAAAACTGTCATATTGATGTGAGGGAAAGAATAATTTCAGATGCATCACAAAAGCTGCTTGTCTTGTGACCTGATGGACGGCAGTTTGAGGCCTGCTTCCCTGCGCTGCTACAGCACTGAGGGGGGGACAAAATTTTTTTCTTGAAGGCCCGTCCCAAGCCTGTATAAATGCAGAGAGTTGTGTCAGGAAGGGCATCTAACATAAACATAACATAATTCAATGTGCGATGATTTGCTGTGGCAATCCTTTCACAGGTACAAGCCGAACTGGAAACAACAACAATGAGGACAATTCAAGACTGATATTTAAAAAACTTATTTTTCTGACTGTTATTAAATGTTAAAATGTTGAGAAACACAAGAAGCAAAATGCCAAACTGTAAAGATGCCTGGACAGTCTGTGGTGTGGACATAATTGCACAAAATTCAACCAGCTCTTTCTTTCTACATTTAAAGCTAGTTTGCGGAAGCACCTTGGCTTCTATGGGAGGCTTCGTTTGGGAAGGTGTGAATGAGCAAATGAACTCTGGTCCACCTACAAATGTAGGTCTCATGAAGCAGATTACAATGCAAAAGGGCGTAGTGGGTTCAATTTGTGTGTAAACACAATCAACACATTTATGTGTGTGTGTATGATGGTATGCAGCAATCTGGCTGGGAGAAATGGCTTGCAGTCAGGATCTGACAGCGACATGGTCACTCCATGACCACTAAGTGCAACTGCAACTTTATTTATATAGCACTTTTAACACAACCACAGTCGACCAAAGTGCTGTACAGAGTAAAACAGAGATAATGATCATAATACAAATACAGACTGCAAAAACATATAAAATTTCTAAAACTGGTAAAATCATGATCTGATCTGATGCAGCTCCATGTTTTGTTCTTGTGTGGTGAAAACAGAAGTTGTCCTGCATTAACCAATAGATGATCAAAGTGCCTCACTGTTGTTAGTCATGGCAAATAAAAGAAAGTATGTCACATGTTTCCACTTAAAAAGTAGTAGTCAAATAGTCACACACAAAAAAAAGATGCATCAATCGTTCTTTTATAATTGCATCACAGACATCTGATACCAGAACTGAAAGTTTAGGTGTGAAACAATCGTAGGAAGTAAAACTAATAAAAATGAGCATGGATTTGGATTAGAGAGTTAGAGTGACTAACATGTAAATCTTTGGATGGTGGGAGGAACCTGGTGTACCCAGAGAGAAGCTGCACATACAAGGGAAGAACACGGACTCCCTAAAGAAAGGGATCCCCTTCCTGTATTCCTCATTTGTAATTTATTCCATCTTGATAAAAACTGCTTGGTTTCTATCGCACACTGGCAGATCCTCATCTATCCAGTCCTACATGTCCTTGTGGTGTTTTTACAGTGTTACTTTGGCAGTTTTTTCCTGTAGTCAAAGATTTTTGTTGTTTCTTTTCGGGTCTTGTTGTTTATTGAAGGACTTTCATTTTCATTAAATTATTTCATTTCCTACATCTGCCTACCTCCTCTGTGATGGACTGATGACCTGTCCATGGTGTACTTTGCCTCTTGCCTGATGATTGCTGGGATATGCTCCAGCTTTCCTGCTAGCCTTGAGCAGACTAAGTGGTATGGAACATGAACCAACGCCTACCTCCTGCTTGTTCATCCTTTGTTAGGGTCCTCCCTCATCATCACATCAGATTACATAAAGCTTTAAAGATAAAAGTACACATGTGACGCATCGGGTCTGAATAGGTTTATCAATCACAGTGAAGTTTAAACAATGTCCTGCAGTTTTCCTGAAGTTCACAACTAAACAACGAAACAGAAAACACAACTCATTAACATAAAACACCAACAAAAAACTGAAATGAAGCATTCTCTCAGCTGCTGTCTTTTCTGAAATTTTGTCACATTTTAGGTTTTTTTGCGTGTATATGCACTTAAATGGGACGTACATATGCCCGTAAACTAAACAAAACCTTTTAACCTTAAATGCTTTCAATTCACACTTTGTTTGAAGCTCCAGTGCTGTTGAAATGTGTGTTTCAGGGACAGGGTCTCAGGGTTCGTTCAATCCGTTCTTCCCCCCCGAAACAAGTAAGAAAAATACTTAAAGGCACTTCAAACATCTGGAGAGTGTGTGGTTCATGTTCATAATAGGTGAGTTAGGGTTTGATATTTCAGAAACATAACAAGACCGAGACATTAACCCCAATCACACCGAGCTGGACTGCAGTTGTTTTACTTATCATCTCACATTTCTTGTCTGATTACTGCATAATTTGACTTCTCTCACATTGTTACAGTTGATAATGGAGCCTATACCAGGAAAGCTTTCCGAATAAAGCCAGATATTACCACAGTCTTATGTTTGCACATCTCAAATCTTCAGATGGTATTTACATTAGTAAATAATGCAAAAATTGCATTAAATTTGCTCCATTTTGCCTCCATGAATGTCCAGTCGATCCATTTAATGGGCCTTACTATATACACATTTCCCATAAGGATCACCAAAGCCATGGAAACTTCACACCAATCGGCAGATCCAAGGTCAGCCTTGGACACTATTTTAGGCACATTATCATCAGAAACATAGTTCTGTGCTCTGGGGCTTAACCGTCACAAATTTAATGGAAACTTGGTTTGGATCTGTTTATAGAAGCTGCTGAGCGCAAGATCCAAGATGGGGCAAGGGAATGATCCATGTGTCCTTTTGGACATGAGAGATTTTTTCAAACACATTTCAAAGGGTTTGGAAATACCTCCCCTGTGACCTGCTTACATTATTCTGTTACTCTCCTAATAACTTGTCTGTCACATAAAGAGAAACAGAGCGTTACACTTTGCTTTCAAAAGAGGGATGGTACATTTTTCATCAGTGTGTCCAACGGTAAATCTATAAGCTCCAAACCAGTAGATCAGCTCTGATAGTTAATGCTTCAACAAACACTTTTTTTGTTTTGTAACCACATCACATAATCAATAAACAGCCATGAGTCATCTCATTGTACAGACACTCTTCAGTCTAATGCTGTGAATGTGAGAAGTGATGCTAACCAGTAAGGCAGACATTGGACACAATGGGGAATTCAGCATGACACGCATTCTAAGGACAAGCTGAGCCCATTCAGATGTATGTGTGTGTGTGTGTGTGTGAGACCTATAGTGGTAGCTGCAGGAGTTTGTGCATGCTTCATAACTCAGTTGTATTAAGTTTTATTTCAAAGCCGTTTATGTTTCTTTAGGGACACAAAGATTCAGAGATAATCAGGCTCATTATGCTGACAAGACAGAGACTTAAAAATATGTAAAAACACAGACAATCAAAATCCAAAAACTTCAAACTAACCAGCATCCACATGAACACACACACAGACACACACACGGTAAGTTTTCAGTTACCATAGAAGCCACCTCTGGACCATCTGCTCTTTTGTTTAGCGGGGTCTTTGGCCAGCACCAGAGGTCACTGTGTGTGTGTGGGTGTGTGTGTGTGTGTGTGTGTGTGTATGTGTGGGGGGATCAGTAGACAATGCCCAGCTGGGCAATCTCTCCAAACACACTTCAAACACATCTCACTAGACTTTACACCTCAACCAGACCCGTGGCATCTTTCAAGACAGGTGTTAGTTACATGAAGAGGTGAAAGAAGAGGATAGAATGTGTGTGTGTATGTGTGTGTGTGTGTGTGTGTGTGTGTGTGTGTGTGTGTGTGTGTGTGTGTATCTGTGAAAATGTCTGCAGTGTTTGTCTTTCTCTATATGAGGCTTGTCCACTCACATCCACAAATCTATCCATCATTAATACACATGAGGATGATTCCTTTCAAGGCGGCGCAGATGCGGCTCTGATCAATATAAACAGCCTGGACTAAAAGTGTTGACATCTGCTCGTCACCCAGGAGGAATTCAACTCTATACTTGTATTGATTTCTAGGAAAAACCAATAGTAATAAAAAGAAAAAAGAAAAAAAATCTCAAGGTTTAAGTGTGTTGATGTTGCTTTATGCCTTAGTCGTGTGGATTAAATCTCTTGAGATGAGTCCAACACATCAGCTTACTATCAGTCCAACATTTCAGGAAGGTTGTATTTTTAGACATTAACTTTGTTGGGCCTGTTTTTCTCTTTTTCTCGGAGTTAGTTTTCTGACGCTTACAAGCCCTCGGTGGGCTTGTGTTTACAATCTAATTAATGGGATCATTACTGACCATAGAAACCAGTTTTACAGACTCTGCATGAGAGTTAAATGTTACCTTCTATACAATCATTTCCATAACATAAACATATATATGTTAATCAGGTGATTACATAATCATTACTGCAAACCTACATATTGACTGTGGCTGATCCCTCTGAATCTTTGCTATTTGTTTCTACCTTTAACACTTATAATTGATTTCTTTGCTTTAAATGTTTTATAAAGCACTTTAAATTGCACATGAAATGTGCTGCACAAATCAACCTGTCAAGTTTAAATGAATGCTTGTGGCTATTTCCAGAGAGAGCCTAAACTAAAAAAAAGTTAGACAGCAAATGAAATGGATCCAACAGGTTGATGTGGTACTGATAAACAATTCACACATTTCTACTGAAATGAGACTGGAGCTTGTGTCAGAAATCCTGTCACCAGCATGGCTCTGCAAATTAGAGGTAAATACTAGATTGTATTGTTACAGGAAGGAAGTTTTCATTTAATATTGCTTTACATGATCAAACACAGCAGCAGCTTTGAATGAAACCTATGTGAAAAGCTGAGACAAATGTTGAAATTTTAAGTGGTTTCGATGGTACCTTAGATGTTTCTTTGCACTGTCACTGTCAAGATGAAGTAAGTTTTAATCATGAAAGCAATCCAATAAATAAAGCCAACTTATTACATTTTTTTAAGCAATGTTAAGTAGAAACTACAACCCATGGCTGTTTAAGCAAACACTTTCTATAAAAGGTTAAATATAAGTTGCTTTGAACAATTTTCAAAGATCTACACACACTGAGGGCACTGCAGACAAAAGAGTTAAAGATTTGTTGGTTTTAGCAAATTTGGAGTTGACAGTCTTGTTGGATTTATGACTTGATGCTCTGCTGAATAACCAGGCACCTAATGGGCTTTCATACATTTTAGAGATTTATAATAAAAAAAAAATAAAAAAAATTACATACTGCTGCCCAAGATATTTTTGTTGATAGTAAACTTCCAAATGAAGCCTCAAAGTAAAGGAAATTAAATTAAATTAAATTAGATTAAATTAAATGAAAAACCAATTACATGAAAATTCTTTATTTTTTCCAGAGGGACATTTCTTCTTGTTGTAGGATTTTTTTTTTTTCTTGTTGTTGAAAGATAAAATGAAATGCCCCCGGACGCTTCGAGGATGGATGCAAAGCCTTCAGGAAGCTGATGACATACTTGATAAAGTAACCATCAAGCTCATGTATAATCTTATGAGAGGTGTCAGTTTGTGCTAGAAAATATATACATCACCTCTCTTACAGTGAGTGTTCACTGGTTAATTTGTGTCATTCTACATCTGGGGAAACCAGTGTCACGCTCCTCATATTTTACGTCCTCGACATTTTTGAGAACCACTTTTATACAGCAGGGATCAAGACCGAACCTATGACCTATCTGCCTGTGTCACCAGTGTCAAAGGAACACAGCAAATAGCCTTTGATCTGTCACATTACATGCGCAGTAAAGATTTATGATTACTTACCATCTGGGAACCATCTTACTGGCACTTTAGTGGGTCAATAAAAATCACTTGTCGTTATCCTTTTTAACCACAGAGATGAATGAAGAGGAGGAGCGTTCTGTCGTGTTTTCACAGACGAGTCATAAATTGCCTTTACTAAGAAGTTGGGAGTTAAAATACCAGTCGATGGCAAAAAAAAGAAGAAAAACATCCACCAATATCTGATGGCAGCAAGTTGTTGGTCTCAAAATAAAACTCGAGAGGCTGAATTTAGAAATATGTGTGGCATTTAGTAATGTGACAGAGTTAAACTGTAAAATTAAGTGGGGGGTATGTTTATATCAAAGTAGGTCAAAAGTCTTTTTTATTTAAAAAAGCTTGTTTTGGAGTTCAAGATATTTTTGCTATAATGGAACCAGTTTTGTCACATTATTCTTCCTCATTTCTACAAGTCTAAATATACAGGACCTCCACTCAAAACATTTGCTGATTAATGGTTGGTCTTTTCAGTGATACCATATTCTACTATGGCTGCAACTTTGGAACAGTTAATCACTGAAGAGCCAGCAGGACATCCTATTGGAAGATACACTTGTCTGAGATGGGAAGAAATCAGCAGGAATTCAGAGCTTTAGCAACTTGTGGGTTTTAAATCATCTCTGGTAAAGTCTTGTCTAGTCTAATGTCACTTAAATGTAGCTCATCTGTTCTACAGTCAGTCAGTCGGTCATTTTCTTAACCACTTAGTCCAGTTAAGGGTCGCGGGAAGCTGGAGCCTATCCCACCAGTCATTGAGCGAGAGACAGGGTACACCCTGGACAGGTCACCAGTCCATCACAGGGCCCAGCTGTAAAAGTTATCAACCTAAATGTTCATGGGTGTATGAGATGTAAGGTAAAGGTCATAGAGATTGTTAAAAATTACACAAAAAGAGCAAATTATTTTTAACACTTAACTGAAAGAAATAAAACCTGAATTTAAAAAAAAGAAAAGGAATAAAAGCAAATGAATAATCAACATTTTGGTTTATTTTTTGGGACAGTGGTGTCCAGTATTAGCTTCCTGAAGATTTTACCAAGATTTTATGGTAATGTTGGTGCTATGGGATTAAAACTAGAGTTTTAAGCCCACTAAACAGTCATTATTTTTGTAGTGTACATTAATATTCCTGACGACTTCTTTTGCTCATTCCATCTAAAAGTAGATGGCCAGAAGCATCTGAGTCACATGAAAAGGGAAATCATGTAGCATTTGATTTAAAACCTGACATCAAATGTTTAATGAGAAGACATCGCACAGCACGCAGAGCAGATGAGCGAGTGAGTAGAAAAGAGCTTCAAATTACTGGGCTAATTATTACGATCAGAGAAATGGGGCATGCAGCTATAATTACTCATAGTGGTTACTGCATGTGTCTTTAGCATTAATACTGTGGTTTTTCATTGTCCACAGCCAACATAGGCTTTTTATGTAATAAAACATCTTGTTTTTCAAATTAATATCCAACATATCTCGGAAACGGATGAATTGGAAAGATGATTTATAAGTGCATATTTTCATTTGCAAACCATGTGTGTGATTGCACATTCTGATTTGCATGTGTGGGAGCATATCTATGATTCTTGCTTCTTTCTATATGTGTAGACAACCTGTCTAGCAGACATTATGGCTCACAGTTGTTCCTGAACATGATGACGGAATGACTGCTGAGCTTTTCTTGATCTTTTTAAACACTGACAAGCAAAAGTGGCTCGTCTGCACTAAAAAAGACAACTCTGCTGGTCTGCAGCTAGATGGAATTAATGATTGTTAACATCAGAAGCAGTAATGAAAAAAAGTGACAAAAGAAATACAGAGAGGTGATATGGAAAGTATAGGAAAATATATCTGGAATTAAAATATCTAGGATGAGAAGACTGATGGCTCAACAGCATTTAGAAAAACAGGTATTTGTTTTCATTATGTTTCACTAATTGAGTTTTTACAGGCCTCTCTGAAGAATCACTAAGACAGCTGCAACTAGTCCAGAATGCTGCAGCCCAAGTCCAAGTCCTGTTTTTCATAGTTTTCCACTGGTTTCCTGTGTGGCAAACTATTTGTTTTACTTTTGGCTGTTGGTGTACAGGGCTCTAACTTTTCATCACATAAATATGATCCACTGACACCATATGAGCCACCAACACTTCTAAGATGATCTAGGTCAAGTTTACATTCCACCCTGATTAATGTTGATGTTTGGCACAGGAAAATTAGTGATGCAAGGATTTATTTATTTATTTGTTTGTTTGTTTGTTTTTTGCTTGTTCATTTGTTTATTTGTTTAGTTTATATTTGTTTGTACTTATTTATTTGTTTTTATTTACTTATTCATTTATTTTGTTATTTTATTTTAATTAGTTACAGCAACTGTTCAAAATTCAACCAAAATACCAACCACACAAGTGTAACCATAACAACTATTTTCTTTTTCTTTTCTTTTTTTTTCTTTTTTTTTTTTTTGCTGAGTGGTTTGGGATAAAATCCTTTAACAAGCTTTGCCAGTTTAATGCTGGATTAGATTGGCTGTACGGGCACAAACACTTGAGCTGTTGTAGCTTTAACAGTTTTACAAGAGAAAGTACCACCTGCCTTCCACCTGCCAAAGTGTGGGGTCTGGCCAGACTGGAAGCAGTGGGGAGGACTCACACTAAAACTGGCAGCCCTATCTGCCTGGGTTGTGATCTCATTTTGGTCCCAGTTCAGAGATCTCACCAGTGCTTAGCCTTGACTTCCATATAGCTGCTCTGCTCTGTGCAGTATCTGTGTGTGGTGTTTGAATTAAGCTATTGTGTGTGTGTGTGTGTGTGTGTGTGTGTGTGTGTGTGTGTGTGTGTGTGTGTGTGTGTGTGTGTGTGTGTGTGTGTGTGTGTGAGAGAGAGAGAGAGAGAGAGAGAGAGAGAGAGAGAGAGAGAGAGAGGGCCAGAGCCAACACATTTGTTTCCTGATGTGCCAGACATCCATCCCATTAAGCCTTCAGGGACAATCAGTAATTTACATCACAAAGATGGCATCCATGACTGCACAGGTTTTACACTTTGAATTGTCTCAACTAAAGCAGCACAAACTCAACAAAATGCTCGTCTTTTCAAATTTGTTGCGATCAAAGCTGGAGTTGAAGAATGCATGCAGGCTAATTCAACTTTAATAGCACAAACTGAGATGTTCAACAGAGGTTTAAAACTATGACATGTGCTCTGCTGTTTTCAATTTCTCTTCTTTTTTTTCTCCTTCAGTCCTCTTGGTCTCCACCAAGCTTTAAATTGACACAAACTGAGGGAAATTAAACTTGTCAATCTGAAAGGGACCCCTCAATCACACGTTATTTTGAGTCAGGAAGAGGAGGAGGTGAGGGGAAAACAGCTGCTGCTGTGTCTTTTTATTAAGAATATCAGAGGTGATGTCAGGACAAAGTCAGCATGATGTGTCACTGGCACCAAAAGACAACAACTGATACTTTGTCCTTTTTTTTTTCCTTTGTGCATTGTTATGCTCGTGTTCATAAATTTTCTATTTAACCAACTCTCTTTAAACACGATCTGTTGAATGACACAGGTGCAATGCCTACCAACCTTTTCTCCAACTTGTTCTGCCTTGCAGTTTTATATTCTCAGTCAGATCTGAATGGTTGAGAGTTTAGTTATTTTTTGGGTTTAAATATTGATTGGGTCATTGATAATAATAATTTGGTCATTTGGTAATGCAGTAATATGTCAAAGGTCAATATTTTTTCATACCTTGGGCCAACGTTTTCTCGAACTTCATGCTGTTTAGCTAAAGGCTCCATCACTCCCTGCTCCATCCAAAAAATGGCAACTTAAATTTAAAGAAATGTAAAAAAAAACAAAAAACAAATAGATTGAATATCTAAAATCTTGAAGGATGTTTTTGTGGCTTGGTGTTTAAGATTTACTTTCTTATTTTTCTGGGTTTTTCATCTTACCATTTTCAGCTCTGCAGCATAAGTTGTTTGACACACAATAACATCAGCAGGTCAGGGCTGGTCCTCTCCAGTTTGCCTGTTCTGAACTTGAAGTAAACCAAACCAACAACACATTTTAAGCAAGAACTAACCAAATAAACCCAAATTGTTCCAAATATTGACCACATTTAATTTTCTTTATTTGGCCCAGATGTGGTCTTTACACACCACTTTTATCTGCACCACAGTGGACTGCACCAGCGTTAAGCTTTGTTAAGTTAGACCCCAGATTTAACGTTCTGTGCAGCAGAGAGTTCATACTGTGGTTTGACCACATGCCTGTGGTTGCTGAGCATTCGCGGTCATCCCATCCAATTAGAATTAGAGCCTTGATGACCATCCTTTTACTGCTCTCTGTACTTAAAAAAAACAAACAAAAAAAACATAGAAATGCCAACCATTAAAAACACACAGTCTCACATGTTTGAATCCAGCACCAAAGGCTACAAGCACTCCAGTCCGCCCTCTCTTTTTTCAGCATCTTCTAATATATACAGTAAACACATGTTCTGCTCCATCCAGGAGCTGAAACTATGGTAACAGGGTCACATACAAAACGTGCTCTTGACAATTATATGAAAGGCTAGACGGATTTCAATGTGCTTGTCAGGCGGGAAACAAGGAGGGAGGAGAAGGAGAACAGGAGGGGCGGCCTTTTCTTTTTCTTTTTCTTTTCTTTTTTTTTTTTTTGGCTTTGTGTGGAAAAGCATCTATTGAGTGGCATTTGGTGTGATGCCAAATTCTCTCCTCAACAGACGGACACAAAGTAAACTGGATTAGTCATTGAGACGCTTTTCTCCATCAATGACAGTCGAAGGCAGCTGACAACTTCAAAGATATTCAGTACATTCCTACCTAAAGAGTGGCAGAGTATTCAGATGGAAATGCCTGATCCGTCTCTGCGGGCATCCATAGCTTTCTGACTGTATGTGCTGTACGTGTGAATAAAGAAAGCAGGATTAAAACGTTCAAGAGCTTAATTCAATAGAAGTTTTTTTCTACATTTTGTTCAGCTAAGACCGTATTTGGTCTGTAATTAAAAGTCATTTCCTCTGGTTTACTCAGTCGCTGCTGTCTGAGATCCCTGAGATTGTTTTGGAAATGTGTTGTTTTGTTAACTTGTTCAAACAGTGAAAGTGTTGCCTTAGACTTTTGTGAGTGTCTCTGATAGGGATTGTAAATTATTTTAACCGATTTCAGTGCTTTAAGGCTAAAATTAATTTTTACATGCTGAATATTAACAGACTTTTTAAAGTTTGTTACCTAGCTTTTTGTTTCTATAGATTTTGCACTGAATGTTATATATTTTTAAAAAAAAATCTTGACATGTTTGATGTATGCCATAGAAATATATTTATTTGCATTTGTTTGTCAGAGACTTATTTGTGTTTTATTTTAATGGAAAATATTCCAGATTCTGAGGAATTATCTTCCTATGAAAGGTGCACTTGAGGTTATCAAATTATTATGTTAACCTGTTGTGTTTCCAAGATAGGCAACTTCTCATAGTTTTGTAAGACAGGGCATAAAAATGTTCAGTCAGCCAAAGATGTAAAATGGGGGTTCTGCAAGCTGAAACCAGGGATTTTATTGCCTAAACCTGCAAGCTTTAATGCCAAAACCAACAGAATGAAAAAGAAAATTAAGATTATCAGAAGTAGTGTCAAGAAAAATCTCACTTTGCTTTAAAATATCATTGTTTGCATGTCAAGCAAACCTGAAAAAAATCCTCACAAAACATTCCCAAGTATTGTTTCCTCTTTAACACAACTTGAATGTATACACGTTTTTCTCCCCTGTAAATCATCTGGACGTGTCAAACCAGCTGATTTTTCCTTAAATGTCACATGAAGCCTGGGTGAAGATGATGTGACGATCTCTGCACTGCGTGGATGTATGGACAGTCTGAGTTTACTTTCAGAAATCAGAGAAAAGGGCCTTTTGAGGGATATCCATGCCTTATGTTTTGCAGTTTGAGCCCACAAATTCTTAAACTGTAGAAAAAGTACAAAACAGAAACAAAGTGCTAAAAGCCAGACTTCAGCAGTCTCACAGAGATGCTGTTACACCCTCAGGTGAAGTTTCGCTCTGACCGAATAGTGGCTTACAGTGTTTTCACATCACCACCCCATTTCACATCAACCCACATGGAACCTTGGCAGAGGCAAAGCATCTGATAAAACAAGAAATAAGAATCCTGTTGGTAGGTCCTTTCATGCAGTCATATTTTTTTATTATTGTGGAATGGGCTTCCCTTGCTTTTCACATGACACTGGCTGTGTTGATTCTTTCAAAAGCATATAATATAGTTTCAAATAGTATGAAACACATTTTCAAGAATCATTTTAATTATAGCCCGGCGTTGGTCTGGCGAGCTGTCCGGGGTGTACCCTGCCTCTTGCCCACTGATTGCTGGGATAGACACCAGTATCCCACGACCCTGAATTGGACTAAGCAGTTAAGAAAATAGATGGATTTTCATTATATAATTCATGCAGACTAATGAATTAAATATGATACATTTGTTATTATAATAATGGGCATTACTATGGGTGGGAAAATTAAATGGAAAAAATCAAATATTGGGATTTTTTTGGTTCACAATTTTAAAATCGATTATTTTTGTTAAAAAATCTTTCTTTTTTTTTTTCAAATAAAAATAATCCATTACAATTTTTTTGTCATTTTTATCATTTTATTGATATTTTTTACTTGTCTTCTTGGGCATTATAGCAGCAGAATGATGGTCTGGCTACTGTGTTGTTTTTTCCTAACTGAAATCAAGAAAAAAAAAAAAAGAACTTTTGTACATTTTTTTTTTTTGTTTAGTTTACAAAAATCAGCTATTTCAAAGATGTGTGACAATCGCAATTTAAATCAAATCGACACCCAACATATTGGATTTTAATCAAATTGGGACAAAACCACATCGTCACAGCCCTGCTCTTTAGTAGCATCTCATTGGTTGAACATTTCTGATCATTTTAACAGAGATCAAATCAGAAAATTGAGAACTGTAGGTGAGTATGTTAGGCGCATACCAGTTTCACTATGTAGTGACAATATAACCTGTAAAAACAGCACATAATAAAAACAAACTTCAGAAAGGAAGACTGTGACACTTTGGCTCATTTAAATGGCATTATTGATTATTATCCACTTTTTGTATGACACCCTTTATTGGGTGAATGATTGTATTTATACATTTTATTACATACATACAAAATGCCTCTACATATTAGTCCATTAAATTGAGTTCTCCACATCAGTCATCAAAGATCCGGCAACATCTCTAATTTATTCAAATCGGTCTTTAGCATAAAAATAAGATGTAAAAATGATCAGCACCTACTATCAGACCACATATAGCAGTATAACTTTTGTAATTTTAAAATAAGTGTCCATGTTTTAAAGTCTTGTAATCTCCTCCTTATTGTACCACTCTTTTCTGTGGTTGAAAATGTACATTTCCAAGTTTTTCAATGAGTGTGTGATTAAACATGAATACAGTAGTTAATTACAGGATTAACCTTTTTTTTCATTCTTCATTAAAAGACATGACATCTTGTTTGTTTGCGTTTCTTTTTGTTTGACACGACTGAGAAGACGTCTGCTAGAGTTCAGATACAGGAAATAAAAACTTATAGCACTAATCCACCAAGAATCCCTTCACACACCCATCCCCCTCTGAAAACCTATACTCACACCATAAACTCCCCCATTTCACATTGTTTACAGTCCCACAGCACCACAACACCTCCATAAAAACACACAGGTAAAACGCACATATTTAATGTATTCAAGTTTATCATTTCGCTGTCTAAATCCAAACCAAGCTTATTAGACTGTAAATCTTTTATATACTGTAAGGTAGCTAAACACATATGAAGAAGTTTTTACTCAACGCTTTCCTCTTTTTATGATGCAGCTGCCATTATTCAGTGTTTGGTCCCCTTGAGAATTTCTCCACATGCTGATTAATATGTGTTTACATGGCACATTTTCAGCCCAGGCTGTGATTGTGAACTACTGTTTATCTAAGCCCAGTGGAGGAAAACCTTTCATCTGCTCTGCCACCATGAAATAAAACTCAGCACCAGACTCAAACTGCTGGACAAACATAATAAAGTGCAAACCACAAAGAGATCTCCTCACATGGATCCCTGCCGTCGAGAGCATTGGGATCTGTGGTCACATGGGAGGTGACTACAAAGATTTGCTTCTGTTTATTTGGGTTAATTTTTTTTCACAGACCGGCTTGAAAGACATTACTAATGTGTTTGTGTTGGTTTGTTTTAATCGCTATGACACACCTGTTGATGAAAGATGATTAATGAAGTGGGACCAGTATTATATAAACTCTTTAGCTTTGATGGCAGAAATATGATCCTCTTCGGTTTTAGCTTTTGTCACATATTTTAAAGTGTGTTTGTTGTTTTTTCTTCCCAGACTCTTTTATCAAGAGAATCCACTACAGATGATGACAGAAAGAGTCAGCAACGTGTTTTACCTGAAATCTTTGCTCTGAATTAATCAAATCGTCATTATTAAAGTAAAACTGTAAAGTTTATAGATATTGCACCTAACAGTCTTTACTTAGCTTGTGATTTAACTGTTATTTTGCGATGTTGCACATGTGGACCTGACACTGAACCTCCATGCGGGTTAAACACTCTCTGCTCTCCATCACATCCATCACCATGGAAGCCATTTATGCGCGCTTGTCTATCAGGAACGGTTTAGAACGAAGATCTGGCAGCTATTCTGCCTGTAATCCTATACAGGGACACGAAACACCAACCTTTAACCCTACGTGTGACATAAGTGACAGTGTTGTCCCGCAGATCAGCGGTAAATGTGCCACATGCATTCCCAGCCTGCATTGCAGAAGCACTGCTGGGGCGTGTTACCGCTGGAGTGGCTAAAATACTTCTGACATTTGTTTTGGTGGTTTAGTAAATGAAACCCTTAATGCTGTGATGATAAAGATTGACAAAGTTTTAGGTATTTGAGGCGTTATCTGAGCTAAACCTGCAAATGTTTTTATGTGAAACATAAAACATATTATTTTACATTTCCAAACATAGAAACAAAAAGTTACGTCCTGCAGTTGCCTAAAACATTTAGGAAATTTAAAAGCAAAGCAAACTTGCAGAGTGTAGCAAAACTAAACTTTTGAAACTCAAACAGATAAATTAAATATTTACAGGATCTTGTCTGTTGTACAGTGAAAATAATATAATAAGGACAACCAAAATACTGCAAATAAGATCCATATTTTGGAGCTTAATAAACTGGTTATAACAAATCAAACAGTTGTTTCCACGTTGTTTTAATGAAGGATGATTTTCTTAAGATAATAAAAAAATTGCTCCTGACATCAAGAGTATTAATCCAGGGATGATTCAGTAACTTTGTAAATCTATAGACTGTGATCCTGTCTATTGCTTGGTCTTTAAATTGAATAGCTGACTTTATATAGAATTTTATTACCTTAAATACTAAATATGATTACCTTCCATTTTTAGCCGTATGTTTGTGGTGAATTACAATATGAATGTCAGCACATCCACACACCTCCTAACTGTCAGCTGGAAAGTGAAAGTGTTGTAGCTACAGTTCTTATGCAGGTTATAAAGCAATAAAGGTGCCTTGTTTGTGTAAAAGACGACTGGGTAAATTCCTAAGAGGTAATTATGTGTTTGTCTCCTCACAGCTCAGTTTCATCTCCCACTGTTAATAGCCCTTATACTGGATGACTCTCTGGCTGACAGTAAACACCCTCTCAGGTTTATGGCCGACAGCAGGCCTCAGACCTGCAAACAATCTCTCAGCGCGCTGCAGCAGTTTGGGCCTGTAAACTGCAGGGGAGGCTTTTCAGCATATGAATTGACTGGCAGTCTTTAGCAGTGTCTGGTTTTATTACTGGTGGTCTTCATGGCTGGAGAGCTTCATGTGAGACTGGACGGGGGTTTCATTTCAGCCGTTGTTATTTGGACTCACAAGAACAGAGGAAAATACATGCATAATTACATGCATGTCTCCAAAGACACAACACAACACACACACACACACACACACACACACACACACACACACGCACAAAGTTCACACAGTACACAACAGACTTTTTTCTAAAGAAGCTGGGACATGCTGAAGAGATCGTCATGTGTATGATAAACATAAGGACTTATGTCTGCATCCTTTCTATTGTTTCAATCTTTTAAATCTCCTCATAAAATTATTTATAAATTATTAATAAAAAAATGATAATTTATAAAAAAGGATTTGCAAAATGATTTATAAAAAACAGAACTGTTTCCTTTTAAAGACGGGAAACAATTTCCATTTTAGATTAAAAAAAAATAGAACTATTTCAAACTGAGGACAAAATCTTTCTAAATCCTGTAAACTTCAGTTTGTTCTTAATCATATTTGATCTAGAGGAAAAAAAAAACATCTTTTGTTGTTCTGATTCTTATGAAACATCTTTTTCTTTCATTTGCTTTTGGTAAAAAAATGAAGTTAAAACATCTCTTCTGTGCTTTCTTTGCAGAGCAGACAAAGAAAGTCCTGTGGAGCCCAATAAATATATGAAACAGGTGTCGAGAACGAGAGCTGGGCCGGAAGAACAGGCAGTCAACAAGAAGATGTGTGGGGGGGAAGGGGGGTCTCGGTCCTATGCAAACAATAACACAATGCTCAGCAGAAATATACAAAAATATTAGTGCAGCAGCAGGGAGCGCTGCTTATCACAATAGACTGAGATTGACTGGTGGAACCGATTGTACTGTACTCACTGTGTGTGTGTGTGTGTGTGTGTGTGTGTGTGTGTGTGTGTGTGTGTGTGTGTGTGTGTGTGTGTGTGTGTGTGTGTGTGTCAAAGTATTCAAAGTCATTAACTGATGAGAAATGGAGGGAGAGTGAAGGATGACACTGAACATGAAACAGATGCATGAAGAGCTGACAGAAAGAGACAGAAGAAAATGAAAACTCAGATTTGCTGCTTGACTCCAGCCTGCAGATTCACAATCAAGGAAATCTCTGCAGACTTGCTATTGCTCCCTTCTCCCCTCCCCCCTCCTCCTTCCTCCTGAGAAAGTGGGACTCCCTCTCTCTGCTCACACACTCTCTCTCCCTCGCAACTGGAGATTTAACACGCGCAGAGCGAAGCTGCCGGCCACAGTAGTGCGCTGGATTGTAACAGAGAAAGAGAGTAGCCCTCCTGCAGCCTGCTGGCCCGCCACCATGGACATCAAGCTGTTGGCACTGATGGCTCTGCTGGCCATGGCCACACAAGTTCCCACTTCCGAAGGTGAGTCCAGGTGCCAGGCGGAGTTAGGGGAACAAAGGGAACGTTAAATGTGGTTTTACATTTTTGGAGAAATGTTGCCACAAGTGATGTATTGATGATGTGGATCCTCAGGGTAAAAAAATTTAAATGTTTTTTTTTTTTAAGATGGTTTTGTTGTTATTGTTGTTTGCTGGTTTGTCTATTATATTAAAGTTTATACATCTCTGGATTCAGACTGATTAAGAAAAATAATTTAAATGAGATATGAACCTCCTCAGCTTTTTGTGCGATTTTTTATTTTTTTCCTCAGTGGGACTGAACGTTTACACATTTGTCTGGGTTTATTAAGTTTAATTTGGAAGGTTTCATAGTTAATGAGTTTGATTTGTTGTAGACAAGATGAAGGTATTTTATGTGATGGTTAAACTGATACCCTGCTTTTGCAGAGGACAGACTTTAATTAAAAATTAATTATTTTATCCTTTCTGCCAGATCGCTGTTTAGTTGCCGTTACTCCAAGTGCATAGGAGGTCTCCTTAATAGCTCATTTTTGTCTGGATATATATAAATATATATATACTTTTTTTTTAAAACAAAATGGTAGAATTAAACTTAAATTTATCAGATCATAACCACTTGTAGCAGAAACTATAAAGAATATTTGAGAAAATGTTCAGTATTTAAGCATTACTTTGAAAACAGCAGAAATCCTTTTATTCAGTTCTTTGTGCTGAATGTTGTGTTAGATTCTGAATCTCTGCCTTACAGTCTTATGATTTCACTGAATGTGGAATATTAGCTCTTGAATCTCGAGTGCTGCCTTCGCCGTGACCCCACATTGATCCCCCTCATGTTAACCTTATTGTGGAACAAGACAGTGTTGAGTCGCCTGGCTTACGTTTTACTAAACTTGTTGTTTCCACCCTGGTAAAGAGGCTTGTTGTATATGAAAGACTCAGGTCTATATGTGTGTATTTGTCTTTTTGCCTTGCTTTCTTATAATTAGTTTCTAATTAGGGATAAAGAGGGAACTGGTGATACTAGTGGAAGTCTGCTTGTGGCCCTGGTGCTGCAAGCTGCATAATAATCCCCTAGTTTGCATGAGAAAAGACTCTGAAAGAGTGTGAATCATTAGGCAGATATTACTGAGGATTTAGCCATTTGTGGAAGGGCATTTGGTGCTTCTTTCCACACATGCATATCAATGGGAACATGTTGAACCACAGACTAAAGGTTTTGTAAAGTTACACATGATACAGTGAAATTGAAGACATTTATCTGAGCAGAAATGCAATCAATGGCTTGTGGCAATTTACTTAAAAAGTTCAGCGTTAAACTGCTCCGGTGTGGTACTTTTCCCTCAAAACCCACCGTCCATTAATTCAAGACAACACTATTTGGTTGGTTTCGTACTGTTTAACTATTCATCACCATTATGGATCTATTTTTAAAGTTCAATCCTAAAAGTCTACAGAATTACATCCTTTTTTGTGAGTTATTGGTGCACATCTACGTTCCACAGGGGTGAGTTGTAATCATTTTAAGAATGTGCTTGAGCTGATTTCCACCCAGGCTACTGATGCCATCTGAGCTGCAGAGTGCTCTTTCATAAAAAAAAAAAAAAAAAAAAGGGGGGGGGGGATATTGGAAATGTTGAGGACCCTTCTCATTCAGAATGGCCAGACTGAAAGCCTCAGGAGTGAAAAGCTAAAGTTGTGCTTGTGTGAGCGAGAGAAAACGCGGTCAGAAAGGGCTAATCTCTTTTTAATGAACATGTTGTTCAGAGTAAGAGCAGGTAAATGCATACATTCCCATGTTTTGTCAAGATTTGTTACAGTAGATTAAACATGTTTTTACTTTTTTCACGGAGCAGAAGAAGTGCATGTAATCTCATATTTTAGATCAGGTGTGTCAAATTTGAATTTTTTTTTTTGCCTTAATGAGCAACAAAATTAATGTTGGCTCTGCTTTGTCAGTTATTTTACCATTAGACTGCATTTATTTTGTAACATGAACTGTCTCCTTTACCTTAAAATCTGAGCACATTTCTCTGACGCATGCATTCTGCAGTAGGTGGTGCTTTTGTGTGTTCACTGAAGTTTCATCTTGTCATGAAGATTTTCTCTCGTGTTTTCTGTTGCAGCAAAGCCAATCAGTCTTGTTGAGCGCTGCTGGTGTCGTTCCACGCTCAACACCGTTCCTCAGCGTTCCATCAAAGAGCTCAAGTTTCTGCACACACCCAACTGCCCCTTCCAAGTCATGTAAGTAAATGGGTGTATACTGGGGAGATTAACTCGAAGAAATGTGTTTCCTGCTGTAATTGTAATCTGATTGTTTTTTAATGATTACATCACTCACATGGCTTCTTTCAGTAGATTATTTTTCTTTTTTCAACATTTCTAGTTGGATTTACTGAAAATCCTTTGGAATATTTACAGACATGTTAAGGAAAATTAAACAAGCACTAATTTAAAACAGCATGTATAATTTATAATCTGGTGCATAGTAAGAGCTGTTAAAGCCATAAATTGCGAGGTGACTAATTTGTCAGTAATTTCTCACTACTGGCATCAAATATTTCTGTTATTGTGATGTGATGACGTATGATATCTTGTTTAAAAGGAGGGCTCTCTCCTAAAACGCTTGAACTTTTCTCTTGGCATGCAAGGGAAATAATACATGGAGAGAGTCATTAGAAATATTAAAAATTAAAACAAAACAAAAGAATTTTAGTGATTTTTCATTCTACTGGGGAAAATCATAAAGGAAAGATTAAAAAACAAAACGTGAAAATATACTGTCATCACATTTCATTAGTCCTGAAATTACTGTTGCGTCTTGTTTAATAGGCAGAAAGTTGTCATTCGGAGCTTTGAGGGGTCGTAGCTCTTACTCATCAACTCAAACACAAAATTCTCATTTTCATAACTACTTTCATTGAGGCTAGTTTAGAATATGATAGTTTAGAATAATGCTTTTTATTCAATAATGTCCCCTAATTTAAAATTCATAATAAATATATGTTTGACATATCAGCTTTTGTGTCTGGAAAACACTGAACACAGACCCAAACATGCACATATGATTGAATTACAGAAGATTATAGGACTGATAATCCTGCTTGGAAATCAAATACTCTTCAATGTTAATTAAATTAGACAAAGCCACTGACATGATGACATAAAGACCAGGCTTAAATGGGTAGTGGTGTGTGGTGTGTGTGACGTACAGTGTTAATTTCTTTTCCTGAATGAGAGAGTTTAAAACAACACAATCCACCCAGAGAGAGGAAAGCGGTAACAGCCAGAGCTCGAGGGGGTCATTTATGTTTTGCAAAGGAAGCAATAATTAAGGGTCAAACTGATTACCTTTGTGTTTCTGCTGACCTCCTGTGTCCCTTATCCACTTTTTTTTTTTAAATTTCCCACCAGCCACATTGAGTATAACGCCAGTGGCCTGGAACATATTAAGTAAAATGTCGCATTCAGTTCTTGGCCATAGAAAACTGGACACCAAAGACCTGACAGCCAAAAGGGCGAAAGGTTGGGAAGTTTTTGCCAAATAAAAAAAAAAGGGGAGGGAACATAGATGGGGTGAATGAGTGGCAAAAGGTCAAAAGGGACAAACTGCGCTGCAGCCAGGCCACAAACTCTCTGTCGGACCCCCTCCAGAAAACTGACAGAGGAGTCAAGAAGTCATTCAAGCAAGAGCCTGCAGAGCGTTGCTGCAGTATCTCTATTGATGCAGATGAAAGAAAGTCTGTAACATTACACCCTTTTTTCCCCCGAAAGAAATCCTCCTCCCCCATGTGTCCCACCATGTGCCCCCTTTCTATCCCCACCTCACTCATCCCAGCATGCTGTTGGCATTAACTTGCTGTGAAGTAATTACTACCTGCTGCTCGTGGAACTCCGGCCCTTAAATTCCAGCCAAGTCAATTAGGGTTTAGGCTCTCAGTGTGTCATCCAGACCAGCAGACAGATAAACAGGATGAAGAGAGACACATCAAAACAGCACAGGGCTTCCGAACGGATGAGCTGGCAATCTCTAATAAAATGAAAGTAAAAAAAAAAAAAAAAGGGAGGAAGGGGACATCCCTGGAGGAAAAGCAAACACAGATCCAGTTTCTGATCTGTTTGGCCTCCTGACTCGCATGTTAGTTTGAGGGATTTGGGAATGATGCTTTGGACCGAAACTCCTGGAGAGCTCTTTTAAGTTCAGGGACTATTTGCTCATTTGTTAAAGTGCATTTATCTAAATAAGTTTTAAGACTGGAAAGGTGGTGAACTGCAGGATGACAAGAGACTCGGCGCACAAATTGAATCACAAAGCAGTAAAGAAGGGAGAAGCTGTCGCAGAGGGGAGTGTGTTTAATTTACAGTTGTGTGACATAAAGGCAGAGGCATGAAAAAGGAGTGCAGCGAGGTGCTAGACTTTTGAGCTGTTAACTCTTATACATGACCTTTTGCCACTGAGGTGTGATAGCCACATGTTTGGAAGGAGCGAGACCCCCACTGCCCACCCACTGACTGCCTGGTTGATCTGAAACTCATCTGGTGGTGTCTGACAGGAACAAATCCGCTTAAATATCTTCCTCAACTCAACAATAGGCCAGAAACCGTAGGCACACTGTGCTGAGGTCCCTGCAGCTGTCACAGATTAATTCATCAATCAAGAAGTAAAATTGTCTTTGATCACGTCATTCAGATTGAAATATGTTTCTGTTTTGCTCATTTAGAGATTTTGATTACAAAAATATTTTTTGAGTTTTATCAGAAAAATGTGGAGAGTCACGTGATAATATCTGTTTTGTAATATTTTGAAGGCAGTTTTAAGATAAATCATTTTCAGTCACATTTTTTGTATAACAAAGTTCAAGAAATGACAGAAATAAACATGTAAGAGTAAGTTTTTTGTTTGTTGTTTTTTGGTTTGGTTTTTTTTTGGTTTTTTTTTACAAAATGATTAATTACGACAAAAAAAGAAGTGAAAATAAAGCAAACAAAAAAGAGCAGACACGATGTGAAAGATAGACAGTTATATTTGCATCTTGTTGTTACATTTAAAATGATACTTTTTTCAAAACACAACATGAATGGAAACATAATTGTATTTAATTTTCTGTTTAAAAGATCTAAATCATAACTTAAAAAAATAAATCAATAAAATGCAATATCATCATAATTGCTGTTTCATGCAAGCACACTGAGTCATCTCCAAAGGTTAAAGGCAAATTTCTTTTAATCTCAGTTTTCAGAAACTAATTAGAGCTCAGAGAAATGTGCGATAATGCATCATCTGTAGCATCATGATGTAGCATCTGTAGTTGACAGACTTAATACACTTCATCATCACTAAATGTTCTGCAAGCTATTTTATCTGACAGTGTAAATATTTGTGTCCAGTGTGCAGTTTATATTTGTATTTCCCTTCCAAAAAACATATATTCCCTTCATCAAAACAAGTTTAAGCTTTAAAAAAACAACTATTTCTAGAAATTTCTTCAAGTGTTGAATTTGCAAATACAGATTTTACAAAAAGAGAAAGAAAGAAAAAAGGAAGAAAGATGTTTTTAACTGAAACTCACCTGAACATGAGAAACTTTACGATGAGCTGAGTAATCATACAACTGAAAGGCAATTTATGCAGATGTTTTGGATACATCACTCCATCACAGCTTTTCTCTGACCTCATGAAATGTTCAGGCCATTATCCGACATCAGAAGAATAAAATCTTTTAAGGATGCTGAAGAAACCTTCAAATACATGCTCTGGATTTATCTTTGATGTGAGATTGAGTTCATAGCAAACGTTACTGAAAGTATTAAGTTACAGCAAGAAAGACCTTCTCAGACAGACTTTAATGTTAAATGTGTGATAATGTTAAGTGTGCAGAGCAGAGACAGCTTTACATACATGTCTGATGTGTGATCTGTGATGTGAACCTCCCTGCTGGCTGTCCATGAGTGGAAACAGAGAGCTGCGATTTTTCACCTGCAGTGATGAACACATGTGTCAGCCTGTTATGTTGTAATCTTCTGCTTGTAAGTTTGTGTTGTAAGATATATCGTTTAAAAAAAAAAGAGTAGATGTCGTGTCCTGAGCTCAGCCCTCATAAATTACATCACAGA
The DNA here is from genome assembly GCF_933228915.1 of Telmatherina bonti. Lineage (NCBI taxonomy): Eukaryota > Metazoa > Chordata > Actinopteri > Atheriniformes > Telmatherinidae > Telmatherina > Telmatherina bonti. Next base: position 18,962,065 of record NC_136621.1, on the reverse strand, counting down.
CTATCCTGACATAATGGGCTCATATTCGTACAAGGCTGTTCTTATTTATTCAGCAACTGTTGAACCTTAAATAACTCTGGCATTTCAATGTTTTCACTCAGGTTTTTTTATTTTCTCTGTGTGTGTGTGTGTGTGTGTGTGTGTGTGTGTTCATATTCTAGCAAAAAAATGGATCTGACGTTAACTCAAGCAACACTAATGTAATTTATTTCTGCTGTACATATAAAGGTGGCAGCTTGTTACGAGTACTAATCTACTGGTGTTAGCTGAGATATGTTTAGAAATTCTCAGGGTATTTCAGAAATGACTTTGCACTTTTAAGCTCTGTTAGGAAGATAAACAGTATTTTGTGATTTAATACCAGAGAAATACATACACCTGATGTATTATGATCTTTACAGGAGGAAAACAACAAAAGCAACATATGTGGCTCAAAAATCACGGGACACTGAAGTTGTGAACAGAAAATATGTCCAAATTTGGAATGTAGTGTTTAAATACCCACTGAGATCTGACAGATAAGCATGGTTAAAGACCAGCAGTAGGAACAAGACTAAACTTTATAAAAATGAAAATTCCAGTCACATTTGACTGAGGTTACTTAGGGGTCCTGTTTTTACAGTCAGACTGAGTTTAAGCCAATAGCAGATAAAATCTGCAGCATATACAATCAGCTAACACTAAGCTACAAAAGAGTGCAGAGGTGTAAATATCCCTCAGGGTTGTCCTTCAATCTGATTTATTAGAACTTGGGTTAGACTCCAAAACCTCCTCTCCATCTGCTTTGGCTCATTGTGAACATTGGTGGTAAGTTATAAACTGTAGAAGTCATTTTTTGTATACATTTAGATGCATTAAAAGAAAATAAACACTTAGCAAACTCATCCTGGGTTTTTAAAGGAATATTAATAATCAAAGGAATATTTGCAAAGACTAACCTGCATTGTTTTTTATTTCTTTTTGCTTTTCCCTCAGTGCCAAGCTGAAGAGCAACAGAGAGGTTTGCATCAACCCTGAAACCAAATGGCTCCAGCAGTACTTAAAGAACGCTATTAACAAGTAAGAAAACCCGCCTCGCTTCACTTTCTGAGTATTGCATCACCCTTAAGAAAAGGACATGAAATATAGTGCTTTTCTTCTCTGAGTTTTGAGCTTGTTTGGCAGAAATAAACTATAGTTAAAAGTGTCCATTTCCTGGTTTTCAGCTTATAATAATTCTCTGAAATTGTTGTCATCCGTGAAATAAGCAGCTGAGTTATTATCAGTAAAAATAGAAATAAATCTTCCGTTGGTATGTTTGCTGCCTTTTTCTTCATAAACATGTCCAATTTCTCATCAAAATTATCAGAAGAGTAGAAAATGCAGATGTTTAATTATATTTAGACTTAATTTTTTCATTTCAAAAAAGTGTTTTCTGTCATCTGCAACAGACTGGTTGTGGTTGGTGAAGAAGTTTTGTGGCAAAATTTTCATATTGCTGTTGCTCATGCTGATTTAAAGACTATACCGTATTCTTCCCTCCCATGTTTCCAACATGTCTGGTGGTGATTATCGCTGTGTTGCATGTCTGATCCTTCAAACACGATAAACACTTAAAGTGCACAATGTGAAAACAAACAGTAAAGATGTTCTGGGCATTTACAAGACTTTGTTTATTGGTTTAGCAAAGAAAGACGGGTTGTAAGATATAGCTGATTGAAGCACAGAAGCAAACAGTCTGTCAGCAGGCATCAGCCTTTCATTCTCAGTGTGGAAAGGGATTAACATCCAGTTTCTTTGCAAAGCCGCTTGTCAAATTGCATAAAAATAAGAATTGTTGGGTTTTAATTACCTTAGAATGAGGTCTGTATGTTTAACTTGGCACAAAATGGAAATTTGTGTTTGTTTCCCTGCTTTTTAAATAATTGGTGTTGTAGTGTACACAGTTGGAGAAAGTTATTAGTTGCCTTTATAATGATATTTGTATTGACTGTGCAGCAGTGGAACGAGTTAAATGTGTCGGTCCCCAGCTTGGTCATATATCTCTGTGTGATGGTGCATTCTTCAGTCAGTAGTTGTTGAAAATCAACCAGCATGGCTGTATTAGTCACTCTGCCATGAATGGCATCCCAAAGCTGATCCCAAAGCTGTCATTCAGGTTGAAGTCTGGACAGGCCACTAGAGCCTCTCTAGTCCTTAATTCTACAAATACTCTGTGATGATCCTGGCTCTGTGGGGGACACTGTTGTCATCAGAGGACTGACTTTAGTCTCAAACTTTGGGGGCTACCCCTGGTATCAGAATCTGATGCACACACACACTTTGAGGATTTTGTACCAGAGTCAGCAAGTGAACTTTGTAGGAAGACTTGTCCATCTGTGGGCATGTGTTTATAGCTGGAAAGAAAAATGTTGAAGGGTCTTGGGAAAGTCTGCATGTAAGCAAATAGTTTGAGGTTACATTAAACATGTTGAAAAACAGCCGCCATAATTTGCATGCTGTATTAAGTAGCTATCAAACATCACCGTAAAAAATCTTCATATTCCTGGTAAAATGAAGGTTCATGGTAAGGCTTTATTACAGGTAAGACTGTAACTGTGAGATTATAATCTTAGTGTCTACAACAAGCATGACTTAAATTACAGCTTAAATGCAGCTTGAGAAGCAGATGAGTTCCTCTAAAAACATTCACCTGGTACGCTAAAGTAGAGCTCTGAACAGCCCAATTTCAAGTTATATTTATTTTTTTCCTGAAGTTTCTAATATTTATTTTCTGAATGACGCATTTGATCTGACCTGTTTATTTAATCACCATGGACAGCAGCATGTTGTGTATTTCATGTGCTGTGACCCATCCAAAGCAGTGAATGCTTCATTTTTTGCACTTTTGTTGTTAGAAGAACTTTCCAACCCAACATGAGATGTTTCTACTTGTGTCAGCTGCATACAATAGTACTACAATAATATTAATACATGCAGTCTCTCCCAAAAACACCTATGTAATTTGAGCCCTAATAACAAGGTTGAACATCTTGCACATATCTTCACAGATAAAAACACTGATGTTGAAAATATTTGGAGGCAATTTTAAATAATTTATGCACACTTTAAGATTCTTTTTGGTGAGTTTAGTGCATTTACAGATTGAGAACATATTATCTGTGGTAGGTTTTACATACCTCTTTGCTAGATACTTGTTATAAGAATACAGCAGCGTTTCCAAATCCTGGTCCCCAAGTACCACTGTCCTGCATGTTTTAGAGGCAACCCTACTTTAGGACACCTGAATGAATTTAATGAAATTTTAACAGGTTGTAAATAATTTGATGAGGAAGTTTGTTAATCTGAATTAGTGAGAGCTGGAGTAGGAACACATCTAAAATAGCAGTGGTTCTTGAGAACCAGGATTAGGAAACACTGGGTTAGAGGAAAGATAGTCAACAAGGACCTGAAGTTCTTCATAATTATACATATAGAAAAGACCAAGATGGTGCAGTAGAAGTCTAGTGTTCATGGTATAATTGTACCAAACTCAACAAACACCTTGAAGCTTTAAAAATTCTTAGTCGAGGTCAAACAACAAGCTTTTCAACAGTAACACAGTGATGTTAAATCTCATGCTGGATCAGCAGGAAGTGTGTGTAAATGTTGGTTTTAGAATTTATATTCCACCGATCTGATTGAGTTGAGGAAAACAAACAGTAACATTTTCCTGACTTTTTCCCGCAGGGTGAAGAAAAACAAAAGACGCAGTAGCAAGAAAAATTAAAAACAGGGGAATGCCAGTCGAGCATTCTGCCACCGAACCTGAAACCCCCAGGTCACACCGCTATACTTCCCCATCACTGCTATGGATATATGCAACCTCGCTGTATGAATCTTTCCACCTCTCTGGAACACTTGCAGATCAGCACTTCACTGCCAAAACGTGCCGACCGCAGAGCCGGCCCCTGATCTGCTCTGGACATGCAGGCTGTCACCTCCAACGAGCCACACCAGCACCAAGTGCAATTGAACCTTGGAAAGATGGGAAGCATGTAGATGTCAGATCGATAAATTGATGGCTAAGATGTAAGAAAAAACCTCTGTATGCGTTTGAATGTGACTGTATGAACTAACTGAAGGATGCTTGTATATAGTATATATATTGGCTTTACACAGCTGCAAAGGAACATTTTTCAGGTTCCTGTCTCACGCAAACATTTTTCCCACAATCATTTGTCATTTCTGATCAATTAGAAAACAAGCTCTTTGCTAAAGAAAAATATTCACATCAGCTTCAAAAGCTTGAGGGTAGAGCTGGTAATGCAAAGTCCCGCAGTGTTACCACTCATGGTTTCGGAACATAAAGAACTGTTTTATTTCATGAACACCAAAGGAAAATCACTGAAATCAAAGCGATCGTGTCCTTGTGTATACTACTCATATTCTGTTAATTATACCATGCTTCACCATACCAGTGCAGATCATTGGTTTCCATGTCTTCTGTCTTCCTCCCATCCCACCAGCCACCTTGCATGGTCTCCACAGCACATCCACAGCTTTCTTCTTTGGCCCTCCTTATGTCCATATTTGTATTATGTGTTTTCCACAAATAATTGCAAAAAGCTTCTGCTGCTTTGAGGTGAATCTGGCATCATACCTTGACTGACAGACACAAGAACTGTTCAGTGGGGTTGACCATCTAATCAGCCTTGGCTAACTTTACCTCTGAGCTTGCTGCAAATAGAAAACAAACAGGAGGCTTGTGATTACTGCTATGAAACAAGCACTGATCTCATGGTGCTTTATATTCAGGATAATGGGTCTAAGCCATTGCTATATTTGTATTTTACTGTTCATTTTATGCAAATATTTTTATTCACAATGGAATATATTGACCTCTATGGCTAAAAAAATGTGATTTACTGAATGTTTAACAGGACAGGTTTTAGGCAATGTTAAGGCCACACAAGGAATAAAACACACATCAGCACAGCTTGTTTTTCCACAACTGAATGTATTGAGAAGTTAACATTATTCAGTAAATTATGCAACATTTGCAGTGCATGGTCACTGCAAAATGCATGAATTTCTGTTAGGAAAAGGACTTGGTGTTACCATAGAAACCAAGAGTTGTGTGCTCATCTAAGAAGCTGTATATATGATTACAATTGCAGTATTTTCATACCAACACCTGTCCCTCGTAGGAATGAAAAGCTAAAATTGTCACAAAATCTGAATGAGTAGTCACAAAGGGAAAGTTAATAGTGGCAAAAGGAAAGTTTTTGATTATATGTTTGAGCCACTTTATTACCAAGTGTATTTTAAATGTGTTTTTATATACCTTTATATGTATAATCCAACTAAATGCTTTTTAATGCATTGTATAGTCGACATTAGCTACTAAATGAAGGCTATTTCAGTATTAAATTTAGGTATTTGTACACATACACTGAATGCAGTCATTTATTTGCAAGCATTTTACAAGGTATGTGACACACTCCTTGCTCCTTCCAATAGAATAACACTCACATTTCACAGTTTGGCAGCATATATAACACGCTCAGCAAATTGTGTATTTTTTCTTTTCTCCTTGACTTGTTTTATCATCCAGAATTCAATTTTAATAAGACTGAACTGTATCTGTTCATTCCAAGATGTGATGATTGATAGACCATTGCTGTTGTCATTGGTTACATCAATCAGAAAATAATTAAGCCCACTGGTGGTCCCCATTGAAAAAAATTCCATTTTTATTTATGGCTTTGCTTTGTTTGATGTATGATGTGTCATCAGAGCCATTGAGCCATGTTAGAAGAGAACCTCAGCTGAGCGAGCATGCTGGTCGCCCAGTCTAGCAACCAGCATGTGCTTTCAATCTGGACACTCCCTGCACCCCACAAGCTTTCTTTTCCATTGTGCTCAACTGCTGCCTCAGAAAAAGACTTGTTATGAGAGTCCAGATGTGGTCATTTTCCATGCCTTAGTTTTGCTTTGTTTTGCTGGTGATAATCTTATCAGTTTGCAACCAACGATGCAAAAATCCTGCAAGGCATTTCTCTGTGATGTCATGCAAATGAACATCCATTATTCATATTTAATTACACTAATTTATGTCAACACAAGACATTGATGTGCAAAGATTAAAGTCAAATTTGTTTTATTAAAAAACCAAATGCCATTCAACAATTCACTTATTAACTCTAGAAAAAAAAACTTGGTTACTCCATAAACTTTACCAACATCTTGGCATCATCAACATCATTTATTTCAGACATAATCCATGCTGACAAAGTTAATATAATGACTGTTATTTTAATAACGTTCTTTAGTTAGTTTTATATTTGCTCCTGTGATGCCTGTGGAAGCATTTAACTCTTTGCTGTCTCATTTACTGAACCGTGTCAGAAACACACAAAGACTCCTTTAACTGATATTTTCTTGCTGTGGGTGTCTTGTTAAATTTGTCAAATTAAATTTTACTTGGGACGCCAAGACAATGTGAAATAACTGATAAACATTTCTTTTGAGGCAGCTTCTGACACATATTCTTCATATTTGAAAGATGTATTTGAATATTACTCTGTATTCTTGCTGCTTACTAGAAGGCAGCATGTTAGTTATTATAAGCTCATCTTTCAATAAAGTCATATCAAATAAAAATCTGTTACCTGTGTGTTTCATTTGTCTGTGTAGGTTGTTGATTTAAAGCTTTACTAGTTTCCTTTTTTAATTCTCAGCTGGTATTTCGGGTTTAGACTGGCAGGATTATTAGCTACAACTGATCAGCAGTGGAGTACATTGAACAGCCTCGGTGAGGCACTGATGCACATGTTGCAACATGTTCTTGTCAGTTCATAACTTAATGCAAAGGTGGTAGAATTCACTCCTTATGGCACTGACTACCATTAAAGCTTTTAGTTCAAAATCATTTTAGATGGTGGCCTTTGCCTGCAAATGATTTCACTTTCCCACATTTACAAATGTGTGAAATTTAGGTCACTTTCCACAGAGCTGTTAAAAATAAGCATAATGATTTAGATGGACATTATTTCAGACTGAAAGTAGAAGGATGCAAAATTTTTGCTTTTATAAAGCTTGAGAAACAGTTCAAAATGATTTAGGCTTCAAAATGAACCTGAAAGTACTGAGCAGTTTGTTAAAATGGATGCAAAAATATTTTACAAAAACCAAAAAAAAAAACAGCGCTATTCATACATGAGCAGGATAAACATGTTGCACAACATAGTTGGTTATCAGTTGATTTTGCATTCACACTGTTAAAAAAGTTAACTTTGTTAATCTTACATCTTCTAACTTCAAGGTTTAGAAGTCTTTACAAATACTTCTTTTTATAATGGCTTTATCTTGTGTTTTTTTTCTGTGTGTATCCTTTTATTATTATGTTCTCCTAAACCTTGAGTTCATGTTTTCACAGTGGGAATGTTTTCCCTGTGTTTTCATTTGCACGTTTTACTTGCTATTCATGTTAAGTAAGTTTTAAAAGCTACAAAATATCTGTAGAGTTGTGGAATTAGGTCACTGAATCTTAACCAACGTAATCAACAGGCTTTTATACGTTTGATTTATTTAGTGCAGCTTTCAAAAGTTTACAGATGACATTGCTACTCCTCATATGGGTGGAATTATATAAACTACTGACTGTAAAACCTTTTTACAAACAAGGATCAATTAAAACACTTGCGGCCACATTTTTTTCAGCTGGTTCTCTTAAATAAATCTGTTGAAACAGAAAATGAAAAGTTAACACGTTTGCTTAGACCTAAACAACCTTTTGAGGGTTTAGTCAGTAATTCAGAACTTTCAATCAATGTTTTCCACCTCATGACTGAAGGCTGTTAAGCAATATTTTTTGCCAATCAAATATAAAGAGGAAAGGCACATTTAAAACCTGTTAACATCCTTGTGTGATATTTTAACACCTAAGGTTTCTGCAGTACTGGTTCAACACTGGTCTGTGGCACCAGGGAGCCCATGGCAGCTTCATGAAGCTGTCAGCTCTAATAAAGTGGAACCATGTAGCACAGATTCATTTCATGGCTCTGCTCTCTCCTCTGACCTCTGCGTGGATGCATACGAGGAACATGAGACATGATTTGGATGTGCACCAAGCGATTTGGAAGGTCAAAATTACACATTTGGGCCTTTTGGGTGCATTAAGAAATGATTATGGGATTTTGATACTGTGCTTACTCAGGTGAGACCCAGACATGATTTTGTGCACATTTGGCCAGCGTGTGCACAGAATGTTTATTGAGATGTAATTTTCATGACACGTCAATCTGGCCTGTTCTGCTGAGCAATCTGGAGAGGTTTTACAACAAAGAAAGAAATCTAACCAAACACAAAGAGCTCTTTGGGTCAGAGTGCGAAACTGTTTTAATAAAGTTAGATAAAACATTACAAGCTAGTTGTGACTAATAAAAAGTGTCCAGTGGGTTTATTAGAGGCTGAATCAGACACGTAACGTCCAACCAAGAACAACAAAAGGACTGGTTGATGAGGAGACACGTCAATAGATGAAGCAGCAGAGTAAATGTTGACACAAATGGTGCAGTGGTGAGGGGACCTCACATAAAGCTCAGGGAGACAGCAAAGGATATTTGACGGAGTGTGCAAAATACCAAGTGGTTCACAAGGTCAGGATCACCTATTATTGGACTGCACTGAATGAAATGACTAACACTTTACTAATCCCAAGAATGTAAAGGATTTTGCAGCATAAAAAGTGAATTACAGTATTTGTCTTTGTTCATTAATATTTCTAAAAGATTTTCCCCACAACAGATGAACATGAATTGTAGACTATATGCAGCATATTGCTGCAAGCACTGAAAGATGTACGTTTTGTTATGAACAGCTTTGTCTCTTCAGTGTTACATTCCTAATAAAGTCTGTTGTATCTTTGCTCATACATGTGTCGGTACTGCTGCACTTCATCTACCTCTTTTCTTCCCTCCAGGACTTTCAAGATCCAGGATGTTAAAGCAATTTGTCTGTGGTTGCTGGGAGTTAACAGGTAATATGTTTTTTTTAAGGACCATAACGACACAGGATGCCGTCAATGGTTCTAGGATGTTTTCCTCATATAGGTTATTGAACTTTCGATCAGTTATTGATCAGACTTTCAGGACCATGAGAGCATCATCTGGATCCTGAGACCCTTTGTGTTTCAGTCTCACCTGCAGGAGACAGACATGCAGCAGGTGGAGGCAGCGGAGTTCTTTCAGTGTGATTTTAGGCATAGATGTTGGTGAGGCTCTGGTAAGATTCGTACTGAGGTACCGGGTGACACTTAAGAGGTGTGTGTCCAGGCAGGGAATAAAGTCTGTAAAACTGGGGTACAAGGGAAAATGCTGCACATTGAACAGAACATTTAAAAAAAAATATGTTCAACTCATTTGCTTCATCCAAATTTCTGTCTGATTCCCCTTCTGCTTGAGAGGGTCCATTTTTTTCATCCCTGACCACAGACCCCTCACATTGTTTTGCTGGAAATTGTATTCCAGCCTTTGTCTGTGCACCTCTTAACTCTCTTTTGTCCTCGTTTTATTCAGGAATGATGTTACACAGTTTGACAAGTCATCCTGTGCATTCCTGAAACCTTGTCTATTCTTCTCTTGTACACGGCCAAGGCAGCTGGTTTTGTCTCCTGTTTCACCAGGTTTAGTTCCAGTTGTACACCACTTTACTGTTTTAGCAGCCATGTGTAATATGCCTTAGACACCACAATTTGAAACATATCCGGTGATAAATTTAGCAACATTTATATGTTTGCTTTAACTGTACATGAAACACATCAAGCATGGCATGTGATATGTTTCGTTCTACCATCTCCTTTACTTGACACTCCCAGAGGGATAGAAATGTTTTGAAATGTTTGCTGTACCACATTTTGTATTGATAAAGGCCTCATTCACTAGGTATTCAATGCTTTAAAAACAATTATGTTTCATAGTTTGTGTATGCAATATATTTTGGATATGAATGGATTCTTAGGTCTATAGGTTCCATAATGTGGGCTCAACTCCGTGAGTAAGTTGCGTTTGACCTGTCAAGTGTCTCAAGAAAAAGTTGAAAATATTGTGTGCCACTGGCTGGGTTGTGGTGTGTGTGCAAGATGGTGGACTAACATCCCCATTCAGCTCTTTCATGATATTTGATAGGTATTTATGGCCAAATCATCAGTTTCCAATGCGTACATTAAATAGAATGGATTTGAAACGTTATTGTCATAGTTTAAGTAAATACAACAAAACTTCATTTGATATGTTATATACGATGACAAAAAGGCAAGACGTGTACCATTGATATAATTTTATAGCAAAATATGGAAAAATATAAGGAAAATAAGCCAGGAATCATAACCTCCAGCAAGGAGGTTGTGTTTTTACTGCCATTTATCTGTTTGTTTGTCTGTTTGTTTGTGTTCAAGATAACTCAAAATGTTATGGAAAGATTTTCATAAAATATTCAGGAGTTGTTGGAAATGTGAACAGGAAGAACTGCTTTAATTTTGGTGGTGATCTGGATCACTGTTTGGATCCAGGAATTTTTTAAAACTGTGGCTCTTTGCAGAGGTTTGCTCTCTCCGAGTGCTTTTCTAGTTGACTCTGCAATCCAACTTTAAGACTTATGGACAAACAATGTTTTACACGTTAGATTATTTCGACATGACTGTGTTATTTTTTTGTTTGTGTTTTTCCTCCTGAAATGAAGTCAAAACAAGTCAACAATAGATGCAAAATGTGAAATAACCTATTAGGTCCTCTATGAATTGAGGACCTGAATGTTATCACATAGATTTTAACCATTTGAGCAGGTGGCAGATTGATCATATTTACAGGTCAGTTAATGAACAAAGTGAGTTAAAGAGGTGTGATTCAATGTCATTAATATTTTCTGTACTCAAGTTTTTCTTTTCCTGCTTTACTTTCTTTAGTTTTACAATGCAAATCATATTTGTTGTTACATGGTGTGAGAATGTTACAGGTTTATATAATAAAAAACATAACAGAAAACTAAATAGCAATTCCAAACTGCTGCAAGGCTGAAAACCAAACCAAGATCTTCTAATAAAGATATATAGAAGAATATTATCTTATATGCCTTAATAAGCACTAAGCACTAACATTAAATAACTTCAATATTCTGCTGTTAGCGAGTGACATAGCTGCGATTGGACTGATTGTGAGAATAATGTGGATCTACACCAACACCTATCATTTAAAGTCTTCCAGTTCTTTAATCTCCTTCTCTTTGAGTAAACCTCCTGAAATGAACACCGCTTCACTCAGCACACATCAACCTTCAACTCAAATCACCTCAGACAGGGAACATAAGCAGTTGGGACAACAAATTGCACAGCTGATTTGGTTCGGGGTTGTGGGTAATCCAGTGCGATTTGAGCCTCTCAACCACAGATCTTTGAATAACTTAAACCCCAGCTGGCTGAATGAGAGTTAATAGAAAACACGATGGCAGTGAGGAGGGGTGTATGAACATGTGTGTGTGTGTTGTCTTACAAGAAAGCAAGGAGACAGACCTTGGCATGGATGGGATGCTGGCAGATCAAGTGAATTAAACCAATGATATAAAAAATTAAATACCAAAAGCTGTTCGTTTATAAGTATGTTATTGTATATTTGACTAAGTTCGCGAGCTTGAATCGTTATTTTTCTCCCTGCATATTGCAGCAGCACCGTTTGTTACCTACTGTTTTAAGTGCTTCAATCTTAGCACCTTTTTCTTCAGGCCGACAATTTGCAGTCAAAAACAGACAAATGTAGGCAAATGTGGACGACACCACAATGATATCATATATTGAAGTCAAAGCCTTCAAATTGAAATTCACCCTTTTGCTTTCTAAATCTTAAACAATATTTCAATGTGAAGCTGAATATGGATATTTATTTATTTTTATTTTATTAACTAAATTGCTATTGTTTATAACGCAGTCTGCAGGAACGAAAGGCAGAAGTTAAAGAAAAAAGTAAATTAAAACAAACAAAAGAAGTAATTGTAACAAAAACAAAAAAACACTGAACATGGACACTCCAAGAAATTTGGCAAGTTTGGCAAATCCTTGGCTGCATAACTATTAACATTTTGTTATTTTAGTGGAGATTTACTGGTGCAATTTACTAAGTTAATTTAAAAATAAAAAGATTATACAACTTTGTGCATGGCAGTGGGATTTCACGCTTATGTTTAAAACAAATATAGGAAAAAAAATAAACAAAACAGATAAAAGAACAATAGGAGGAAAGAAGGGGGAAATGGGGATAATGTAATAAATATTAAATTTTTTAATTAAATTCTAAATGAAATGTCATCACATCGTTCAGAGTGACTGCAATAAAATAAAAATATTAGGCATGTTTACGATCTGGGTGATAACTTTAGAAGACACGGTCTATTTTCCATAGCATATTACGAGGTATTTCAGTCAAATTGTCATGTGAGAATGTACAAAACAAAATAAAGAAAGATTTCATGCTGGACTATATTTGAGTCAAGAGTCTTCATTTATCTATAGAAAGTAAAAGTGTCCATAAGGCATGACATTTTAATCTAAAGCCTTTCAGTCAGCTGTTCACACCATTCTAAATTTTATTTAATCAAGAATTTTTACATTTTTTTTCTGTATTTCCCTAAATACGTAAGCATCTCCCTAAATGAAACCAGCATACCTCTTTGACAGCAGCGTTCAGTGAGATGTTTAAACCTTACTTGGATGAATATTAAACATGCAGCACGTCAACAGGGCGATCCTTTTATCCTTTCTGTCCTTTTAGCTGACCACATGGTGACTCCTCTGAATACATTTGTTACCCCCCACAGATAATCAGCTCCAGGCCTAAACACACACACAAAAAAGCCAAACGTCTAAAAAAAGACTGACGATGTTTGAACCTCTGACAGTGCCATAGAAGAGGGAAAGAAATAAGGATGAAAGATGTAACAATTCCTGCAGTCACAGAAACCACATATCCCTCAAGACTCCAGTATCAAATCAACACGCATTAGCTCCAGGCTTTTTGGAATGTCCTCAAATCCATCATGACTGAGGGTTCAATGTTTTTCTAACCTTACAGCAGAGAAAAGGGTCACAGGCATCACTAGTGGAAACAGGTTGATCGTTGTTTCCAGACAGGGACATCCCTTATGTCTGACTGAGAGACAAAGCAGAGTAGAGGAGGAGAGGAGAGGAACTGCATGAATATCAGTACTCGTCAGCAATGAGTCACAATTATTCCACTGCAGAGAAAAGCCCCCAAGACATCTTTTTTTTGCAAAAAAATAAATAAGATAAAAAGCTCTGAGGATGAAAACAATGCCATCATTTATGGCTCATTTCAGAAGACATCACGAACAAAAAGCTCGCAATGATCCTCATTTAATGAGTCATTTCACTGCGATGCAGGACCAGACGGTCTGTGTCTTTGTTGCCTGGTTTTCAGACTCCTCCGCTGGCATTCAACAGACAAGCATCATTAACTCACTGGAGAGTTGACTTCCCAGCTATTTCCTTTTCTGAGGAAGTCAAGTCCTGCATGCAATTGCTACTGAACAGCTGTAAGAGGAAAAAATCCACAATTTACTCAGTATTTTTTTCTTTTATAATAAAAGATTTTAATAATTCCACATAAAAAGAGTCTTGTATCTAAACTAATTTGTTATGAACACAAACAGGGATCTTCTCTTTTTGGTACTATTTTTTCATTCAAATAACTACAACTTCCTTTTCCTGATATTTTATGACAAATTGTTTGTTCACATTCTACAGATGATGAACTAAGCTGAAGATCAAACTCAGAAAACATATTTTGTATGTATACACTGCTCAAAATAATAAAGGGAACACTTCAACAACACAATGCAACTCCAAGTCGACCAGACTTCTGTGAAATGGAACAGTCCACTTAGGAAGCAACACTGATTAACAATCAATTCCACATGCTGTTGTGCAAATGGAATAGGCAACAGGTGGAAATTATATGCAATTGGCAAGACACACCCAATAAAGGAGTGGTTCTGCAGGTGGTGACCACAGACCACTTCTCAGTTCCGATGCTTTCTGGCTGATGTTTTGGTCACTTTTGAATGCTGGCGGTGCTTTCACTCTAGTGGTAGCATGAGACGGAGTCTACAACCCACACAAGTGGCTCAGGTAGTGCAGCTCATCCAGGATGGCACATCAATGCGAGCTGTGGCAAGAAGGTTTGCTGTGTCTGTCAGTGTAGTGTCCAGAGCATGGAGGCACCACCAGGAGACAAGCTAGTACATCAGGAGATGTGGAGGAAGCCGTGGGAGGGCAGCAATCCAGCAGCAGGACCGCTACCTCCTTCATTGTGCAAGGAGGAACAGGAGGAGCACTGCGAGAGCCCTGCAAAATGAGCTCCAGCAGGCCATAAATGTGCATGTGTCTGCTCAGTCAGAAACAGACTCCATGAGGGTGGTATGAGGGCCCGATGTCCACAGGTGGGGGTTGTGCTTACAGCCCAACACCGTGCAGGATTTTTGGCATTTGCCAGAAAACATCAAGATTGGTAAATTCGCCACTGGCGCCCTGTGCTCTTCACAGATGAAAGCAGGTTCGCACTGAGCACATGTTACAGACGTGACAGAGTCTGGAGACGACGTGGAGAATGTTCTGCTGCCTGCAACATCCTCCAGCATGACTGGTTTGGCAGTGGGTCAGTAATGGTGTGGGGTGGCATTTCTGTGCTCGCTAGAGGTAGCCTGACTGCCATTAGGTACTGAGATGAGATCCTCAGACCTCTTGTGGGACCCTATGTTGGTGCGGTTGGCCTGGGTTCCTCCTAATGCAAGACAATGCTAGACCTCATGTGACTGGAGTGTGTCAGCAGTTCCTGAAACATGAAGGCATTGATGTTATGGACTGGCCCGCCCGTTCCCCAGACCTGAATCCAATTGAGCACATCTGGGACATCATGTCTCGCTCCATCCACCAACGCCAAGTTGCACCACAGACTGTCCAAGAGTTGGCCTCAGGAGATCCCTCAGGAGAACATTCGCCGCCTCATCAGGAGGCGTTGTAGGGAGGTCATACAGGCACGCAGAGGCCACACACACTACTGAGCCTCATTTTGACTTGTTTAAAGGACATTACATCAAACTTGGATCAGCCTGTAGTGTGTTTTTCCACTTTAATTTTGAGTATAACTCCAAATCCAGACCTCCATGGGTTGATACTTTTAATTTTCATTTCATGATAGTTTTTGTGTGATTTTGTTGTCAGCACATTCAACTATGGAAAGAACAAAGTATTTAATATGTATGAATATATGAATGTAATATGAATGTATAAACCCTGAACTGAAATCCTATAAGTCTGACTTGTCTTCAGATTGGCATTCCATAATTTGTAATCAATATCCAGAAGTGCTAACTGGTAGTTCTCATACCAGCACAAGTAAATGCAGTCGGCCTGAGTTTGTTTAACTAAACCAAACATCTTGGCCTTAAGTTATAAACACATACCGCATGATTTCCAGCTGTGGACTTAGTTTCCCAAAATAATAAACAAAGCCAACATACTACCTTCAACTCATTGTTGAATGTGTGCTGCCACAAGATGTTATAGGAATAGGAAGATGGACATAATGAACGTACAAAATGTGATGCATTACCTTGACCCTTTCATGCATAATGGCCCTGTAGTGGACACTTATTTACAAGCTTTTTTTCTTGCATGTTCATAAATGAGGATGGTAATTTTTTTTAAATAAACCACTTCAGTGGATGTCATCAATAACGTTTCCACTCACTAGAGAATAATTAAATATGTGATATAATTGAAGTAAGTAAGTAAATCTTTATTTATAAAGCGCCTTTCAAGATAACAAATGACAAAGTGCTTCACAACAAAACACAAAGAAATTTATAACAATATAAAATGTTAAGATAACATAAAAACAAATAAAACTAAGTAAAAGCTAGATTAAAATGTCTTCAACTGTTTTTTGAAAGAGATCACTGACTCAGATGATCTCAGGCTGAGAGGAATTGAGTTTCACAAAGAGGGGGCAACTGCTGCAAAGGCTCCGTCATCTTATTTTTTAAGCCGCGTACATAAAACAGCCAGCAGACCCTGGTCAGCAGATCTCAGGGACCTGCTGGGAACATAAAGCTTTAAAACCAAGGCTTGAACATAATGTAATTACGCAAGTTTGCTTTTGCAATAAACAGAAAAAGGAAATAATACAGCTATATTTTATAAAAGATTTATATAATATAATTATGATTATATATTATTTTATAAATATTTTACAGAATAAATTAAAATGATTATTAAATCATGATAAATTCTAAATATCACTAATAAACAAAAAAGGGTCATTGCAAGTGTCTAAAGGTAAAATACCGTATCTAAAAACAATTGCAGTTGCATTGTTTTTTATCAATTCATGCATGAAAGGGTTAAATAAAAAAATTTGCCAATTGATGCCTGAGGCTGGAAAAAAGAAATTAAGTTTGCTTTTATAATCTCAGAGCAATGACAGCTCCATTAATGTGCCCAAATTAATCTCAGCGTACCATTAAAGAGTCACAAAGTTTGAAGATCAGAAAATGATGCAGTTTTTGTGAGTTGTTGCCAAGAAGTTACTAGTATTTGAATTATGTTAGCTGTTAGCAAGCTAATAGATACTTGCTATCAAACCACAATGTCAGTTTTCATCTTTTATTAATTGGGTGTAACTAAAGATGGGCCCATTGCAATGACCTCAACATGTCAGCCTGATGGGACTGTTTCATTATGTTTCCTAAATGTAAGGAAGCCATTTTTCTTCGCTTTAGAAGTGAACTTCATTGCGCTATCACACATCCTACCGAGGAAGAATCTCAGACATGGAGAAAAATCTTTTGATTAATACAGGAGGTTTCAGTTTTCTGGCGAAGGATAGCGTTGAGTTTTCACATTTGTGATGTAATGTACAACTCAGAAGAGGAGTAACGCTACTCCTACTTCAGAAGATGAGTGAATAATCAGTTTTTTAGTGGTAGATATGTCTCAATATATCAAAGATAAGACATGTTAGGGGGCATGAGAAAAAATAAATAAATTACTGGGTGATTTGACGACTATTTTTACAGTGTAATTATTTGACATGTATGATCACAGACCCCAAATAAATGGCATGTCTCTCTTTAGTTTTTGTGATTTGTTTAATAAACTAATTTAGATAACTATTTAATTTCTTTATCCTGAGATTATAACTTCATGTGTGTTTTAGACACTTTGTTTGTGTGGGGGAAGCTGAATATTAGGCTGCACATGGAGTACCAAAATTAGAGCGTGACACTACAAAATTATATACTCTAAACTTTTACAAGGAGCCTTTCTCTGAAGTCAGATGAACCGCTGAGAGCAGAGTTCAGGCAAAGCTGCCAACATTTCTCGAACGCACATCATAACTCGCCACACAGATCTGAAACAGCTTGGGTCCTGCTCTCTCTCAGCTCCCTCACTGTTTACCATTATTCTCAGAATATTATTAAGTTCCCCATTTGCTTTGTTGCTTATAGAATTTTTTGGACACATTTGTAACACTTTCTGGTGACAGAAGAGATGGTGTGAATTTTGTCTTTGGTGCTGTAGGAAGCTCTCCATCACTGCGAACATGACCGGGTCCCTCCCTCCAAAGCATTCAGTCCAGTTTTTAACTAATCTGTATTGCAGCTATCTTTTAAAGCTGAACACAGCATGAATACAACTGAGTTTCTCAAAGTCCAAAGGTAACATCTCAGAAAGATAAAACTTCTAGCGGTCTTGTGTAAAGTTAGATCTGATTTAAAGCCAAGTTTAGTGAATGATAATGTTACTAAATCTGTCAGTTCCTATAAAACCTGCAATCTGTGCAAGTTAATGACGGATTCATTCATTCAATACAACATTTAAGGGTTCGACCTAATGTGGATTACAAACAAGCACCCAGTATCTCATTTTCAGGCTAGTTATTGGAACAAGTCTTCAAACTATATTGGTTTGGACTTCCTGACTGACCCTTGAGGTTAAGTCTTTTTTCCTCATATACAACAAGAAACCCGGATTGTGAACTTCCTTTATGAAGGAAAAGGGCAGAGTGAAATCCTCACGTGTTTCATAAGTCTGTCTCAAGTGGCCTCATTTTGTAGGTGTGATGTTAAATACACTGTGTGGACTCCTGAGCAGGACACAGAAACACAAAGGAAGTGACCAGATGTAAATACACGTAACAAAGCTCCCACAGGAGCTCAGTTACATGCAGCTCGCATACACACCAGTTATTCAATCATGTCAAATCAATGTTAAAAACATCTAGTTTAGCCCTGAACACAATGTTTTGCTTTGGAATTGACAATTTCAGAAATTCTCATGGTTCAGAAGGGAGTCGAGGTTACACCTTGTGTTTGCCAAGACTGCAGAAATATCTCAAGTCAACTTGAACTTTAGGTATGTGGATGCGGATGCACAACTTTGAGTGAAATTATCTGGTAGGACTGTTTTGATGAGAGCTGATCCGAACAAGGCGGCATCAGCATGAAGTTTAGAGATTCAGGCTTGATAACTGTAAGGTCATCAGTTCAAATCCCTGGACTGGCTGAGAATGTGAAAGGAAAAACACACTTACGCTCTCAGTTCCCTAATCAACAATACTCTTAAACCGCATCTATTAAAGTGCAGCTGGTAAGTAGCCAGGATGTGTGTGTGTGATTAAGGCAATTTCTGAAAAGTACACTCTTACAATTTAATATGTCAAGATTTAATAGTCAAGAAAACAATCTGGTTCTGATGGGGTCAATAATCAAAAAAAGTCTGTGAAAATCTAATGTTAGCTGTGAGTAGAACCACCAACAGCATCAATTAATTAACGTTACTGCTGTCTTATATCTTCCCAGAAGTATCTCAGCTCTTGACCAACATTCATTGCAGAATAATGACAGAATGACTTAAACTGAATAAATGGCCAAAAAGCACAGCTGGGAAGTTCAGACTTTATTAATCAGAACTTAGTTTCACTCAGTCACAAAGTAAATCTTTGTCCTCTTTGATTTCTGTTTTCTCCAGAAGAACTAAAGAAAAGTATCAACAACAAACTTCAGCTTTCTGACACTCTTCTTTCAAATGGCAGCAAATCCCTGTGACTTGTCGACATGTTCTGGCAACTTCTCTATGCAGAGGCTGCAGAGGATTCAGACCCTTATTTTCAGTTTAGCCTCACATTATTGTAGAGGAAATTTTAGTTGATTAAAGTCTGAGGATGTTCATTCATGTTCTACTCTCTCAGCTGCTTGCTGAAGTCTGGTCTTCAGGTCAACTCTTAACAGAACAGCCTTACCTTAAAGAGGAACTATTATGTGCATTTCAGGCTAATTTATTTATATTTCTGAGACCAGAAGGGTTGGGATTGATCGAGTTATTGTCACAAATTGCTTTATTTACTTCAGACCGACCCTCTCCATAGGCTGTCAGATCAGCCTGCGGGCAAAACGAGTGGATTGAGACTCTTCCGCATTAAGCCCCGCCTCCCGCCACTGCACTACATCGGGAGCGCGCACCGCACCTGCTTTCGCCATCATTGTAACATCTCATAAACAGAAGGATTAGGCTAAATATGAACTCAATAAAAAAAAATAAAAAAAAAATACAATGTCAACACATAGCATACAGCCCTACATGTTGGAACCTGAATCAGACCCTGAAAACAAAGTGGAAAACAGCAACGAATGCAGCAGGATGTCTCTCTTTGGTAAACTCACCAGCCATCGTTGGAAATAACTTTATCCGACGTTTTCCACCCGCCTGATGTATTTGTACATGCCCTTGTTAACCAGTAGACGGTAACCAATCACCAAACCTTATCCCCCGGGATGTCACAAGGATTTCCAAGTAGAAAAAACTCTCTAAAATGACGCGTTTTTCTTCGCCATGGAAACCGAACGGAGAGAGTGCTGGAACTCAAACTCAAACTCAAACATGCGTTTAGGTGATAAAAAAAACAGTGTTGTTCACATGTCTGATGAGGATTCAACACTGTAACACTGTAGAAAGCTCAGAAAACTTGAAATACCATAATAGCACCCCTTTAATCCATTCCATCTTTTTAATTCTTTTTTTTTTTTTTTTTTGGCCAATCTGTTATAGATTTGCTTTTTCATGTTGAGGAAAAAGTCCTGTTACATGACCATATTTTGGTCAAGTTAGAACTGTCAGATGGTCTTTTAATTGTGCTATTATGAACTTTAACCAATGACATGCTAACTGAGGACACTAAAGTCAAAGATGCAGCTCTTTTTTGCAGTTTATCCAAACATTGTACATCAGACCTTGGTGAACATGCAAAGGCTTGGACTGGTTGGGGGAATGTCAACTGCCTTGAATATTTTCCAAATGTGAATAATTGCTCTCGCTATCGAATGATGGACTAAAATTGTTTGTAGTCCATCTCTTGTGATCCTTTCCAGATTGATTGGAATAAAAAAGTTGCTTCTCTAAGATCATTGCTGAGGTCTGTTCTTCTTGTTTTGTGTTGACACACACCTGAATGTTCCAGACAAAACAAAATGACAAAACCTCTGTTTATAAAGACATGTTCAGTCCTACAGATGATCAATTATTCAAGTGGAATGCATCACCTGGCTGCTGCTGATGTCTCCCATAGGGAAACAGTAAGGGTGTACTTAGTTATCAAAGACTGCTTCTGCATGTTGGCTTAGTTTTGTTAAATCAGTGTTGACACCCTGTAATATGTGAAATGACGCATTTACCTCAATTTGCATTAAGGTTGCATGAAGTACCAATGAATAGTTGTATATTTTTTGTCATAAATGACTGAAGAGTAAAGACAGATCATGTCTTTCTAACCTGAGATCCCCTTCTATTCTGCAAAGGTCTTCACAGAATTTAGATAAGCAGTTTCTACTCTTCCTCCCAGAGACACCTTTACAGCCTCGTAAAGGATTTACTTGCTATCCGACACCACTGTCAGACAGCTAGTCTTCCGCTCCAAGTGGTAATGCTGTCCAACAAGCCTTTTCTCCTTCTCCCAGACCAGTAACTCCCATGCTTCCCAACCTCTCCCTTACAATCTAAAGATAGAAACAACTTCCCAACTCATCAGACTTATTCTCTAGTTTTGTGGATTTCAGCAGTGACTGCAGACAACCAATGTGGGATCCCTCATTCACACATGGAAGCTAAATGCCTAGCTCATGTTAATTAGACACACCATCAATGGAAAATACTTGGTCACTCCCGAAATCCTGTTCATGACATGCCAAATTGTTGATAGAAGACAAAGATTAAGAGTATAGATGAGAAAAGTTTATTACAGAAAATGAGAAAAGAAACTTGTACGAGAGAATCACACAGACTCTGACTGTCTCTTGCAGCAAACACCCATTGTTCTCAGTCCAGGCGTCACGTTACACTTGTACACAGGAAGAATATGAGAATGAAAATTATTCAATTATTTAATAAAGATTAATAAAAAAAGATTAACAAAGAAACTTCTTTCACAATACCCACAAAGCACACAGTGGACAAAGCACCCTTATTTTGGAGCTATGCTAATGTCTACTTAGAGCAACTTATATTTTAATACAATAAATAAAAAATCTATGCAAATCTACAAGCTAAAATGACTGAAATCAGCTGAATTTCACCTCAGCTGCAGCGCTATAGTGTTGCCAGCCCATTTGTCGTTTCATTGGTATTGTAACAGTTTTATTGTCATTTGTTTCATTGTGTACAACAGGAGTGGGCAACACTGGTCCTCGAGGACCGCAGTCCTGCAAACGTTAGGAATTTCTCTGCTGCAACACACCTGACACATATCAGACTTCATTTACAGACTTGTGCAGAACTTGACATCAAACTCTGCACAAGTCTGCTAATTATCCACTGATTTGAGCGAGGTGTGTCGCAGCAGGGAAACCCCTAACATCTCCAGGACTGCGGCCCTTGAGGACCGGCGTTGCAACTAAACTCATGGGACGTGTAAGTGTCTTTTTCTTCATCTTATATAATGCAAAACATAATCCTAATCTAAACTATCTACACTGTGTGTTTCATATGGGACCTACAGTTGGGGACCTACGACTGGCTTTGTACTTAAGTTTTAAACATGTCAGCTCAAAATAAAGACAAAGACAGAAGATGCTGCACTGCTGATTATTTCAAAAGGCCACATATATACGACAAATAGCAAAACTTTGTCATCAAATGACATCTTGTTGTGTTTGTGTGGGAAATTGTCACAAGAAGCTCTGTTTGCAATGAACTATTCAGAGTCCTGATTCCCTTTTGTGTGTCTTCCAGTCATGCATGCAAGATATAAAATACACATTAATAACCACAGATTTTTGTAACCATTAGATCCAGACATTCATATGGATCACATTGCAAACACTACATTTAGCATTACTTTCATTTATGTCCACAACAATGGTGAGAGGATGGAAATTATTCCTCTTTCCTGTCCACAGTGATATTAGATTTTAAACTGATGGATAAATAAGAAACTAATAACATACTCTGAAGTCAAACCATGTCTAACTTCATTTCATTCCACAGAAAAGATTATGTTGGCACTCGGTGGGTTTTCAAGCTAAAGCCTTAGATGGCAAAAAATCCATCTAAATATTTGTTAGTGATGATGTTGACTTTTGCCTTTGTAGCAACAATACAGAGGCCCCTCCTTACAAGCCATTTAGTTTTGGCTATAAATAAGAAAAGCGCTTTCCTCCACTCAGCCAGACGTTCTGAGTCGTTTTCTCGTGACTGATGGTTTGACATATTTACGTCATGGATATAAAACTGACAACAAGTGAAATAAGGCTGATTCATATAAATGTCTTTTATTTTTGTGTGAAACGTTGACTTACTATGAACATGTCTTCACAGCCACTCATGCACATTATGCATACATGTAAAGAAAAGAAAATGTTTTGTGGTTCACAGTTTTTCAGCTTTAGATAAATAACCTGAAGTGCTTAACAAGCGTCCGCAGCTGGGGGGTCCCAATAAAACGCTAAAGTTAAAATAAACTGAACTGTGACTCCCTCCTGTGGGGAGGAAGGGCACAAATTGTCAGAAAGAGAGGGATGCCACAAAGGTCAGGGGTTGTGGAACTACCTTGGGTGGCATAGTTTCCTTTCTCCAGCAAAACTGTCCCTCAGGGAGTGATGAGGAGACTTAGAATAGATGCGATCATGGGCAAACACATGCTGCTCTCTAAGTATCCCAGTACATATGGAGCGAAGACACAGGTCGTGGTCAAGTAGGGTATATGTCGTCATGGGAGAGTTTGTAGAATAGACGTTTTAGTGTGAAACAAGTTAAAAGTTTTATCTACGTATGTAAAGTTTCTATTTAAGTCACTCAGCGCCTGAGAAAAAATCCGACCACTGCTGCTGTTTGGTTTCAGATGTAATCATCAAAGAGATGTCTGGCTATGTTAATAGGAATAAAATAATTTTTAAACAGTTTCTTTAAGGACACTGTCAGACTGAGTTATTTTAAGTCAGCTTTATTAGAGGTGAGTTTAGCACTTGAAATAACTGCAATCAAATGAGTTGAGCACAACATTCTGCCTGCCATGGTGCTGAAAAAAATAACAATAACAACAATAAGAAAAAAGACTCCCACAGTAACAGAAATTATGAAATTGTTGGTGTGTATCAAGGGTGGATGCCCTTAAACTGCTAAAAGATGACAAATATGTTAACACTATGCTATTTCTTACTAGGTTCATGAGAAGTGCTGATATGTACATTCACTTTGTTGTTGGACTCACTGTCTGAAAATGAGACTTTTTAAATAAGAATTATCAAGTAAACTAAACTTTCTAAGTTGTAATAAGCTAAATGGAAGTTCAATTTGGAATCAGTATGAATCTATTTGTGACTCTACAAATGCTGCCCTGAGAATTGTGAACAGAGTCTTTGTACCTACTAAGTTACCAAACAGATAAATAAAAATCATGACAATGTTAGATATAGGTATTTGAATCCAGTAAAAACAGGTTAGATAGACAAAGAAAAAGTATCCTGTGTAATATATACAATTCCCTTTTCCTGTCACCTATCAGCATGACAAGAAATGTTGTTTACATTTTCATGTCCAGTCAACAACTGTTTGAGACCATTCATTAATTAACACTGAAAATGAATGTCTCTACGGGAATACTATAGTATGAGTGTGTACATAAGTGTGTATTCAACCAATTGTAAGCAATTTCAACCAGATTATTCCCAGATTCTGTCTAATCAATGAAATGTCCTTAAGAATAATGACGACTTTGAAACTTTGCAGGGATCATCTGAAATGCAACAAGGTTATGCAAATGGAAATTAATCAAGTTCCAGTGTGCGGATCATGGTTTGCATGAACTGTCTGTGGATGTGAGTGTGTGTACGTGTCAAATGTATTTATAAAGTGGTTTAACAATACGCGATTACAACAAAGAACTCTTTGGAGAACACAAAACAAACAGAACAATTATCAAACCATCTCTCAGATAATGAATGGACATGAAGGGAGAGAGGCTGCAGGTGGAGTAAAGGCCTTCTAGCGGGGATTTCTGGAGGCCTCAGGAGGCCACTAAACTAAATAGACTGCTGGTATTTTCCCCAACCCTTCAGTCCTCTAACAGTCCCCTATAGATGGTCTGAGAGTCATTTGTAAACAGCTGCTATAATCATAAGCCATGAAAGGGGGTAGACAGAGGCTGACTTACAATTAGCAACAAACTCACTTTGATAAGTTGTTTTTGGGTTTTTTTTGTTGCTTTTGTTGTTGGCATTATTACACTGGTTTAACTACATGTATTAAACATAGCTTATATTATCAGCATGGAGAGATAGAGAGCATCAAATACTTGTCACACCACGGCAACATTCATTATGATAAAATCATGGGGTTAAGATGAATTATATAGGAGCCATACTAGTATGTTTTTGTATTCATGAGTTGGCACAGGTGATGCACAGCATCAGCATTTAGATGGTGGGTGGGTCGGTGTTGGCATGCATGTGTAGATCACAAAGTTTGCATGGTATCAACACACTGATGTTCAGATAAATGGATGATAAAATGGGGTGAGTTCAGTGTTGGTCACATTCTTTGTTGACATCATATTGCGCATCACTTATTCTGAAGTCCGATTAGTTGAAATACTGTATATTATACCTATTCTACCATAGGTGGTAGAATAGTTTTTCATAGACTTTGTGTCATACACATATATATATATATATATATATATATATATATATGTATATATATGTATATATATATATATATATATATATATATATATATATATATATATATATATATATATATATATATGTATGTTTAACAAAATTTTATGTTCATCTTTCATGCCCGGTACAACTATTGGCATATTTGTTTGGAAAAAAGGGTGGTTTCATAATTTAATTCATGACTAAATAGTGAGAAACAATTTTGAAAAGTAAGACTTTTTTAAGAAGCTTAACAATCTTCATAGGTGTGAGATTTTAACTAGTTTCAAGACAGGACAGTGTAACACTCAGAGCAACAAGACAAGAACCCAAAGTTGATCGCAGACTGCAGGCCTTTGTCAACATGCTAAATTCATCACAGTACAATTTTTTCAAAAAAAGTTACTGGTGAAAAAACCACAGTACTTCTGCCACAATGATTGTTGGACAGATGAGGCAAAAAAGGAGATTTCAGACCATAACGCACAGCAGAACATTTGCTGAAAACCAGACAGCATATCAGCGCAAACACCTCTTCCAAACTTTATGCATGGTGCATCTCTTTCAGCACCAGAAGCGCCATTTATTTTAGCAGGATAATTCACAGGAACAAATGAAATGTCCATATTTGGTTTTGCTGACTTCAGCTTTGCCTTGAGTTCACTTTCCATATTCCTAGTCCTTCCTCTGAGAGAGATCTATATTTCTGCCGGGGAATTATTCATCAAAAGCATGTTAACTTTCCCAGAACCCACTTTTAATGACACTTTGCAGCTGATTGCTGAGAGAAGCAAATGGAAAAATCAAATGTGTAAATTAATACCTCATTTTCCTAAGACAGCACCTAAACTACAGTCACCTTTTGCACATGAGTTCAATGCACTTTCATTTTTCCACTTCATCCCCCCTCCACCCTATAAACCATGGACTATATGGCGATCACACAGTACCAATTAAAGTAACTCTGGAATATCTCATCATGAAAGCCATGAATGAAAAAAAAGAATTTACTGCAGCTCATTTAACCATGTGGGGTTTTTTTGTATTGGGAAATTATCTAGCAATTACCCAAACCACTGTCATTCATCAACCTTAAACCAATAATAGTTTAGTTTTTACTGGATGATTTTTCCAACCACCTCTCCGAGAAACAATTTGGACATGTTGGAAAATAGGTTTGGTGGATTAACAGATTCATTCCTGTCCTTTAATGAGGGCCACCACTGTTTACCAACATTTCTTTTTCACTTTTAATGCCCAGGTAAATGTACAACTGTTAGGAAAACAAGTCTGGTCTAATAACTTTTTCCGTGACTGTGTAACAGCTTTTCATTTTGATCACTAAGAAGCCTCAATGAGTCCATAACTACAATAAATACTGTAAAAGGAATTAAAAAGCTTTAAAGTCACAATTTGAATATTCAAGTCAAGAGAAACTCCACTGATTGTTGCATTCTGATGTGTTTTTAAGGAATCTGATAAAATCTTGGTATTTTACTCCAAACTCAAGGCCCATTTGTTCGACACAGCCTACACCCAGCTGGAGCCGGTCTTTTATTATTTCTGGAAAGATCCAGCACAATGTTACCTGGTATTTCAATCTGCAAACATAATAATGCATACATAATTCATGTGTGTTTGTGAGTGAAAGGCACATGATGTTCTACTCTCCTTTTCAGGCTTTCTAAATCCATTTATCTGCAGGGCTCTTCACTCACTCCGTAGGATGACTCAACTTTTATTTCAACCTGTGAGCATTACTTTGTATCTATCTTTCACTGAAATAGTGAATCTATGACTTGCTCCAACTGATTACCGAGTTCTGATTACACTGAAAGATGTCAACAACTAGGTGGTTTATTTTTAACTTTTTATTGGCGCATAAGCTGATTAAACTCCTTATGAAAATCTGCCTAAATGAACTCACATCTGGCATTTTATACTACATCTGCATAGTCTGGATGTGGAAATAACTACTTCTGATTGGTTGCATAAATAACATTCAGGGGAAAAGTTTCTGAAGCGGTGTGCTACTTAGATTTTTTTGCTATTAGCTCATGTTTCACACCCTGCCGTCTCAGATAATCTGTTTTGTCAGTTTTCCTGACTGATATCAGCTGATCAGCATGCAAGGTTGGTGGCAAGGTCAAGCTTATTATTTTCACGTAAATGAGATTTATTTTAGTTTAGTTTAATTGCTTTAAACAATTTATTTTTGGCATAAGAGTGAGTTCCGTTAGTTAGCCAAATCCTTTTTGGATTGATAACTTCTGATGTATCACTGCAAGTTATGTTTTTACCAAGACCATGAAATCCCTCATATGATGCCCCTATATTATATACATTTTGGCATTGCGTTAGTTTTTAAGTCCATTGTCTTCCTGTTCCTCTTCCTCTTTGGTTTGTTTCCATCACTGGTTGTGTGTCAGTTTTACCACTCAACACAGCCCCTGTAATTTCCAGTCGCAGTTAGTTTTCATGTGAAAGCAAATCCTCTTCTTTTTTTTTTTTTTTTAAAACAAACCAAATTACATGTGTAACCAACACAAGAGATGGACAAACCTGTCCCCCCGTCTGCGTATCCACCTTCTGTGTTAAGCAGAAATGAACCATTCGACACTCGTCCTAAGCCTGGTTTTGCATTCATGAAACCAGTTAAGCCAGAATGCTCCGACAAGTCCCGATCAAGCCCCAATTTCCTCTCTTATCATGGATAACTTCATTCTGTTTTTGTGAAACAGGCACCAGGATTGCGCTAATGTTGCTGAAAAGCCTTTGCCCTTTTGCTATGCTTGAGTGGTTAATGCACGCTAGGTAACATGGATTGAATTGTAGCACTGGTAAATGGATGTAGTGACTGTAGCAAGACCTCACATGATTGGAGAAGTTCCCAACATGTTCATGCTTTTTATAAATATGTTAACTTTAGTTCAATGTTTAAAGAAAAATGAACGTATCCATTTGCACGCCTGTCCCTGCACAACACTGATTAGAAGTAATATCCATTTTATGTCAAGTATAGTTGTTTCCATAGAAGGAGATCTATATATTCTTTGGCATGGCTTTGATGTTTTAGTCTTATTTATTTCCTTTAGAGGAAAGTCTGGGATCCTTGCACAAGGTATGAGCTGAAAGAGGCCATCATTGTATCCTAAAATATCCCTGTCCCATTCTCTAAGACTTGGTGGCGCTTGGAGCTTCTCCCTCTGGGACCACCAGCTAATAACACCATACAATCAACAAGTGCATCACTTTTTTGTCATATTAGGGCATATCGAAAAAGGAGAGCAAGAGAGCCAGAGACAGTTCCTCCTCCATATTCTCAGGCCTCAGCAGGTCTGTCTCAGTGGCAGAATAGACGGTTCCTGTGTTTGTGCCTGTTCCTGTCTCCCGCTGTCACCCTGAGGCGCGTCGCCATTGTTTCCGCAGCAAGCGCCGGAGGTCAGGGCTGCTCTCTCACTCGCCTGCACCATTTCTCGGTCAACCTCGCAGCCTAGCCAAAGGAGGCCAAAGGAGGAACCTGGGGGGGGAAGCCCAAACAAAGCTGGTCACACCTAAATAAGGTTGAGATACAGTCAGAAAACGGACTGCTGAGGAGTTGATTCTTGTAGTGCATGAAGTGCACACAGTTCACTTGCACATGCACACGTCCAGCTTTTGTTGAGCAGAGGGGGGATTCCAGGTTTTCTTGTAAACACTGTGCAGGTAAACAGACTCTCTGTCTGGCACCTTGAGATTGAATTCTTTGATATTTTTTGCAAAACACTTTGCAGAACACAGTTGCATGCAGTTAGGACATGTTATCCAAGTTTTTTTTTTCTATCCCATCCAGTTGAATGTTGCATTGTCCTATTGTCTTACCTGCTTCTCTTGACCTGGACTCTGCTATTAGTCTTGTATTCAGCATTTTGTCATTACTTTCAGTGCACTCACATATTTCAAAATAAAAAGTTGGAGATTAACGTATATTTAATCAGTGCTTGAGCTGCTGACGCATGTGTGTCATAGATAATAAGAAAAAAAACATCCCAAAGAAAACCTCTAGTCAGTTTGACAAAGTTAACTGTTCTCTCCTACATACATGCACAGTTGCTGATGGAAAAACTTTCTGCTTTCACCATTATAATATGTGCAATGAAACATATCTGGCAAAAATTCAGGTTCAGTTTTCAAAAGACCAGGACTCAGCTAAACCACTGTCTTTAAGCAGATCTGTATGGTTTGAAATGTAATATTTATACAATCTTTTCACCTAACAGGATGGATACATTTACATATTAAATTACCATATTGTCCCTGGCATAAGTTGGTAAACTTTTCCATCTTCCCAAAATGAATCCAGAATGGTCGATAGGTCACGTCTCAGTGTTTGTAAAGAAATTAGCCTGATAATGATGTCAATTGTGCGTTAAAGGCTGAAAATATTGCTAAATTCATGCCTGCTCTGTGTCAATATGACAGCAACAACTATTAAACTTTCACACAATCCTGTACTGGATCCCAGCTGACTATGTTATAATTTATGTTGTATTTCAGATATCTATTTGTCTAAGAAGATGTGTTTAATTCTTTTACATTCCAAGAGTCACATTGGGGCGCTGCTTAAGGCCCCGATAGTCTGCTGTGTGTGTGGCCATAAAACAAGTGATATTCGCCCAGAGTGACCTCAATTACATGTACTGTAGGGTTTGCATTTTACAGGTACATCTCAGAAAGTTAGAATACTGTGAAAAAGTTCCATTTTTTGTCACTCAATCCAGAATGTGAAACCTATATATTTTATAGATTCATTCATTTTGCATTTCATTTGGAAATCAAGGTCCCAGAGTCTGGAGGAAGAATGGAGAGGCACAGAATCCATGTTGCTTGAAGTCCAGTGTGACGTTTCCACAGTTAGAGATGATTTGGGGAGTCATGTCATCTGCTGGTGTTGGTCCACTGTGTTTTCTGAAATGCACAGTCAACATAGCATCTACCAGGAAATTTTAGAGCACTTTATGCTTCCTTCTGCATCTACAAGCTTTATGTAGATGCGGATTCTTTTTTCCAACAGGACTTGGCACCTGCCTACACTGCCACCCATGGTGTTACTGTGCTTGAATGGCCAACAAACTCACCTGATCTGAACCCCATAGAGAATCTGTGGGGTATTGTCAAGAGGAAGATAAGAGACACCAGACCCAACTATGTGGATAACCTGAAGGCTGCTATCAAAGCAACCTGGGCTTCCATTACACCTGAGCAGTGCTACATGCTGATCGCTTCCATTGCCACACCACATTGATGCAGTAATTCATGCAAAAGGAGCCCCACCAAGTATGGAAGTGCATGGAAATGTACATACTTTTCAGAAGCCTGACATTTCTGTTTAAAATATCATTTTTTTCATTGATCTTATGTAATATTCTAATTTTCTGAGACACTGCATTTTGGGTTTTTATCATCTATAAGCCACAATCACCAAAATTTCAAGAAATAAATGTTGGAAATGTTTCACCCTATGTGGAATTAATATATATAATATATGGGTTTCACATTCTGAAATGAGTGACGAAAAATATTGAACTTTTTCTCAATACTCTCATTTTCTGAGATGTACCTGTATAATGCACCTTAAACATTTCATACAGGGAAGGTCATTGCAAACAAAAGTGATGAAGGCACAAAGTCAGCTCAAGCCTTCCTCTATAAACAACCATTTAAATGCCAATGTGTTGAGTGACAGTGTGAGGTCAGTTTGCTGTGTATGCTAATGATAACACTCTGGCCAGGCACTGCTTGACCTCTGACATTCATGCATCATTCAATAAAAAAGTCCTACTAGAAAATTGACAGTGATCATCTAAATCAATGACAGTGAAATTAATATGTTACCCTGTGTTGCATTTTGTTGCAGAAGTTGTAAATAAACAGTAAGGTTGTTAATGCGGTGAGTTCTGCAGTCAACTGTCTTTACATCTAAATTATGAGGGCAAAATTATGTCACATGCTTCTAATGTTTAAGTCCTCTTTCAGTTTCAACACATCAATATTCTTTAGCATCATGCACATCCATTACGGAAATGTTTTCCCACTTGAGTGAACTACAAAAAATCTGGATTTCAACACCACTAAACACCAACGACTGATACAAACTAAGTCTTATCAACTAACATCTATGTGCTTCATCGTCTTACTAATGATTTTTTACTGGGATTTAGGTTCAACCTGGTTCCAAAATCCCCTTAAAACCCTAAACCCTAAAATATTTAACATTATCTTACTAAGATATTTTATTATGAGCTATACTCTTGTTTTACTCACAAGTAGTCCTGTATGGGTGCAATGTCAGTATTATAACAGTGTCCTCCAAGCCTCACTACTGTCCAATCTCTCCTGGTCTCAGCCCAGTATGAAGTACAACTTAATCACACAGTTTGATCAATTAAACAATCTCTGATGTACATCTTCTTTATTCAAAGACAAATTTGGTTTGTAGTCGACACTTTCACTTCACCACGTTTTTATGATAAACTACTATCATGTTTACATGTGATATGTTTAATGTTTTACAACAAAGCTATCACATTATAATGTGATAAGGTCCCAGTTTGTTTTCTTCTATTTAGGTGACAGCTCTGCGCATTCTCTCACGTTTCCTTAAAGTGGAACTATTATGTGTATTTCAGGCTAATTTATTTTTATTTCTGAGACCAGAAGGGCAGGGATTGATCGAGTTATTGTCACAAATCGCTTTATTTACTTCAGACCGACCCTCTCCGTTGGCTGTCAGATCAGCCTGTGGGTAAAA
This sequence comes from Telmatherina bonti, assembly GCF_933228915.1. Taxonomy (NCBI): domain Eukaryota; kingdom Metazoa; phylum Chordata; class Actinopteri; order Atheriniformes; family Telmatherinidae; genus Telmatherina; species Telmatherina bonti. The sequence goes on along the minus strand of NC_136621.1, from coordinate 18,930,039 downwards.
CGAGTGGATTGAGACTCTTCTGCATTAAGCCCCGCCTCCCGCCACTGCACTACATCGGGAGCGCGCACTGCACCTGCTTTCGCCGTCATTGTAACATCTCATAAACAGAAGGATTAGGCTAATATGTACTCAATAAAATAACAAAATACAATGTCAACACATAGCATACAGCCCTACATGTTGGAACCTGAATCAGACCCTGAAAACAAAGTGGAAAACAGCAACGAATGCAGCAGGATGTCTCTCTTTGGTAAACTCACCAGCCATCGTTGGAAATAACTTTATCCGACATTTTCCACCCGCCTGATGTATTTGTACATGCCCTTGTTAACCAGTAGAAGGTAACCAATCACGAACCTTATCCCCCGGGACGTCACAAGGATTTCCAAGTAGAAAAAAACTCTCTAAAACAACGCGTTTTCCGTCGCCATGGAAACCAAACGGAAAGAGTGCTGGAACTCAAAGTCAAACTCAAACATGCGTTTAGGTGATAAAAAAAACAGTGCCGTTCACATGTCTGATGAGGATTCAACACTGTAACACTGTAGAAAGCTCAGAAAACTTCAAATACCATAATAGGACCCCTTTAATGACTTTTAAAAAATGTATGAATGATTTTGGCCTACTGTTACAGCCATACTTAATATTGTATAAAGTTCACTATTTAAAGTTAAAAAAAATTAAAGTGCATATTTAAGTGAAAGAGGTTTACCTGTAGGGCATCAATACACAACAATGCACTCGAAACACTTTTAAAGACATGGTCAAATTTAATCCAATTAAATGTAGTCCACTTACAATCAAATTAAAACAAATTCATCACATGCACAATAACTGTGTTCGGTCTGTTTAAGCAACCTATAAAAAGAATAGTTTCCTAGCTAAGGGTATCCACAGATTCATGCCTGTGTGGCGTGTATGATGGTTACATTGCAGGAATTAAACCCACTCAGTCATCCATCCATTCATCCTTATACTTTTCCGTAATGCAAACAATGAATATAAACATCTCTCTCCACATCTCCTTTTATTTTCTGTCCTATGACCCTGCTTTTCTCCTGTGGCGTTATTTGCTCAGCTGGCAGCAGACGCCTGAACTCCAAACCATGTCGACCCTCTAAGCCCCTGCTGGCTTTCTAAGAGTTAAGGACTGACATGTGAAGGAACTTTTCTATCTTTAACTAAGCATGTCCCATGTTTCCTTTTACATCTTTGACATGTAGGTAGATTTATTTTACTATCACCCAGTCCCACAAACAATGAGTTTTACACAAAATATTAAAGTCATTTAGATTTTTTTCCTGTTTATATTTGGTGTGGCTTTAAAGACAGCTCTAAGTATTTAATAACACACTTACAAACACTGCAGGGAATATATATGTTCTATTGTCAATACCTGACCATTAGACATGGGTCAAAAGGCATCTGCGTTGCATTGTCATTAACTGCAAGTAGTGAAGTCACACAAGGTCTGGGCTTTAGCCATGAAATCCACCATTTTCCAGCTGAGATCAAGTTCTTAACTAATGGCTTTTGCCATCTGGAGCTGATGAATAAAGGAAACGCACTGAGCCTAACCTAAAGCCTGCGATTCCACTATTCACAGCCACCAGTTTGACCAAACAGAGGCAAAGTGTCAGGGTTAGATTCCAGTCATGATAAAGCTGTTTGTTTTTACTATGACATTAGTAATCTCCTGTTAATCTCACGCAGCAGTGCCTCCTATTCATGAAAGGATCCGAGTGCAATTCCTGATCCAATATGCACAGATTCCAATTATTATCTTTATTATTAATAACAGCTTTGGGGTATTGTCAAGAGGAAGATAAGAGACACCAGACCCAACTATGTGGATAACCTGAAGGCTGCTATCAAAGCAACCTGGGCTTCCATTACACCTGAGCAGTGCTACATGCTGATCGCTTCCATTGCCACACCACATTGATGCAGTAATTCATGCAAAAGGAGCCCCACCAAGTATGGAAGTGCATGGAAATGTACATACTTTTCAGAAGCCTGACATTTCTGTTTAAAATATCATTTTTTTCATTGATCTTATGTAATATTCTAATTTTCTGAGACACTGCATTTTGGGTTTTTATCATCTATAAGCCACAATCACCAAAATTTCAAGAAATAAATGTTGGAAATGTTTCACCCTATGTGGAATTAATATATATAATATATGGGTTTCACATTCTGAAATGAGTGACGAAAAATATTGAACTTTTTCTCAATACTCTCATTTTCTGAGATGTACCTGTATAATGCACCTTAAACATTTCATACAGGGAAGGTCATTGCAAACAAAAGTGATGAAGGCACAAAGTCAGCTCAAGCCTTCCTCTATAAACAACCATTTAAATGCCAATGTGTTGAGTGACAGTGTGAGGTCAGTTTGCTGTGTATGCTAATGATAACACTCTGGCCAGGCACTGCTTGACCTCTGACATTCATGCATCATTCAATAAAAAAGTCCTACTAGAAAATTGACAGTGATCATCTAAATCAATGACAGTGAAATTAATATGTTACCCTGTGTTGCATTTTGTTGCAGAAGTTGTAAATAAACAGTAAGGTTGTTAATGCGGTGAGTTCTGCAGTCAACTGTCTTTACATCTAAATTATGAGGGCAAAATTATGTCACATGCTTCTAATGTTTAAGTCCTCTTTCAGTTTCAACACATCAATATTCTTTAGCATCATGCACATCCATTACGGAAATGTTTTCCCACTTGAGTGAACTACAAAAAATCTGGATTTCAACACCACTAAACACCAACGACTGATACAAACTAAGTCTTATCAACTAACATCTATGTGCTTCATCGTCTTACTAATGATTTTTTACTGGGATTTAGGTTCAACCTGGTTCCAAAATCCCCTTAAAACCCTAAACCCTAAAATATTTAACATTATCTTACTAAGATATTTTATTATGAGCTATACTCTTGTTTTACTCACAAGTAGTCCTGTATGGGTGCAATGTCAGTATTATAACAGTGTCCTCCAAGCCTCACTACTGTCCAATCTCTCCTGGTCTCAGCCCAGTATGAAGTACAACTTAATCACACAGTTTGATCAATTAAACAATCTCTGATGTACATCTTCTTTATTCAAAGACAAATTTGGTTTGTAGTCGACACTTTCACTTCACCACGTTTTTATGATAAACTACTATCATGTTTACATGTGATATGTTTAATGTTTTACAACAAAGCTATCACATTATAATGTGATAAGGTCCCAGTTTGTTTTCTTCTATTTAGGTGACAGCTCTGCGCATTCTCTCACGTTTCCTTAAAGTGGAACTATTATGTGTATTTCAGGCTAATTTATTTTTATTTCTGAGACCAGAAGGGCAGGGATTGATCGAGTTATTGTCACAAATCGCTTTATTTACTTCAGACCGACCCTCTCCGTTGGCTGTCAGATCAGCCTGTGGGTAAAACGAGTGGATTGAGACTCTTCTGCATTAAGCCCCGCCTCCCGCCACTGCACTACATCGGGAGCGCGCACTGCACCTGCTTTCGCCGTCATTGTAACATCTCATAAACAGAAGGATTAGGCTAATATGTACTCAATAAAATAACAAAATACAATGTCAACACATAGCATACAGCCCTACATGTTGGAACCTGAATCAGACCCTGAAAACAAAGTGGAAAACAGCAACGAATGCAGCAGGATGTCTCTCTTTGGTAAACTCACCAGCCATCGTTGGAAATAACTTTATCCGACATTTTCCACCCGCCTGATGTATTTGTACATGCCCTTGTTAACCAGTAGAAGGTAACCAATCACGAACCTTATCCCCCGGGACGTCACAAGGATTTCCAAGTAGAAAAAAACTCTCTAAAACAACGCGTTTTCCGTCGCCATGGAAACCAAACGGAAAGAGTGCTGGAACTCAAAGTCAAACTCAAACATGCGTTTAGGTGATAAAAAAAACAGTGCCGTTCACATGTCTGATGAGGATTCAACACTGTAACACTGTAGAAAGCTCAGAAAACTTCAAATACCATAATAGGACCCCTTTAATGACTTTTAAAAAATGTATGAATGATTTTGGCCTACTGTTACAGCCATACTTAATATTGTATAAAGTTCACTATTTAAAGTTAAAAAAAATTAAAGTGCATATTTAAGTGAAAGAGGTTTACCTGTAGGGCATCAATACACAACAATGCACTCGAAACACTTTTAAAGACATGGTCAAATTTAATCCAATTAAATGTAGTCCACTTACAATCAAATTAAAACAAATTCATCACATGCACAATAACTGTGTTCGGTCTGTTTAAGCAACCTATAAAAAGAATAGTTTCCTAGCTAAGGGTATCCACAGATTCATGCCTGTGTGGCGTGTATGATGGTTACATTGCAGGAATTAAACCCACTCAGTCATCCATCCATTCATCCTTATACTTTTCCGTAATGCAAACAATGAATATAAACATCTCTCTCCACATCTCCTTTTATTTTCTGTCCTATGACCCTGCTTTTCTCCTGTGGCGTTATTTGCTCAGCTGGCAGCAGACGCCTGAACTCCAAACCATGTCGACCCTCTAAGCCCCTGCTGGCTTTCTAAGAGTTAAGGACTGACATGTGAAGGAACTTTTCTATCTTTAACTAAGCATGTCCCATGTTTCCTTTTACATCTTTGACATGTAGGTAGATTTATTTTACTATCACCCAGTCCCACAAACAATGAGTTTTACACAAAATATTAAAGTCATTTAGATTTTTTTCCTGTTTATATTTGGTGTGGCTTTAAAGACAGCTCTAAGTATTTAATAACACACTTACAAACACTGCAGGGAATATATATGTTCTATTGTCAATACCTGACCATTAGACATGGGTCAAAAGGCATCTGCGTTGCATTGTCATTAACTGCAAGTAGTGAAGTCACACAAGGTCTGGGCTTTAGCCATGAAATCCACCATTTTCCAGCTGAGATCAAGTTCTTAACTAATGGCTTTTGCCATCTGGAGCTGATGAATAAAGGAAACGCACTGAGCCTAACCTAAAGCCTGCGATTCCACTATTCACAGCCACCAGTTTGACCAAACAGAGGCAAAGTGTCAGGGTTAGATTCCAGTCATGATAAAGCTGTTTGTTTTTACTATGACATTAGTAATCTCCTGTTAATCTCACGCAGCAGTGCCTCCTATTCATGAAAGGATCCGAGTGCAATTCCTGATCCAATATGCACAGATTCCAATTATTATCTTTATTATTAATAACAGCTTTTATTAAACAAGTTGTTTATGATCAACAAGTTGAAAAAGTGCTGAGAGCAAAGTAAAAGCTCCATTCATGAAAGGTTGTGTATCATCTATAGACTAATAACTTCAATTTGAATATTGCCATTATAATGCGTTAGACTGAAATATTTTCCATGTTTTGAACATAACAAACACACTCCCATCTCACTTGACAGTGACAGAGAGCAGCAGCTTTTTCTGAAGCCCGTCTGCCCCCCACTGATGAACCTCAGGGCAGTTTACATCAGCTTAATCAGAAAAAAGCCCAGATCTCACTTGACTTCTTGTCAAAATGATGATGAATCACTTACATGGCCACTCATTATATGTGAGGAGAAACATACAATAACACAGTTTGTATGTGTTGCACACTGTCAGAAGAACAAACCCAGTTTCTCATGAAACACTGATTCAATTTCCAGCAGTTGAACTCCTCATCAGCATCTCAGCTGTGTTAACATGAACGTGGATTTGAACATGGTTTGTCTGCTTTTGGTGGATTGCAGCCTTTGTTTAAAGAAAGTGGTTTTGCATTAACAACAGGGTGTAGTTGCTCCTGAGGGACTCAGAAACAAAAGCTGCAGTGTAGACAGTCTGTTTCACTGAACATGACTGTTCTAAGTTCATGGGACAGCAAGTTAAGTTTGTGCTTGTGATATTTTAAACTTGAATTTCTCAGATTACTTATACATAAACAACAATATGTATTATATTTACATTTAAGTGTGATAAATATAGGACTTTGGATGACTTGACTTTTTTCTTCTTTTACTATAATACACAGTAAATTGGCATGTTGACCTCATAGCATATTTGCCAAAGTTATATTTTAAAGTTTTATATCTACATTTAGTCCCTACTTTGGAGACGCATGGAGTGGCTGGTAAAAGTGAAAAGAAAAGCTTAAAGTACTTCATATGTTGTAATTCAAGTAATCAAGCATAAACCCAGAAAAGGCAACATATTATTACTTGAAGTGAAACATGAAATTAGTTGTGAAATTTTCAGCTGAAGTTCCAGATAAATCTCCAAACTGCAAACACACACTATTCTGAATTTTCATATCATGTGTCATACACAGTATATTCTGCAATTATCCCTGCACTTTTGTTGTTTTTGTATTTCTATTAAATAGCATGTCAACCAAAGGAACATGTTTAAAAAATGGTCCTGTTAGATTCAGAAATAATGAAGCAATTAATCTTGTCTTGTTAACATAATTTAATATCTGACTTGGCTTCCTGAACTATTAATTTGAAAGGCCTGTGACAGGAGACCATACGCTTTGGCCCTGCATGCAGTACGGTGATTTATCTGAGCTTTTTTTGCTTAATCTTCTTTTCAATCTTTGCTTACATTATTTTTGTCTTTTGTTCAGAAATGCAGCGTTTTTGGCTGCCAAATGATCACACACACATACAAACAATGTGTGTGCATGTTTTTGTTAAAGAAATGTAGTAATTACATATATCATGATTTTTGCACACAAGCCTCACTGAAAACACTTTCAGGGCAAACACACCACACAGCTGCTCTTTTCTTCGAATATTTTTCTTTACTATTGGCCACTTTTTTTTTTAGTGATTTCTGCTTTTCGTCCAAATATGTTGGTATTCCTTTCAACATATTACATCACACTTCACCAAATCTGCATTTCAGTTTGTTTGCAGGCATATGGCGCTCCTCAATTCATAGTGCAAGTGTCTCCAAAGAGCCTGTTTATGTTGCTGTTGTAAATTATAAAGACCAGTCAAGACTAATGACTTTTTAATGAGGTTTTTTTATTCTTTAAAAGGTGATAGTGCACCATGACCATTCATGCCCTGCTTGCAGAACATTTAACACAGGCAGAGAACTGGACAAACACCCAACATATGGTTGAATGGCCTATTCTGCTGGTAGTGTATACCTAACACACTCATGTATGTATATATTTATCCCAACCTACTTCCCTGTAACTCAACTCACTCTCTGAGTAGACAAATCAGTCTTTAATTAGCCTGGGAAGCAGCAGGGACAAAACAACTATCACAACTCAACTTTCTGTGGTTTGAAAGGCTCTGTGGTTTGCACTCCGTCTGTGTTTAGGCAAAGGCAAGAGAAAAACCTCACTTGGACAGACTGTGGTTTTTATTTGAATGTTAATAGATGTGTTCCAGACAGCGTGCACTTTTCTGTATTGAAATAAGCAACAAGCTTTCTCTAACTTGAACCATCTGCTGTCAGCGGCCACAACAATAAAACTTTTTGCTGGCTGACGGGAGATCCAGTGTCATCTCCATCTGTCTCATCTCTTTTTGCCTAATCTTGTTAGCATGCTAACACATAGCAAACACGCCTGATGATCATCAGCATGTTGGCATTGTCAGTGTGAGAATGCCAGCATTTACCTTAAAGCAAACAATGCAGGCTCATTGAATCACTGACATGGTGCTTGTAGGATTACTTTTGAGCCTCTTTGACACTAAAGAAAAAAACCTGGCAACACCCACTAACATCTGGCTTTTGTCTTCAGTGGGAAAGGGTACAATTGGCATTAATTCTGAGGTCAAAGGACTCTTCACTAGTCACAGGTATTTATCAGCTCCAGCAGAGATAGAAACATGATACCCTCATAGGTATACTGATTTTTTTTTTTTTAACACTTTTGTCTGTTATCAAAGGTTTTGTTTTTTTTTTCTTGGTCATTTAGTTTGGTCATCTTCACCAGTTTACTGCTGTTAAACACCAGACACAGTTTAGTTCAAAAGCTGTATAAAAGAAAAAAAAAGACAAATGAAAAAGTTACATGTAGTACTTACAAAAGTTTTTAGTCCAACTAAATGCTCAAGTAATGACTTGAAACAAATTATTTTTATTCATTTAAATCAGACTTGCATGAACGGGGCTTTTTTGACCATGTGTGTAAACTTAATTATTGTTCCCCTTTTGGCTTTTCCCCCTGAAGGGGTCACCACAGCAAATCGAGCCGGTACGGAAGCCACACTAACACTGTTGGACTTTGGGACATGTTTTAAACCAGATGCCCTACCTGAAACCACCCGCTGCACTTATCCAGCCCACAGAGAATACTTGAAGAATATTTGAAGGTTGCCGGATCACAGGACAACCAGCTCTATCACCTGAGCCATTGCCACGCCTCTTTAAACTTGATGTAGAAAGATGAAAAATTTTCTTTTACATAAAGTATGTAAGGAAAAATGGAAACTATGATCTGTGGTAGTTCTTCAAAAACAGTATATTTAAAGAATAACTGGAATATTCAGTCATAAAATAAATTGATTTTAAACGACAGAACAAAGCAAGATTACCTACCCCAGCTTTAAGAGCATACATATTTCCCCCTTACTCCTAAAAAGACACTGTCATGCAAGCAGCTTTCATGATCACCGTATCCCCATTGTTGTACGATTTGCTGTAATATCTGAATGATGCTTTGTAAACAGAGACATTCTTTTCATTTTATAATACATCAATCCCCCATTACAACTGAGTTAAGTTTTCACATCATGTTGTGTCACTCATGCACTGTTAAATCTGTTGATCAGTTCGCCAAGGCAGAGGTTGAGTTTACAGTGGCGTTGGTTGGTCTGTCTGTTTGTCTTCATCTCATATTCTGTTTCTGTTTCCTTTCTCACTTAGCTGTGATGATTTCATGTATTTTTTCAGGAATAAAATTGACACTATTAGAGATCAAATTCACAATACTCTTCCTTCTACCTATAATGTTGAGCCTGTTGTGGTCTCCGAAGCATCCTTAGAACCAGGATCTGACTTGTGTCTAAATAGTTTCTGTCCTGTCCAACCCTCTGAATTAACTAAAATAATAGCTTAATCTAAACCATCCACCTGTATCTTAGACCCTCTCCCAACAAGCCTCTTTAAGGACATTTTCCCTTTAATTAATACATCACTACTAAATCTTATCAATATGTCTTTAGTGACAGGATATGTACCACAATCATTTAAAACTGCTGTAATCAAACCTTTACTTAAAAAGCAATCTCTGGATCCAGAGGTGATAGCAAATTATAGACCTATATCTAACCTCCCGTTTATGTCCAAAATTCTGGAGAAAATAGTTTCAGCTCAGCTACATGCCCACCTGAGCAGAAATAATTTATGCGAGGAGTTTCAGTCAGGATTTAGAGCTCATCATAGTACTGAGACAGCATTGGTGAAAGTTACTAATGACCTTCTTATGGCCTCAGACAAAGGACTTGTGTCCATACTTATCTTGCTTGATCTTAGTGCTGCATTTGATACAGTCGATCATAACATTCTGTTACAAAGACTAGAACAGGTGGTTGGAATTACAGGTACAGCGTTAAGCTGGTTTAAATCATATTTATCTGATAGACTTCAGTTCGTTCATGTAAATGACAAGTCCTCCTCCCAAACTACAGTAAGTCATGGAGTTCCTCAAGGTTCTGTACTTGGACCAATACTCTTCACGCTATATATGCTCCCTTTAGGCAAAATTATTAGACAGCATGGAATAAACTTTCATTGTTATGCAGATGATACTCAATTATACTTATCCTTTAAACCAGATGAAACAAATCAGCCCAATAGGCTACAAAATTGTCTCATAGACATAAAGACTTGGATGTCTAGAAATTTTCTCCTCTTAAACTCAGATAAGACTGAAGTAATTCTCGTTGGATCTGAAAAACTCAGAGCTAAATTTTCCGGTTTTGTAATGAACCTGGATGGCATTACTTTAGCTTCCAGTGCTACAGTGAGAAACCTTGGAGTAATATTTGACCCTGACCTGTCCTTTGGCCCACATATTAAGCAGGTTACTAAAACAGCCTTCTTTCATTTACGTAATATAGCCAAAATTAGGGACATTCTGTCTCGGAGTGATGCAGAAAAACTGGTTCACGCTTTTGTTACTTCGAGACTAGATTACTGTAACTCTCTATTACTGGGCTGTCCTAAATATGCCCTGAAAAGCCTTCAGCTGATCCAGAATTCTGCAGCCAGAGTCTTGACCAGAACCAGCATGAGAGATCATATTTCTCCAGTTTTAGCCTCTCTTCATTGGCTGCCTGTTGAATCTAGAATAGAATTTAAAATCCTTCTCCTTACATATAAAGCCCTCCACAACCAGGCACCACTATATATCAAAGACCTCATTGTTCCTTATATACCAAGTAGAGTACTTCGTTCGCAGACTGCAGGCTTACTTGTGGTTCCTAGAGTCTCAAAGAGCCGAGCAGGAGGCAGAGCCTTTGGTTATCAGGCCCCTCTCTTATGGAATAAGCTCCCAGTTAGTGTTAGGGAAGCAGACACCCTCCCCACCTTTAAGACTAGGCTGAAGACTTATCTTTTTGATAAGTCCTATAGCTAGGGATGGTTAGCATCCCTTAGTTATGCTGCTATAGGTTTAGACTGCTGAGGGACATTTCCTGATACACTGAGCTTCTTTCTTTTTCTCTTTATCTCTTTCTTTTACCCCCCCCCCCCCATAACAGTGTTGCATCATTAACATGTATGTCTCCTGTCTCAGCAGGTCTCCCTGGCCGGGAGTAGCAGTTCCTGTTGTCTGTTGTCTTTCTGTCCTCTTCCCCCCACACAGCAGAGGCAGATGGCTGCCTGTCCTGAGCCGGGTTCTGCCGGAGGTTTCCTTCCTGTTAAAAGGGAGTTTTTTCCTTCCCACTGTTGCCAGTGTGCTTGCTCAGGATGGGAGATTGAGTTGGACTCAACTCAATCTGTTGGTTTCCTTATATAGGCTGTTATGAATTGGCCTTCATTATGTTTTCCCCTCTGTCTGGAAAGCGTCTTGAGATGGCATTGCCGTGATTTGACGCTATATAAATAAAGTTGAATTGAACTGAATTGAATTGAATTGAATTCTAGTGTTGACCTTGAGGGTTTCAATACAATTGTATGACACCATGGATAATTCTATGTCAAAAACCAATACAAAAAAAAAAAAGTGAGAATAACTTGAAATAGCAATAATTTAGCCATTGGAACTTGTCAAAAACTGATCAGTACATCTAGTTATTAGCTGTGACCTTAGGCTTGTTGCATTTATAACACGTCTGTTGAGTTTTTCTTGTTTGTTTGTTTGTTTTTTGTTTTTTGTTTTTTTTGTTTTTTTGTTTTTTTTTTGGGGGGGGGGGTGCTATGACAAGATTGGGCAACACTCAGAATTTAGTATGGGTCAGAAGGGCTGTAGTAAAAAGAAGACCCACTGTTGTTGTGCTGGAGACAGTGTTTTGCAGGATGTGGATGCAATTAGGGCTTTGTATGAAAGCAAACTCTGGAATACTGCCATACATGTTGACAGAGACAGTAGTAGCGCGCAAGGAATGTCCAGCAATGATACCAGAGCTGAGTAGTCAGGCTGTGCTTGTATGAAGGATTTCAGCGAAAGCTGCAGGAAGGAAATCTCAATTAATCTGACATCACACTTTGTTAATAAAAAACCAAGTTGTTGGTTTGCCAAGTAAGATCTTTCTCTGTTCTGAAATATCATCAAATCAATTTTTATATTGATTTTTAAAGTAGATTAATAAGTATACACACACAATAAATAACTACTTTATTTTTGTATAATAAATTTTCTAAAAGGTTGGAGATGATGTATTAAAAATTCTTGTTTCATGCATGTTTTTATTTATTGCAGACAAAGAAAGGATTTCTGTCATTTATTATTCAGAAAATCCTGTCAGCATCTTGAAAAAATAAATGAAAAGTTCCAGAAATTAGATTAATAACATGACTAATCACCTGTATAAAAACATACTCAGGTGAGTTATATAAACTAGTTTAAAAGATGTTCAGTCTTGTTAAATTCTACATGTCCTTACCGAAAAAAACAGCATTATTACTTTCAAAACTGCTTGCTTGTAGTTTAGTTGTTACCAATAATTAACAGTTGCTCTTCATGATGGACACAAAATGTCCAAGCATGACAAATCAACTGTTTTAACATCCACTTACTCACACAGCACGGGTTAACAGTGTGTAGCAATGTATATATAATAGTACCAAAATAAATATAGTGTTGTCTAAAGGGTTTATACTGACTTTTTACATCTTTTTAAACAGCATTTATACATGTATTATAACGGCTCAAGTAATGCCTTTTTTTTTTTTTTTTTTTTTTAATCAATAGATTTTATCTTTACTCAGAAAAAAAAACAGAGAAACCATATAAGCTGATTTTTAATCCCCACATTAATGTAAATAAAGTCTCAAATATTATGTTTGAACTCAATCAAAATTATCAGATCATTTCAGATCATTTGTGATAACATCCCACTTGACTTAAATATTACAAGCACTTTATGACCTTTTCTGCATCTTGGATAGGTCAGCCTATTTTTACTGTATATACACTTCCTACTGTGTACAGCATCTCATGAACAGCAGTTTTCACAATGGAGCTGCTGATAACGGTACAATTAAGCAATAAACCTGCCAACCATTG
>NC_136621.1:18309822-18312322 GCF_933228915.1 Telmatherina bonti | reverse complement strand
TATTTTATCAAGAATAGATGGAATAGAGCAGTGGGGGTTTGTAACGTAGAGCAAAATATCATCTGCATATAATGAAATTTTATTAATCGTGGACTGTGTCTGGTAACCATGTATACGGGGATCTAATCGAATACTTTGTGCCAATGGTTCGATAGCGAGAGCAAAAATTAATGCCGACAAGGGGCAGCCCTGTCGTGTTCCTCTAAACAGTTGAAAGGGAGTAGATAGACTATGATTAGTACGGATTTGTGCACTAGGATTTTTGTACAAAAGTTTCACCCAATGTATGAACCTATCACCCAAATTAAACCGTTTCAATACCTCAAACAAATATCCCCATTCTATCTGATCAAATGCCTTTTCTGCATCAAGCGTCAGAATGACTAAGTCATTGTGTGTTTTCCTGTCTGTATAAAGAATATCAAACAGACGGCGTAAATTAGATGTTGAATTTCTATTTGCTATGAAGCCAGTTTGATCGCTATGCACTAACGTGTTCATTAGAGGATTTAATCTATTGGCAAGAATTTTTGCATAAAGTTTACCATCTGTATTTAAAAGTGAAATTGGACGATATGAGCCTATGTTTAAGTCATCCTTACCCTTCTTATGGAGAACAGTAATAGTTGCCTGAGTTAGTGTTGGTGGGAGTCTGCCATCTAGTTGGGCTTGTTTAAACATTCTATGGAGAAATGGGGTAAGAATATCACTAAATTTTTTATAGAGCTCAGCTGGTATGCCATCAGGGCCGGGTGTTTTTCCACTTTTAAAGGATGCGATAGCCTTTTGAATTTCTGTAGGATTGATATCGGCATTAAGTCTATCCAAATCTTCCGCCGTAATTACTGGCAAGTTGCATTCATATAGAAACTTATTCATGACTGAAGGGTCAGCATTACATTTTGATGTGTATAGATCAGAATAATATTGCAAAAATCTAGTATTTATTTCTTTTGGTTTAGTCACTACATTTCTTTTGTCGTCTCTAATTTTGTGAATGATTCGATCTGCTTCCATTTTCCTAAGTTGCTGAGATAGTAATTTATGTGGTTTTTCCCCGAATTCAAAATATTTTTGTTTAGTAAATAAAAAAGTTGTTGTGATTTTCTTTGAAAGGATTTGATTGAGCTGGTATTTTAGGTTGGTTATTTTCCTATGTAACTCTGATGTGGGGCTTGATGCATTTTCTCGGTCAAGTTGCTGTATTTGTTCTTCAAGTTGATTACACTGAGCAGTTTCTTTTTTCCTTCTGGCTGCTTCGTATGAAATTACACATCCTCTAAAATAGGCTTTAAAGGCTTCCCATAAAGTACCAGAGGCAGTTTCTGGAGTATCATTTAGCTCAAAATACAACTTAGTTTGAACTTCTATAAATTCACAGAAGTCCTTCTCTGTTAATAATTGAGGATTTAGTTTCCAGACTCTGTTAGGTGGGTCCATGTCTTCCACTTGTAACTTAAACGTTAGCGGGCTGTGATCTGAAATTGATATTACATGGTATTTTACATCTGTTGTGAATGGTACTAATTGGGCATCAACAAGGAAGTAATCAATCCTACTGTAAGAATTATGAACTGGAGAAAAGAAGGAATAATCTCTACCTGATGGGTTGGCATGACGCCATAAGTCTATCAGGTTAGAATTTTTGAGATATGAGTTCAATAGAACACTTGAATTACTTTTGGAAATATTACGAGTTGAGGATCTATCAAGGTAAGGATCTAAAAGTGTATTAAAATCTCCCCCTATTATTAACTTAGTTTGTGAAAAATTTGGAATTGAACTAAAAACCTTTTTAAAAAATGCAGGATTATCTATATTAGGTGCGTATAAGTTGACAAGAGTTAACGATGTATTGTATAATTCCCCTGAAACAATAACATAGCGACCGTCTTTATCAGCTATTGTAGACTTATGGATAAAGGGTACCCCCTTCTTTATTAAGATGGCTGCACCCCTCGCTTTTGCAGAGAAGGACGAGTGATATACATCTTTTATCCATCTTGCTTTCAGTCTAGTATGAGAATTATTTTTCAAATGCGTCTCTTGCAGGAAAATTATATCTGAGTGCAAAGATTTTAAATGATTCATAATTTTACCTCTTTTCACAGGAATGTTGCTGCCTTTTACGTTCCAACTAGTAAATGTCAGTCCTTTCTGAATACTCTGTTTATCTGTCATACCAAAAGAAAAACATTGGCAAATAAAGTACAACTGTGTAAACAATTTAACTCTGCATTATTGATAATATGAACATGTTGCTCAACACATAAACAAACAACACAGATCCTAAACTTCTCAGGCTAATCTTAACGTAGCCACAGAAAAACTGTCCGAGGGAAGAAAACATCAAGAAAAAAGGAGAAAGAAAAAAAAAAAAAGAAAAAGAAAAAAAACAAGGAGGAGAGTGTGGTGGAAAATACTCTGGTCTTGAGAAGTTGTAATACATCTAAGAGTCAACTGTCTTCTTACAATGAACATTTTATTATAAACTAATACA
>NC_136621.1:17649822-17659822 GCF_933228915.1 Telmatherina bonti | reverse complement strand
ATGTTCACTGTTATGCCCACCAGTTGAACTTAATAATTCAAGAGGCCTGCTCATGCCTCACACCGATCAGAATACTTTTTGCAAACTTAACAGCATTTGCAACATTTTTTGCCAAGTCTCCCAAGAGAACAGCGGTTCTAGATAAAGTTTGCGGCAGAAGGATTCCTGCGTCGAGACAAACAAGACGGAACTTTAAGAGCCGCACTGCCCACACAGTGTTAGAGCAACAAAACACCCTGAAGGTATGTTTTGAAAAAATAAAAAACAGTCAGACCTGGGACAGTGTGTCAGTCCAACAAGCGCACGGTCTGTCCACGTTACTGGAGGATGAAAACTTTTTATCGTTTTTTTTTCACGCTGCCCTGTTTCATGTTGATATTCTCTAAGATTAACACATTCACTAATTGATCAGTGGGATAGGTTCAAATCCAACCAATCACAATGATTGTATGTTTTTTTTGGTTCATAGCAGAATAAGTTGCAGCATCACCAGAAAAGCTGTGTTGTGCAATTCTATTTTTTTTTCTTAATTTGTTCCTACACAGATGCATCTTATGTTTAGAGCACAGCACAAATGCAAATTAGCTTGTTAACTATGACCCATGATGTTTACATCTGTTTGTATAGATGTTCACGTTTTGTCCCAACAATTAATGAACTGATTTGTTAATAAACAATGATATCATGCATTCCCACACGCAGGTTCGTGCATGACAGCAACTTTGTAAATTATACTACAAGACACTGATGATCTGGCTCTTGCTGTACAATGTTTTCAGCATCCGTTGCTCCATTGTGCCTTCTTCCCTTTTGCAATTCCCAACTCTCTCCTGCACATAGATAGTTACAGCTAATAATTGTCATTATTTAGCAAATACATTGTTTCAGTTATAGAAATCTATTTAGTCTATCTGATGTTTATCCTACTTGCTGGTTAATGTCTCACAATTTACCGCCATGCATTTACAGACGTGTTAATTAAATGGAGATTTGTATGAGTTCATGTTTTATATAAATAGGGGGTGAAATGAAATGACAAAAATAAATTATGTCAAAATGAATAAATTAATGAATGTTCCTTTCATAATGGTAGTTAAGCCCAGTAAGTAAAAGTACAGCTAATTTTGCAGCCCTAAACTGCCCTATACTACCCCCCTACATAACAAAATGTTGACTATTAGCTATGGCACACCATCAGGACCTTTACATATATCAAGCAGAATTAATTTTGACACTGTCTGCAGGCAACCATACAGACTCCGCTGGCTAATGGCTAACAAGCACAGTGTATACTGTCGCTCTAAGCAAATCTGCCCCAGGTGTCCAGGGAGCATTTTGGTATTTATGGGAAATATAAAGGGCAGAGAATTCCACCTCACCAGTAAACCTCGGCTGAAGTTTTTGTTTTTCAACTACAAACTCAACAATCTAATGTGCAAATGTAGTTGCAGAAGAGACTGAACTGTAAAAGTACGAGGAATAAAACCTGTTCCAGCTTCTGTGTCCTTTGTGTACAATACACACTGCGTGCTGAAATAATGCAAGGAACCAAGCAGTGGGCAGATTGCATTGAAGAAAGAATTTCATGGGAAAACTGAAAGCAATTTTAAAAAGTCATTTAAACTAATGACAGATGAAGGTATGTCAGTCTTGATTCATTATCATACAAAATTTCATTTGCAATACTCAGGGTAATTTAGCAGCTCTATAAAGGATAGGCGCATAACATTTGTCAAATTTCTTCATTCTCCTCAGTTTGTGCAGAAATAATTACCTTTACTCAGCCACTCTCTGTGGGACCATGCTTTTATCCACTCGGGCTGATAGAAGATGGCAAAAGGGCCACACTTAGTTTTATTGCCTGTTAAATCCAGTTTCAGCCCTGTTTGACATGTCAGCTTTCTCTCTCCTTGCTCAGAACCAGTAAGATTCACATATTGGTTTTAGAGTTGTTTGTAGTTTTGACTAACAGGTCATTTTTAAAAATACATTTATGAATATATTCGCTGTGTGCTACAAACAACTGATAAATGCATTCATGTGACCTCAGGAGAGCGTTTAACCATGCCTTTGTCTCAGCTATTTCCAGCTGCCCAACACTTTGTGGATTTTTACTCATTTTTCCTTGACAATTTATAGTGCGCCCTGCGATGGACTGACAACCTGTCCAGAGTTTACCCTGCCTTTCGCCCAAAGACAGCTGGGATCGGCTGCAGCTTCCCCGCGACCCTTCATCAGATTGAGCGGTTAGGATAACAAATGAAGAAATGACTGAATGAATTTATAGTGCAAACTTGTAATTTCTTTTTAAAGTTGGTACTATTTATTGAAACGATCCAAGTAATTCAGATAAATGTGACTGGGCACAGTGATTTAATACCCATCTAATGATCCTGTGAGTCAAAAGGTCATTATTGGTTTCCAGATTTTAAGTGCTGGGACAATACAAGATTTCAGATACAAGGAGAGCAGGAGACGTTTGTTCAATTCCCCATTAAAACCTTTATTGAACAACAAAGCATCTACGGAAGACCCATCAGGAGAAAACTGTGGAATTAGACAAAATTTTAGTCTCACAAAATTAGAGGCCACAACAACTTTCTTCCAGAAATACAATTTTCAGACCTGGGCTACCGTATGTAAGAAACTAAACAGAATAGGCAGGGTTCTTACCACGGGGAGACACTATCGCAGACGCCAAATCACGCAAGGCCACTGTGATCACTCACACAACATTACACACTGCAACTCACACTGAACAGCAAAACAAATTTATTTACGTGACCCCTCTTTCTTAGGTCTACCAGACTGCTGCATGCAAAGGGGTGAGGATCCCATGTACAGTATACTTCCCACAGTTTGCTCAACCGCCTAAAACAAAGAAAAGAAAATAACCAGAGGTGAGTCTCAATTGGTTTAGCTTACAGTAATGATATAATCAATAAAAGAATACATAAAAATCATAGGAATTTTCATAGGAGACTACTCCTGGACTGTCCATCCAGTTAAATTCAGTCTAATGAAGTAGGTCAAAGTGGACCAATGATGCAGATGAACTGGTTCCGGCAGTCTGGCACCTAACCTTGGTCTCTCTCAGGCCCCGATTAAAAAGGAGACCGCAGGAACAGTCAGCCGACAAATGGCTCAACAATAGGACAAGGATTACCTCCCTTTTCAACATACACCAGCCAGGATAAATCAGAGCACAACTCTGCAATTTGTCACTCCAAGAAATCTTAACCCCAGCAGCCACCTGAATCCAAACAAAAGATACTAATTGTCCTCACCTGTCCTTATAAAGAGACAAGAAACTGGCTCCTCCCTAAAGAGGCCAGTGCTTTTCACCCTCCATGTCCACCTCATATGAAGTAACAAAAGAGTTTAAGTTTATTTCTTTTCTTTTTTTTTTCGTTAATCAGTCTGTATGGACCAGCCCAGACACAGGTATTTTGTGCTGACATGCTGTCAGCAAAGAAAAAACTTTGGGTGACAGAGGTTGTTTCCTGACAAAAACGAATGTGAGCAAGGTGAGTGACAGGAACAAAAGCTTGATGCTAGGCACGGTGGGGACAGCTGACAGAAGTGATGAAGAAATGAAGTGATTAAGGAGCAGCAGGAAGTGTTGAAAGGAGGTAGAGGAGAGAGTAAGAGAAGCTGGTGCTGTGAAGCTGTGATAAATGCAGACCTCCGACAGTGTGGCCTTTCATATTGCAATGTGCCTGACTTGCATACCTTATCGTTTGGTCCAAAAGTCTCATCATCTCACCAGGAGGTCTTTGCTTTTAAACAAATAAAGACACAGCTCTGTCTGAAAACATGCAGACCCTAAAAGGATTTCTACAGAGGTTTTAGTCAACACTTTTTTTTTTCCTCTCAACACTGTGGTCTGTTTTAATAATAGAGGAGTTTAAATGCTACTGTGGTGACAAATGTCGTTTTAATTAAAGCAAACAAGGAATCACCCTGTGGAGTCATTGGTTTTCCCTTGATATTTCTGGTTATTACACCTTTCCTTTTCCTCTTGGGTTTTTCATGTTCTCACTTTTAATGAACTTTCAGTCTTGCTTTAGAAAGCAGCACGCTTCTGTCACTTAAAAGATTTTAAACAATCGTATGAAGGCTTTCTGAATAATTACAGGTCTCACACATGATCTGTTACTATATTTGCTATTCATATTAGTATCTGTGTGGTAACCTGTCACTTGATACATGCCTTTACATGCCATTGAAATGGAATCTATTGCTGCTCTTCTTTGTTGATTTTCCAAGCTTTAAAGATTTTACATGCCATTGTGTCTGGGATTTTGGTTCAGGCTTTTGTTTTTTGTCATGTTTAGTTCTGTTTTCTTCGTCTTATTTTGTCCTCCCTTGTGTTTTTAGTTTTACTTCCTGTGTCAGTAGTTTATCTTGATTCAGCTAACACACTTCACCTGTCTCTTGTTTGCTGTTCTCATTGTCATTAAACCCCAGGATTTTAGTGTCTTCCTGCCAGATTGTCATCATTTTCTTATGCTTTCTTTGTTCAAAGTCCTTGTGTCCGAGTTTTACAGGTCCTATTTGGCCTTTATTTGAATTAAACCTTGAATTCTTGCATCTACCTGCCTCGTCCTGCGTTTGGGTCCAAATTCTAAAAATTACAGAAAAATTGTGACGTTAGAGTTCTTTTAATACAGTTCAGTCTCATCGCCAGCACTGGAAATGGTATGAAATGCAGGTGAAAATAAACTTGTGGTATTTTCACACAAATGTGATCCACTAGAATTTATTCAGCCAATAACAAAAACTCATATGACATAAAATGATCTCCAGATATAATTATCAGCTTTCATAAACTTTCTTTCAAACTCATGCAGGGCAGTTGCTAGAAATTCTGGGGCCCCAAAAAACAGTATCTCTATGGGCTCTTCGACCCCAGGATGTAGCCACTTCTTTTTACACGTGTTTGTTTTGACATTTTTCTATGTTCTTGATGGTGCCAGATGTAATGCATCCGACATGTTTTCTCTTTATGATGTAGTAAATGATGTAACATTAGTTGTCTCAGTTCCCTGATTTGCATGCTACCGATATTTAAAACAACGTTATTGTGGCTCCAAAGTGACAACACTTGCACGGTTTCTCAAGACGGGCGTTTTATTGTGGTTTAACAAACGCCGTGAAAACTACAGAAATAAAAGACAGTAGTTTTAAGAACCTTGTAAAATCATACAAATGTTTGCAAAGTACTACCTCGTGGCCACCTGACACTTTGGAGGTCCTAATCAGGTAAACTTGCAGCTTTGGGGCAGTCTTGTGCAGCTAGCTAATTAGCCTAGCTGCTGTTGATGTGGCTCGGTCAAAGTCCTTTGTGTGTCTGAGTGTATGCAGCTCTGGAAGCCTCTTACACTGAGCCACACCTCGTGATATTAACAGTATTACAATGAAATATTCTTATGAACGCCATAATGATAAATGAAATACCTTTTCATATTATGAAGAATAATCATTTCAGGCAAAGAAATTTAAAAAAAAAAAAAAAAAAAACACCTTAGCATTTGGAATAAATTATTAAGCTTCTTAATTGGCTTCTCTGTAATTTCAAAGACACTTACAGTTATTAAAACTCTGATTGCAAATACATTTTCAATCAACCACTCAAACAGGTAGTGGGTATTTTATTGTGATAAAAAAAAATCAATAACCCAAAGTGTGTTGGCTCGAGATACTCAACTCAGAGATATCACATTTAGCATTTCAGTATTTATATTTTTTACAGGTAAAACAGACAGCATGGAAAATACTGTTTTGTCAACTAAATATAAAAAATAATAAGTCTTATCTTAACTTAAGTTTAAGTTGACTTGTGTGTTCACAGCTTAACTAGCTTGAATTGTCTCATGGTAGGAGGGAGAAATAATTGAACGATGTCACCCTTGTAAGGCAATAAATATTTAAACTGGTAAACTGTTGCTGTGATGAAGCTTCAAATTAAACAAGAGAAAAGGATAAATTGTATTTTACTTTTTTAAATAATTTTACTGCTTAACTGTCATGTATTAGTGATGCTTTATTGGGTTGAAAGTTAAAAATAGCTTTGTTATCGATTAGCAGTTAAGCAAACTGTCTGTCAGCCAGCAAAGTGAGAGAAATTAGGCCACATAGGAGATGGAGATGGGCTGCACGGTGGCGCAGTGGTTAGCACTGTGGCCTCACAGCAAGAAGGTCACTGGTTCGATCCTTGGCTGGTTTGGTCAGTGGAGTTTGCATGCTCTCCCTGTGTATGTGTGGGTTCTCTCCGGGTACTCCGGCTTCCTCCCACCATCCAAAGACATGCGTGATAGGTTAATTGGTTACTCTAAATTGCCCCAAGGAGTGAGTGTGAGCGTGAGTGTGGTTGTTCGTCTCTCTGTGTGGCCCTGCGATGGACTGGCGAGCTGTCCAGGGTGTACCCTGCCTGTCGCCCAAAGCCAGCTGGGATAGGCTCCAGCTTCCCCGCAACCCTGACTTGGAATAAGCAGTTTGGAAAATGAATGAATGAAAGGAGATGGAGATGACTCATATGTTCTCACCTATTTGCTTCATCTTTTTAACGGTACGCAGTCCTGGTCCCTCTGAGTAAGTCTGCTGGCAGCATGAATTCCCCTTTGCGTGATTGTTCTTTCACAGGCCTGCATGAATGTGACAAAGAGGAACAACAGATAAGAAATCAGAGAGCAGAAAAGCAAACAGCAGATAAATGTGAGTTGAAAGACTGACAAAGCTTTGAACCAATAAATGTAAGGAGCTGAGGATGGGAATAGATGCAACAGATGCGTGTTTTGAGAAAATGCAGGTCAAAGCCTTTACAAGACTGAACAACAAGTTAAAGCAGGAGTAGAACAGTAACAGAGGCTGCCCAGAGAAATCTGATTACAAGCTTGCACCTGCTGCCTTGATTTCTTATGCAAGTGTGTGTTTGCACCTTGTTTACCCTCACATTATACAATCAATGGCTTATCAGACAGTGAAGAGACGAGGATGAACTCTCAGTGGGCTTCTTCTCTGGTGATAGCTTGTCTCTTACAAAGTAGCACCAATTTTCTAGGTTATGTTTGCCCTCTTTCTTTCACTTCCCTCCTTCCATTACATGTCACTGTTTGTCAGACATAACTTCATGAAGTACAATCATAGCTGCATATGTTTTGGTGGCGATGTTGTAGAGAAGTAGGAGAGCTATCTGCTGTAATTCTTTGTCTGCCTTTTCTACTATGCATGCCTGAATGCACAAATGCTGGGGGAAAAGTGCAATCCATACTTCCATGACAACAAGCCAGCACCTTTTTTTTTTTTTCATGAGATATTTAACAAAACCACAAACTCAAGGACAGGTTTTGTAAAGGCTTTGAGCCGAGGCAGTTTGTGGCGAATAGAAATTAATTTGCACCCTCATCATTTATTGGTTACATTTTAACGTGTGCATCTTTATATCAATAAAGTTGTATGAGAGGTATTTTTTCAAATGCATAGCGTTAGTTACTGAGAACGATGGAGTAATAAATGTTTATCCTTATGTCAGAGATCAATATTCTACAGTAGAGGCTGGCAGCTTGTGATTCTTTTGATTGTCTTTTAGTTGGTGAAACAATCAGGCAGCCTGCAAATACTTTTACAGACTGTAGTTGTCAAACTCGACATGATCAACTAAAAAGGAAGATTGGAGGATTTCTTTTTTTTTAACATACTGCTTGAAAACCCTGTTACACCCTGAATGCAGCCAATTAATCAAATGTTTTAACGCAGTATTTCTTAACGCAGTGGTCTTCAAGTACCACTGCCCTGCAAGTTTTTGCGGTAACCCTAACACACCTGACTTAAATAAATGTTTCCTTTGCTGGCTTGCAAAGAGCTTGTTGAGGAGGTTTATTAATGTGAATCGGGTGTGTTGGGGTAGGGACACGTCTAAGATGCGCAGGGCAGTGGTATTTATGAGCCAGGGTTTGAGAAACACTGCTTTAACACAAAAATAAAAAAAAATACAATCACTTGCATTTGTGAAAAGGTTTAGTTGGCGCCATTCCACCTGAAAATAAGGTTCAGATGGGCAATGTTAGTCAGCTCAGACACTGAAATTATTCATTTTGTGTAAAACCTGAATGTCACTGTGGTGTTATGTTGCCTGACAACCAATTAAACATTTTGGGAAAATATATTTGCATGAGCCGATGAAATTCATTCTAACTATATTATTTGTCTATTATGGAGCTTCAGGACTTAATTGTCAACTTTCATGATTTCCAAGCTGTTTATGTTTCCCCAGTAAAGCAGTGATCCACAACCCTGCTCCTCAAGGCCCACTTTCCTGCACATATTAGATCTTTTCCTGCTGCAACAGACCTAAAATTTTATGGGTCTCTGACAAGCTCTTCACAAGTCTGCTGTTGACCCATTATTTGACTCAGGTGTGTTGCAGCAGGGAAACATCCAAAGTCAGCAGGACATTAGGTCTTGAGGACTGGATTTGGTGATCCAGAAATAAAATAAAATTGAACCCTTTGGTTTGAATACAACACAACTGGTGTGATTGTGAACTGGTTTGTCAGAGAGCACCAAGGTCTGGGACTCCAGAACAGAGCCGGAACCAGGCGTACAACAACTTCTGTCTGAAAGCTGTTTACCACTTCTCTGTTGAAGTTTCTTCCTTCTTTTCCATGAATTCAGCTGCTCCCCCTTCCTTAGCAGGTTTGTTTTGGTGCCATAATCATTCCATTTTCTAATAGCAGATTTCATGGCATTTCAATATTTTTGCCACAGTTTTTGTATAGCAGGAACTGGTTTTTTTTTTATTTCTCCTTATCCAAATAGTATTTGAAAATAAAAATCACAGTATTTAAAATGAATTAACATTTCAATATGCAAGTCTTTTTTTAAAAAACATTTCCATTGAAAATATGTAACAACAAAACACTTTTTAGTTTAATTACTTTTTGTATGACTACATGGGCTGCACGTTAGGCATGATGGTTAGCACTGTGGCCTCACGGCAAGAAGGTTGCTGGTTCAATCCTCAGCTGGGGTGGGGCTCAAACAGTGGCCTTTCTGTGTGGAGTTTGCATGTTCTCCCCATGTATGTGTGGGTTCTCTCCGGGTACTACAGCTTCCTCCCACCATTCAAAGACATGCATTGGTTAATTGGTAACTCTAAATTGCCCATAGGAGTGTGTGTGTGGTTGTTTGTCTCTGTGTGGCCCTGCGATGGACTGGCGAGCTGTCCAGGGTGTACCCCACCTTTTTCCCAAAGACTGCTGGGATAGGCTCCAGCTTCCCCGCAACCCTTCATCGGAGTAAGCAGTTAGGATAATGAATGAATGAATGCATATTTAGCTCTCTATAATTTATTTCACAGTTAAATGCTCATCATCATCATAATGCTGTTTTGCTTTGTCAAAGTCCCTCCTGGTCCTCCATAGACAACTATGGTAAGTTCAAATGCTAAATGCTCCTGCATAATTTAACAGCTTTCACTTGTTACATTTGTTAAATACTCTTCTTGCAACAGTTGCAATAAATGCAGGAAAAACCCGTAGTGTCATATTTAAAGCCCATGCTCACACAGTAAAAAATCATGCACCTGATTCAGCATTTGGCAATCCTGACCGTTTAAAAAGCAAAGCTGAGACTTTGTTGTATAGAAGCGTAAAAAGGACAAATGGGATAGAGATTGATTTTGCTGTTTCACCGTGTAATGACAAATTTGAGCATCCATGGCCAATAACAATGTTACTTTAATGCTTAACTTAAAAAGATTTCAAATAATCCTCGACTTCAGCGGGATAATTGATTGGTATTTCTCCACAAACACAAATGTCAGGAACCTGGACAGAGAATATTAAAATTGATTTGAGTCCTCCAAATAATGATGGTGAGACAATTGACCTTTTCATAATGCTTAAGGGTTGCATGGTGACTGAACAAACCAAAATGAATCAACCTTCAAAGGGAAACTCATAAATATACTTAAAACCTTTCTACTTGTGAGCCCAGA
>NC_136621.1:17554822-17644822 GCF_933228915.1 Telmatherina bonti | reverse complement strand
TACAGCTATACAACTGTGTGCAGTTGTATAGTACAACTGTACACTTGTACAACTGAGTTACTCAGTGACTAAATGATCTAAGTTGAGGAAATGTAAAATGTCAGTTTGTTTAAGGTATTGTAGCCAAATGTGCAGTAAATTTCAGCTTTGACATGATTTCCTCCAAGAGAAGCAAATAGGAAGTAAAAAACCCTCGAAGATCATACCAGGAAGACCTTTATGTAAAACTCACCTTGGCATTATGTATCTTGCTGATTATAACTGTAAAGATTGTATAATGTACATCAGTATAGTCGGGTGGGAGGTATCTAGATAGGATGCCTCCAGAAGCCTCCTTGTAATTCTGAATCATGTTGGAGCAAACACATGATTGGATATCAGACTGTTATCATTAGCAATTTTCACACATACAGCTAAATAAAAATAACTAAATTATGTATTATTTCTAACAGGCTGCTAGTATGTAAGTGCTGAAATATGCGATTTGAAATCTTTTCTTTGCCATATTGTCTGTCATGTTAAGGCAAAACAACATTTGCTCACCAGGAAACACTGGAGGCAAGAAGGGGGAAGTTTCTTGACAAGAACACGATAACAGATTGACTGGGATGGAGAAGGATTCAAACCACCATGCTTTCAGGTATTTAATGGTTATTGGATGACCTCCTTCACAACCTCAACCTCTGCCTCCCTGTGTTTGACAGTTTTAGTCTAATGGTATAATTAAATCTTTTCCTATCTTAAAGTATAAATACACTGAATATTTTCATTTTATGTGACAAATTAATATTAGCAATATTTTCTTATTTGGGTCAAAACAGATAAATCCTACCAGCTAAACAGAAGTAGAAAAATATCAAAGGAAATGAGCAAAACTGCTTTAGAAAAGCTTCACTATACAGAGGAAAGCAATTACCTGAGCAAGCAATATATTCTATAAATATCTATAAATAATCTATAAATAAAACATCATCCATTCTACCTGCAGGTGGAATGTAAAGAATAGGGTTAAAAAGGCACCAGATATGGTGGACTTTGAGCAGATGCAGGAGACTTTCATCACTGAGATGCTAAATGTCCATGTGATGCTGTTAGCCTCCCAGCCTGGTGTGAACATAAACACTGCTTGTTCGTGTCCAGAGATTCCTGGTGACCGTTTGCACATGTTGTGACATGCTTCTGCAAAAACTACAAGAAATAACCAGATATCCAGAACACCTTTTTATTCCAAAGAAATCCAACAAACATTCAACATAGACACATTTGAACAAATATAAACACCAAAATATTCAGCACATTTGCATGTAAAAGTATTTTTGATGGACAGAATTTATTTTCCTTTATATATTATATGCTTTCATTAGTAATTTTCTGCCCATCAGCATCTGCACATTTTCAATGAATCTTTTTTTTTCCAGGCAAAAAAGGGACTGAAAAGGCACGATCACTCAAATAAACTCACACTTATGTGCTACTCCAATAAACAAGCTCTATTTGTGTGACTAATCTAATCTTTTTTTTATAAGAAATTAATTCAGCATGTTACTGATGTATCTTGAAAAATACTAGTTTATTTCTAAGATGACATTGCAATGAATCATAAGCATCATACAAGTAATTACCCAGACATTGGATTTTATTGCCAGAACAACTATTTTAATATAGATTTGTTTCACTGAGGTTGAATTGTGACATACACCAAAGCATTGTGCAATGGTTAACGTCATCAACTGATCTGAAAAGAGATGTAAATCACCGCTCTTAACCAGTAATCAGCAATTATGTTTTTGGGACTGTAGTATGATCGTGTCCAGACAACATCACGCAATATTTAATATATATAAACTTTGATTAAAAACAATGACTGAAAAGGCTAAAGTTACTGAGCTGCCAGTGTGAACAAACACAACATCTACTCTTCAGTAAAACATAGCTGAGCAAAGCACACATTAACGCCTGAAGCCATATGCTGCCATGAACTCTGGATCTACCAGCGTCACATCATTTGCAGCTAGAAAAATAGGCATGTCATGTATGTGCAAATCTGCCACAAATTAACATGCAAACACATCACACATGACACAGGAGTGCACAAATACCCAGTGTAAGCTGAATTTGGAAAGAGGCATGAGATCTTGTGTTCAGTTCTGATAACATGTTTACAGAGGAGAACCGAGCTTCTGAACAGTCACATTTACTGTGAAAAACAGCGAAAAAACTTCTTTTTTACATTACAAGCAAACAGGATAACAGACTCTTTACACAGATACACAGATGTTGAAATAATACGATTTACTCACATTATGTGATTAGAAATGAGAGGAAGTGAAAAAGAAAACAAGACGACTGTGCTTTGTGTTGCAGTTTGATTGAAGCTGGAATTAGAAAATACTTCACATATGTAGCATTAATTGCTCTCTGAATGAATCACATGAACCAAATGAATGAATTACTCTCCAAATGCATTTTATATATTTTTTATAAGCAGTAGATATTGCAAAATGACTTCATTAAATCTGAAACTGGTTGTGCAGCTCTGAGAACTAATGATAATGTAACATGTTGCAAGAGTCACTTCCACAATGCAAAACAATGAAGGTATAATACATTTTAGTTTTCTGAGCAGTCACAGTGATGGCTGCAAGAAGCTGAAAGGCACTGATGTCATGGGGTGGACATACAAAATGGATCTTTGCAAAGAAAAATACTCACCTGGAATATGAATGTTTCAATGCATTGAAAATGACCCTGAATATCAAATATAGTCCAAGAAGTGTCATGACAACAGTTTTGACATTTCAATCAGCCCGTCCAACTTTTCTGCTTCTTTTCTCAGAGTTGCTCATGTTTATCCTCCTCAGCTCATCGCAGATGGAAGGCTACTGTTCTTGTGGAGCTACAGAGGCAGAAGGGGAAGGAGTAGTCAGGGCCGTGATCGTGGGAGGTTCAGGTGCAGTCGTTTCAGAGGTTACCATGGAGTTTAACATGATGAAGGTAGTTCCTGGGCAGCGGGAGGTAAGTGGACATGTAGGGGTGGAGTGGTGCAGGTCTGCTGCTGTGTGACAGGTTGGTGACCCGGGTGGGTGAGGAGAGATCTGCCGAGAGGAAAAATTGAAGGGGCAGAAAAAAGAAGAGATAAAATGAAAATGAAACCAATCGGGACAGCGTTTTAATGAAAACAAAAGAGAGTTTGAAAAGAAAAAGAAAACTGAGTTACCAATGACGTAAATTAAATGAAGTCAGGTTTTTTTATTTTGGCTTGACAAACACTAAAGCCCATAATGGTACCACAACTGTGGTTACCAGCTTAATTTTAGTTCGGGTCTTCCTCCTGCAGGCTCTGTGCATAGTCCAACAATAAATAGAAGTATGATGCTTCACGTGGCAGCTTTTAGTCCAATCAGGGGAAATTAGTCGTATGCACTCAACAGTCACCTTATTAGGCGCGTCTCACTCGTCACGAATCAAGACTTTTAGAACTTTAATTCTTCCTGGCACCAGTTCAACAACGTGTTGGAAACGTTCGTTGGGGATTTTGCTTCATATTTACATGAGAGCATCTCAAAGGTGCTGCAGATTTGTTGGCTCCACATCCAGGATGTTAATCTCTTGTTCCACCACATCCCAAAGGTGCTCATTTGGGATCTGTAACTGTGAAGGCTATTGGAAAACACTGAACTGTTGCTTGTCTACTGGGAAAAGATGTACCGTTACATACCAGTCATATCTACATATGACTGAACACTGTTCCGGTGAATCAGGTGGTAACAGTTTCAACACCCCTCCTAACATGAAGTAATCATGCCTCGGTTGATACAGAGGTTTTCTTCCAACCTGAGTTTCAGGATTTAATTTCATCGTCAATACAAGAGCTGCCATGTGATGGTTGAGAAAAAGTGTTGCATTCTGCATATAGAACGCACATACAAAGGAGGTGGGCTTTCTTAGTGTTTGTGTGAATCGGTAAATGAGAAATTCATGAGAGCACTTTGCAGAACTGAGATGAGGTTAAAGGGCAATACAGACAAAAAAGCTAGCTGAAGTGTTTGCCTTTGGAGAAAAAGGACCAGCACTGAAATCACACCTTCTGCCAGATGTAAGCTATGAATGCTCTCACTCTTGAATAGGTACTAGAAAGGTTTTTGTAACAACTTACATGCATTCAAATGGTTCAAAGTTAGGGCTGGGACATTATTGCATTAATTACTAAAAATTAATTACAGAAAGTTAACGTGAAAAACAAAGGAACACATCTAATCACAGGATGTGGAATGTTTGCCATTGCACAATTTCCTGGTACCCTAATTACACTGATGCTTAAGCAGACCTTAGTTTGGCATTCTATTTAGCAATTGGAAACTGACAAGAGGAGAGTTGGAGAAGCTCCAGGCTTTTGTTCTTCTTTTTAAGCACTAAAAGAATCTTTTTTCTAATTTAATTCATGTAGAATTTTTTTAATGGGAGCTTGTTACATTTTGGAAACTGCATTTTGTCACACTGCCACACACGTGGGAGGGGGAGTAATAGGCCACCATTACCACGTTGCAGCAGTTGACCACATATGCAGTCAGTGCACAGAAAGCATTTTCATCCCAACATTTCTGTCTTCATTTTAGCCTTCATGGAGATCATTAAGGTTCTGATCTGATCAAGATTCATTCACTGGCTCGATGAATAAAGAAACAGACATCATGCCTGACGTCTTCATCAATAATTGAATGCGAACACATCCCCCAACTGTGTGGCTTGTGGTGGAGATTTTTACGTTTGATAACCGTGACCAGTCGCTCTAATTCACCTCAAAGCTAGGACAGATTTTCTAATTGGAGACTGTGAAGCTCGTTCCTCTCCTCACTGTGTTTCTTTTAATCCTGTTTTTAATCTTTCACCTCAGCTTTCAGAATCCTTCTGATCCTTTTCCAACAAGCTTTATTAATAATAATCCCCCTTCAGTT
The DNA here is from genome assembly GCF_933228915.1 of Telmatherina bonti. Taxonomy (NCBI): domain Eukaryota; kingdom Metazoa; phylum Chordata; class Actinopteri; order Atheriniformes; family Telmatherinidae; genus Telmatherina; species Telmatherina bonti. The sequence goes on along the minus strand of NC_136621.1, from coordinate 17,639,867 downwards.
CGCTGCTTTGACACACACATGAATTTAGACACCTGCTTGTTGATCAGTAAAAGGACGTGACTCATTGACAATGCAGAGCTTTGGTGTCTCTTCAACTGTTATTGAAGGAGACGTACAAGATTTCAGTCTCGTACGTCTCCGCTGTCCATAAATAATTATTAGTCATAAATAATGTATGTTTCTTTGGTCTCTGCTGCACCACAGAGATGAACATTTTTGTCTTTTTTTTTCATTTTTGCAAATTCTTCTCTTTTTTACAACCCCTCCAGGTACCTACCTGGCTGCTCTGGGGATCGTGGTAGACCTTGTTGCGAGGGGAGAGTAGGACATAGTCCTGTGCTGTGGTTTTCTCAGTGCGAGGGGCGCTAGGGTCGCCATCATCTACGCCATTAGCTGTGCACCTCATTCTCCTCACACACAGCACCTGCATGGCATAACAACAGTCACTGTCTGACAAGGTCAGATCCCCTCTCAGAAATAGCTATGAAGCTATAAAGGCATTTATGTCACAAAGACATTTGATAGCAAAGTAGAATTCCTTTATTGGTAATTGATATACCTCCTAAACAGGCCATCAAATTTTGATTTATTCATATATCCTCCTGAAGATGAAGATGAAGAAGATATCCTCCTGCAATCATGCTTTATTTTTCCTACTAGAATTTTGGTTGAACATCATATTTGCATATTTTATATTTAAGCTTTAAAATTTAAAATTTGATGTCTTATTGTAGAATAGTTTAATAAATACGTTATTTCAACTGATCCTTTGTGGTTTCCTTGTATAGACCTAAACTCCAGTCAAACGACACCTTTAAAAGTAGCATCGTGAGACTGGATGATTTAAATAGCCTGTTTCTGGAGAGTGTAGCATCCTGAGGTTTTATCTTATGACAGTGTTAATGATGCATATTGCAAAACAAGGGTTGAAAGCAAGAAAGTAAACTGCATTTGATTTAAATACAAGGACCAGATACGTAAACATGTGTATATTCATGACTAAATTTTGATGTATCCACAAAGACATAAATAACCTCATTCAGTGGTTTACTTGTATGCTGAATGGAATAGAGTGTATTTCTATAACACGTTTATAATCATATGTCGATTAAGTGGGTTTACACTACATGTCACATTCACCAACCACCTACACACATCATTTCTATTATTATATACTACATGCTTTCTTCTATCATTTGCATTCATACTCCAATAGACACAAAGGGAGGCAACGTGGGGTTCAGTGTCTTGGCAAAGCTACTCTTCCTCCTGAGCTACAGCTACAGAAAGATAGAGCTTTATAAAAACTCAATTACTGGAAAAACAGCATGTAAAGGCACAAAACTGATCTCCACTCCCACTTTAAGGCATGAATCAATGCACACGTAATTAGCCAAACTAAGTGGGCATGATCATGAAAGCAGCAGAAAAGAAGTAGCATGTTTTACCAAATACTAAAACTGAGACACTTATTAGTGAAGAACGAAAATCATATTACTCATTTGGTCTTCTCACATTTTATATCAAAACCAATAAAAACTGATGAATGAAAAGATCAAAGGACTCTGCTGTGTGAATAATAGAAATTATACAAGTCTAAATGAGAGAAAATCAACACAAAGGCCAGAACTGGTGACTCCTGCTGTATGTGAAATGAACAAATGTACAACTCGTACAGGAGAGAGACACTGATGTGAAGATGGATCATGTTTTGTTGGCTGTTTTCTTAAACCATAAAATATTCTGCCTTAAGTCAGAATGATCGATAAATGGTTGTTTTTCTCAGTGTTGAGGCCTTCCCCAGCTATCTTTGTGTGATAGAGATGCGTGGCAAATTTAAAGCACTCATATTTTAAAAAAAGTCTAAAATTAAAATGAACGGGAAATCTCTTTCATACAGAGAAGGTTCCGTAAAACCGTGTTTTGGAAAGCAAGTGTGCACATTCTCACCACCCATTTCTTCTAAACATGGGTTTGTATTTAGAAAAAGAAAAAGTTATAAGCATGGTTTTTGTGTTTACTTTGGTTATGCATCTGGCCCCAGGGCGGTGCAACATGCATCATCATGGGAGAAAAGAAGCAGTGCAGCAATGAGATGACCGACAGCTGTCTCAATAATGATAAGGAGGATCATTGAAAATGTTTTAAATGCTGTTTTAAATCTATTGTTCTAGTCTGTTGTGAGGGTTTAATCAAAATAAATAAATAAATAATAAAAGATAACACTACTACTACTAAAGTCAACAATACAGTACATGCTATAAGTAAGCTGTAACAAGTCTTTGCAAAGTCCTCGTGAGAGAAACTAACAGCTTAAAGGTACCAGAGTAAATCTGATGGGAATATCTTGGTTATTGAATCGTCACTTCAGTTAAAGATTCAATTGAAAAACATAAATCCAGGGATTTTCACATTAAATGGTGTTTGCTTCAGCTTACCACATGTCATATGTTGTTCATACCAAACACAGCTAAACTGATTGCCTGAAGTTACTGCGACAAACTTGAACAAATTCAACTCTTCTGCTAATCTCTGCTTTTAAGATGGTAAATCCTTAAAAGGATTTATGTGTTTGTCTTAAATTAAATTTGTCTTCAGCGTTGACACAGCCTCTGGATCCTTGTGCTTTAATTTGGAACACCTGCTAACAGCATAAAAATGTTAACAGCAAGTTTTTCACTCCCCAAGTTGTCCTTCATGCTTATTATATTAAATAATCCATCATGCAAAGAGGGAATAGGCCCAGTCATACAGATGTTGAGTGTTCCACCTACAGCCCATAATAACCATGAAGGAGACTTCAGGTGGAAATGGCTTCATTTGCTGATTTAGAGTATTTTGACAAAGATTTCACCCTCAAATATAAGTTCATTAGGAAAAAATATTCTGCAAAATGACTGTAGACTGGACGATACTGGACTAGACAGACAGACAGATAGATAGACGGATAGACAGACAGATACAGATACTTTATTAATTTCCCCAGAGAATTTCAAATTTCCACCAGCATGACAAAATACAAAATAGAATAGAATAGAATAGAATAGAATAGAATAGAATAGAATAGAATAGAATAGAATAGAATAGAATAGAATAGATTTCTCTCTATATTCATCTGATGTTACAACACCAGTTGTGCTAAACAGTGTTATTGACTGAAAAGCATTTGACATCTAGTGGAACATTTTAACCATTATACCCATTCTGGATTCCTTTCTGTAGCTGATGGAAAGCTGCTGCTGCACAACTGCTGCACAAAATAACACAAATGACTTGTGATTGAAATATGGTCCTTTTTCAGAAGGTGAAACACAGTTTGGGCTGAAAGATTCTTCATCTTAACTTGTCTGCAAATAATATCTGTCACTCATCACTTTCACAGGACATAAATGTGGGAGGAAAGGGAGATTTAAAAGACAAACTACTGCTGTGAGGAGACGCTGACTCCACTGCACACAGCTGCAAAGAGCACAAATGGTCACAACTATGTAAAATGACTAGAAATGGGGCTTATATTGCACTATGCGAAATGAAGAAAAATTTCTTTTGGGAAAAGTTCTGAAACGATTGTGAAGTTTAAGTTACGATGCACTTGAGGAGGTACAGTTTATGTCTAAAGATATTTGTGCCTTCTTTATTGATGTTTAAAAGTCAGAGTAGGTTTTGAGCAACAAAAATCCATCACAGTTTTACAACATTGCTACCTAACTGTTTTGACAAACTAGACACAAAGAGGAGAATAAAATGTTATCAGGGAATTGTGCAGGCAGTCTCGCTCTTTGGGATTAGTTATGTGTTTGATTTTATCTGAGAAACTTCAGCATACTTCTATTTTTGCATGATTTTTAATCTTTTAATTACATTGTATATTCAAGACAATAGACTGTGAAAAATACTGTAAAAAAAACTGTTGATAAAAGTAAGTATCAGTTATTCAGAGCTCAAAGTGGGTAAAAATGGGCTTTGAGTGGTATGCTTGGAGACAATGTCATGCTGAAAGGTAAAACTGTCCCCATTTCCGTCCTCCCAACGACAAAAGGCCTTTACACACTTTGAATGTTTATTTTAAATAATTCACAAGCGATATTTTTATTGGATCAGTGTAAAGTCGATAGGAACGTTCACATCAGTAACGAAATTCCGTCCGGCGATTGTGCAAGTTTATTCTTTTGGACTGAGATCAATATTTTTTTAATATCCACATCCGATAGATATATAATTGACCAATCAGAGAAGGCATGCTGACTGATGAATCACCGGTTACAAACTATACAAATGTCACTTTGTCACTACTATTTCATTCGAACTTTGTACCACCATGGTCAAGCGTCTTTATTATTTCTCTCTGCCTCTTAAAGCAATGAGCTATCTGCTCGAACTGTTCCACTGACATCTTAAAGTCCATCCTGAAGTGGCCGTGGGCCCGCTCCAGTTCCCATATTAAATCATAAAACTCCTCAAGTCATCATCACCAAATAATCCGTAATTGTGTGTCATTTATTTGCATCGGCCCGGGTGTGTAAAGGCCTTAAAATGGATGTTTCTAAAGAATCTGGTATATCAGTCACTGTCTCGTGTCTCTTTCATTCTGAGCATTTCCTAAAGCTAGTTTATCGTAAAACATCCCCAAAGCATAATGCTGCCACTACCATGCTTCGTCCCAAGGGTTAGGTTCCTGTCAGTCCCTGACCTGAGGACCTTCTTCCATATGTTTGAGGAGTCTTCCCAATAGGTTTGATATATTTGATCATGGGTTTACTATCATTTTAAGAAATAGCTTTTTTCTGTCCAGCCTTTTTCATCTTTATGTTACTTCCAATTATGATCATTTTTACCAGCCCAAGAGTTTTGGTGTTTTGCCTTTCTTGGCCAAAATTCTGCACACTATTCAAAAAATGGTAATATAGTTGCGAAATAATAATAAAACATAAATAACATAAAATAGTTGCAAACTCAGCTTTCTTTTTTCCATTCTTCTGTTTTCATGGAACATTTAAATAGATATTTCATACAAAATTGAAATCAACTAACCTTTCTGAAGCTCTGTTTAAAGTTGTCTGACAGGAAGCCGTAGAGCAGTGGGTTTGCACAGGAGTTGACGTAGGACAGGATGACAGCAAAGAAGTAGATCCCAGCAGTTGTGCTTGACTCGGGAATGATGACCACCAGGTTGACCATGTTGATGATGAAGAACGGTAGCCAGCAGAGCACAAACACCACTACAATCACAACCACCATCCGTGTCACCTTGCGCTCTGATCTGCGACGTTTGGTGAAGCCCACCCTCGCTCCCGAGGACTTTACCTGCATGAAAATCATTCTATCATTATGATGATGAAGAAAAAGGATTATGAAACATGATGAGCTTGATGAAAACAATTACACTGATTGAGATTGAGGTATAAATTTATTCATGAACTGTTTGTTAAAAATAATCTGTCTCAGTTCCTCATGCACACCACACTTACCTTGACAACGATGAGCAGGTAACAAAGGCAAATGATGAGCAGCGGCCCGAAGAAGCCCACTGTGGCAGTGTAGATAATAAAGGCTGTTGACCACAAGTCCTTTGGCTCTGGCCAAATCATGTTGCAAGAATTAAATGTGTCCTGAAAGCAATTATTAAACATTTAATCAAAGGTTAAAAAACAAAAAGAAAGAAAAAAAAAGCTCGATTAAAGTTTAAGCATGATCTGCTTATAAGACATTGGACCAAGGAAGTAAAGAGACAAAGAAGCAGAGAAATTGTGATTTAATCTTTTTTATACACTTTTATTTTATAACAGCTGCTGTGAGGTGTGTGGAGGCAGAGGATTTTAGGAGACACAATTTGAAACGTTAAAGGCATTTTTCTAACTATTAGCTCTGCGCTACAATGCCGGCCTGCGCTCTATTGAAGACATGTTGTCAGGATTTAACTCTCCCTCTAAATTTTCTTATTTGTGACAGCTCTTAAGCGCTTTGCTGCTTTGCATTTATTTTTATCCTTATATAACCTCTTTTAAATTGAATTGACCACAGCTTAGCTTAACAATTTTATATCGCCATTCTAGTCCTGCATGTCAAACAAATTAAGGAAAGTGTCTCTTTTTTTTAATTTAGTATATAAGTATTAATTACTTTTTAGGAAGGATCTCTGCTGTAGTAGAAACAAGTTGTGAGCAGAATAACATGTTTTAATGTGACATTGATTAGTAAATAGGTACTTATGTGCAATTTCCTGTGGCTGTTCATGGCCATATTTCTAAATATCATTAAATGCAGCCTTGACTCAAAATAAAAAAAAAAAACAAAAACTGACATACAGTATCATTATCAGGTAATACAACCATGTACCAGAGTGTCTAATGGCTATGTTGCTCTAATGTGCAAAGATAGAGTTTGTCAAAGTCCAAAAGCAGTAAAAACAACAAAGTTTTTCAAGTTCTAGTTATGATGGCATCTTCAAATCACAGCAGTATTACATAAAAAATTTAATGAAAATAACACACAGGCTAGGTGTAGTGAAATTAATGTTTTCAAATGGTTTGCAAACATTAAAGCAACAAGGTACACGTTTCTTACCTTAAAACTCTGCTTCTGACTCATTTTGATGCCACACTGATATTCATCGTACACATTTCTCAAGCCAGTTTAGCTATTTATTTACATTTTGTACAAAGTAAAATTGTCCCAAATACACTGCCTGCCTCAAGTTTCCACCTTGATTTATTGTATTGGATAACTGCTGCAGGGTGATTATCTTCAGCTGCAACAGGTTTTTTTTTTTTTAACCCCAAATGATGCTGAATTTAAGTTTCTCCAACAGGCATGTGGAGAGATACATCCTGTGGTCATGGAGAAGAAGATGTCTAATCATTGACTGTAATGAGTTACCCTGAGGATCCGTAATTCAGCCACACACAGGGAGTTCTGGACAAATGACCAGTTTATTGGTGAAGGAGTATGAACAGAAGATCAGTCCGGGGGAGTGGTCTGCAGAAGAAACCAGGCAACAGCTGGGAGGTAAACAGGATGGCAAAATACTCATCCAGGCAAAGACAAGGCTCAGAGATCCAAAGACAGGCAGGGTCGGTAACCAGAAGATCCGAAAGGTAGCGGTATCCGTCGAGGGCGAGGCAAGGAGGGTAATCCAGGGGCATGAAGCAGAGGGTCGGCAACTGAGGAACAATCCGTAGAACGCTGGAACAAAACTAGACATAGGTCTGATTATTATCTGGCAGAAAAGGACAGATTGGAGGGAGCTTAAGTAGGCAGTGAGAGAAAAGGAAACCAGGTGAACTGAATGAGGTAGCAGAGGCAATTAGGAAGCCAGCAGGTGGATCGAGTAATCAATGATGAGCGCCAGGAGATCAGGGTGGCAAAAACATGACAATTGGCATGCATCAAGCAGAGAGAACATGTAAATGGATGAAGAAATGGCTAAAACATAACTGGCCAACACATTAACTGTAAGGATAGTAATGGATCCAGTATGTTTCAGGAGGAAATGTGGTCAGAAGAATCTCTTATTTTAACTAGAAAAGCACTCAGAGAGCGCAAAACTCCGCCAAGCACAATGTTAAAGAATCCTTTAAGATATTACTGGATCCTAACCATGATCTTGATCACCACCAAAATTTAACCAGTTCTTCCTTTTCACATTTCCAACAACTCCTTAAAATTTCATGAAAATCCGTCCATAACGTTTTGAGTTTTGTTGAAGACAAACAGACAAACAAACAAACAGATAAAGGCTGGTGAAAATGTCAAAGTGGGAGATTTTACCTGCAGTTTTAACCCTTGATCATCTATGGTTTTACATGACTTCTGAGAAGTTGCATGATTTTGACTTTTTAATACTGGTGTGGGTTTTATGTTTTTATTATGTGAAACTTACTTGATTTTAGTCTTGGGTATGTTTTAGTTGCATGATTGTAAAAAAAACTGGTGATGATTAAGCACAGCTGATCCCAGTTGGAGCACCACACCTCCCTGTGTTTATGTTGGATAAAAACTAATGAGAAGCCTCCTTAAAAGGACGAGGTGGAGAGAAGGGAGGGGGAGTCACGGCAAAGGGAGCAGGACAGAGCAAGGAGACAGAGCTGCAGCGCTGGTGGGACCAAGTGTGTTGAAGGAGACTATTCTACAGACTACAGGCGGGGGGCCAGAGAGGGTTCAGAGCTGACCCTGGCCAGGAGGAAATTAATGCAACGCCTGCTAATAGCTAAGTGAAGGAATGTGGAAAAGCTTGTGTGCACACCAAGAGTGCAACTATTTTTCTTCTCCCCTTTAAGACCATCCTATCTGAGCTACACTGTTCTTTTTCTCCCCACGGTGATGTGCAGCCCCAGACCCTGTCTCTTGGTTTCATCTGGATCTCCTCCCTGGGGAAACTGAATACTGACCAGGATTCCCAGCAACAAACAGGCTCCCAAGCCACGAACAGTTTTTTTTTTTTTTCCTTCTTTTTTTTTAGATTGTAACCTCTGCTCGATTTGGGGTAGAGGGTTTTTTTTCTTTCTTTAAACCAACCATTTTTCTACTTTTTAGTTTCTGTTTTTTTTGTTTTGTTTTATTTTGTTTTTTTAAAGGGGACTAAAACAATTTTATTGTAACTAAAATAGCACACTGCCTGGCTAACACTTTTTTTTTTTTTTTAATTTTTTTTATAGATCAGTGCTTTTTTGCTTTTTTTAAAAAAAATTTTTATAGATCAGTGGAACTCTGTGACAAAAACATAACCTCTTTGGCGGAGGTAACGCTGAAACATTTGGTGAAATCAAAATCAAAGAAAAACAGCAGTAGAACTTGGGCTATATAACTGAAGAACATTTCATGAAGCAAAAATGAGGGAACTAAAGGGATTCTTACTGAACTGCTGTGTAGCAATAAGAAAACCACTAATCTGTCATGGTTCACATTTCTGCCTGTCCGGGATGACTTGTTCGGTGATCGGCTTCGTTCAGCCCACCTGGGCTTTCCCAGTTGCTTTCTGTCTCACCTGTGTAACACATGGCTGAAGCCCTCTCCAGTCTGCTTTTCTGCCAGATTATCAGCCGCCTCGGGCCAGTTGAGGTCCAGTATTTCTTCCATTACAGATCTTCTCTGCACTGTGATTATCTGGACAATGACCCCCAGTTCTGATCCATTACCACCGCTTCTCTCCTATAACCATTTCCTGTTATAGTGACCAAACATCTGGATTTTAAATTGATCCCCTAACTGAGTTTTTTCAGATCCCAGATTGGAGCAGTTCTGAATTACAGCACCTCCCCATGTGATCTGGCTGGTTTCCCGCAGTTTGTTTGGCAACCCCCATCCTCACTCAGTCCTGTTGCTGCAGTTGGTCAGGTTTAGGTTCCTCATTATGTGTCCAAAGGAGATCAGCTGACATGCTGAATGAGCAGCTTATTCCATCTTTCCTGATGGCATGAAAATACTGTATTCCAAGATGATTATCGATATGCGATCTTTGTGAAAAATTAATGCAACACTAGATGGAAATAAATCCTGTGAAACTACAGGAACTTGTTCAAACAAAGCCACAATGAAAGCTGCTGGAATCAAAGATGAAGGCTGTCCGGTAAATACTTGGGTGGATTTCGTTTCATTTTTATTCATTGCAGGAACTATTTGAGGGGCCAGTGAACAATGTTAATATTCAAAATGGTTTATAAAGAGGTGGACAGTGTTCCACACAGTTTACTTTCAGACTGGAAAACCAAAACTAAATTCCTTCTGGGCATAAAATTTTTGACTTATCACTTTTGAACTCTCCTTTCAGTCTTTATTTACATGTCACATAAAAGAAATAAACTAAATGAAGAAGGATTTGAAAATAAAATGTATAGTAAAACCTAAATATTAATAAACACGTGGTTACAGGTTGCATGCACTGTCATGCAGCAGAATTGCATGGTAATAGAAATATTCATTATCATAACTGCTTAGTCTGATTAAGGTTCGCAGGAAAGCTGGATCCTATCCCAGCAGTCTTTGGGCGAAAGGCAGGGTACACCCTGGACAGCTCACCAGTCCATCGCAGGGCGTAATGGAAATATATTTTCAAATAAATTTATATTTTTTTAGCTTGGAAACTGACACACAAGAAGCTTAGAGGCAATTTAAGACCAAACAGCTAATAAAAGGTAAGCTGCCATTGTTAGGACCTGAGTATATTTACCAGTATAGAGACAACACACACTTAAGTGATGACAGTTAAATCTTGTAAGACGTGTGTTGTAAAAAACGGCTCTGTCTACTGTCTCAGTAAAACTTGTTGTAGCAGACTGTTGTAATTTATAAACACACACACACACATTTACTCATTGATGCAAGCGGCAGCAGATTAAATATGCATGCCTACAATTAAACACCTTGGCAGGCTTCTGCTGTAGCGTGCATTAAGGTGTGAATTTACCATTAACAGCAGATGCCATCGGATATGCACGCTAGATGATGAGAACAGAGAGTGAAGGGGTGGCAGTGGAGTAAAACATGGCTTTGATTCCTATGTGAAACCATGGGGTTTTTCCACTTTGGTTTACCCCAGAGAGAGCATTTCTACTCCAGTGAGTCCAGCAGCAGAACGTGACTGAGAGCAATACACTTGTCCAAGGAGGCTTTGCTGTATGAACTGGAGAAATTGGGAATTTACCTTTTTGAACTATACATCACTGCACCTCCTGCTTGACTCTTTAGCTAAAGCGAGCTTTAGCTAAATTCGAGCTTCCAACTCAAAATTTGCAATTTTTTTTTTCTTCCGGATCTCCTCCCTGTCTGACCAGCTGCCTGCTGTCATTTTCCCAAACAAAAAACTAACACATCACACAGACACACTTGTGTTCGATTAAAAACAGCAGCAGAACCTGTTGCTACACCTTTTAATCAAAACTTTAAAGTGTAAAAACGTCATACAACTGACAAAAAAAAAAGCACAGCAAACAGAAACATCAATAGCATAGAAAATATGCCAGGTGCTGGATCCACTACATCCTACTTCATCTGCCAGTCACTCTAATATGAAAGCAGCATCTATGTTAGCTACAAGCTTAGTGGCACAGCAATGTAAGATTTAGCGTGTTCCTACCTTTGTACTAAAATAATGCTAATTTCATTGGACTGGTATTCATCCAATCTCAATAACATCAAAACCAGGATAATAAACCATCAGACTCATAAATCATGTGGTTTTACTGTGGTTTTATTGGGAAAAATAGGTTACAGTTGTTGCTGCTTTAGTACATGGGACAATATTTACTGGGTTTATGAGAGACTCTAATATGTCCAAATATGTTTGAAACTTAAACATGTTTTTCTCATTTTTGTATTCTCATTTCAACCTCTAAATTCTGGTAGTTATTTGAAAAAGCATTAATTATAATATTAATAATTTGCATAATTTTTGGTCCTCTACATGCAGAAAAAAGCTACAAACTGCCGTGCTCCTTTTCCTGCAACTCTGTCGGTCCAGATGGATTTTGGCACTTATTATAGTGGAAAGCAACAAAACATTTGTCAGTTTAAACTAATGTTCAGTGCTGCTATAAAACGCTGTTAGGGGTGCCCAAGTCCAGTCCTCAAAGACTATCCTGCAACTTTTAGATGCCTCACTTCTCCAGACATCTGAATCAAATGGCTGAATTACCTCATGCACGCACATGCGCAGCCCTGGTCTAAGTTAAGCGAGGCCTGCTGGCATCATCTGAGAATGATGTTTGGTATTTTTCCCGGCAAAAGGCTGAAATACATACCTGCACATCGGAGAAGATGACCACTGGCAGAACCACAACAAAGGACACGGCCCACACCGCTGCGCTCACCACCTTGGCCACGCGAGGGTGTCTCCATTTGGTGCTGCGAATCGGGTGCACCACAGCCAGGTAACGATCCATGGACATGACGGTAAGGCAGAAGATAGATGTGAACTGGTTCATGGAGTCTGCGGTCATGACGACGCGACAGAGAAAGGAACCAAATGGCCAATAGGAGAGAACATTCTGCGTGGTGAGGAAGGGGAGTCCGATTATGTAGAGCTCATCGGCCACTGCAAGGTTCAGGATGTAGATGTTGGTGACAGTCTTCATTTTGGCATAACGCAGCACCACATAGATGGCCAACGTGTTGCCAGTCAGACCCACCACGAAGACTGTGAAGGAGATGACAGCTGTCATCAGAGTGCTGCTGCCCTGAAAGGGGACACTCTGCGCGGACACGTTGGAGGAGATGTTAAACAAGTGGGGGTAGGAATAAAGGAAGGGCGAGGCTGTGGCTCCAGAGGAGTTCACGTCTGAAGAGAAGGGATACCAGGTCTGGTCCAGGGACTCCATTGTATATAATAATTGTAACAAATACCTTTCCTACGCGTGCGTTTAGAACAAAAGCAGAATCAGAGGCCACCACACTATAAAGTAACAGAATGAAACAAAAGGAAGCAGTTCAGTGTAAATGGCTCTGTTTCAACTGCCTGTTTATGCGTAAAACATAAAAAAAAAAAACCAACCAAAACATCTACGTTTGGAACATAGGAGAACTTGGTGAATTAGGAGGAAGCGTCCCGGCATCCGTTATGAGGAGCCAGCTCCAAAAAGGAAACTTTTCACACCCAATTAATCCCACATTCAAGCACAAGTTGTTTTGCGTGGAGCGGTCAGCTGAGTAATTAGATCCCACAAGCTGCTGTCACCGGGTTGGTGATATATGTTGTTCTTGTCAGCTCTCCGGTATCTTTGTCTTTTTAAAAGCGCTGATTTTTTTTTTACCTGTTATTATCCGACACTGCAAACACAACATAACTTGTGAAGTAGCCTGTGTCGTGCGTCAAGCAGCAGTGACGCTGGGAAAGATGCCACCGCCTTTACGCACTCTAAAAAAAAGCTTGACTTCACTTTCTGTACTTATGCATTTTGAACCATGAAGGCGATGACTGTGTCAGAAATATCTGTCTTCTGTCCGGTATGTCTTGTAACGACTGAAGAGCGACTTTGCAAAATACAATTCAAGATGAGACTTACTTTGACGAGAGGATGAAAAGTCCAATTCTCTCTATAATCAGATGAACAGAAGTATATTCCCCCGAAAAAAGCTCCGTGTTTGACATTAAAAGTCCAATATTGATGGGAAAAGGTGCAGGAGGTCGTTCGCTGTCCGTGGTGCTGAGCAGCGCGCGTGTCAGCAGCTGCTCCGCTGCCTCTCCTTCAACTTTGTGCCCACACAGCTCTTCTGCTTCCTTGATATGATGTGTTGGGAGGTAGGAGGAGAGAGACACACAGAGGCAAATATTAAGTTGTCTCCACTGCAACCATCAGAGGCTGTTTCAGAGGCAAAAACCTGTCGCCCTGTCTGAACTGCTCCACCACAGCTGTTCCAGTTTGGGCGATTATGTTTTTTTTCTTCTTCTTTCTTTTCATTTTCAAAACCACACAACATAAACGAAGGTATTAAATGATAGAAGAAGTCTGCCTTCTAGTTTTTTCTACTTAAAGCACTGCGGCAGGCTAATAAACTGGCATTAATGATGCAGTGTGTGCTATTTACATATTTATTACATATGTATATGGAAGGTTGGGTTGGTGTTGTAATCACTCGTGTAATACATTTGATTACACAAACATTCAAATGTGATCTTTTTAAACCATTTTCAAACTTGAAATAAATACACATGTGCTTGCATCATTAATGTTTAAAGTTGAATGTGCTAACTAAATAATTTTGATAACACATGTTAGGGGGGCGGGGGGGGGGGGGGGGGGCGGATCATCTTTCGCTTTTAGTGAGCATTTGGGGTGAATAATACAGTAAAACATGCTTTGCAATAGAACTGATTAAATCCTCCTTGCAGAATATTGTGCAAACATTTGTATATTAATTGTATAATAGTTCAATACCCCCGTAATGTAATAGTAATTTCCAAATAACCACTCGTAATAAAACCTTCTGAGAAGAAGAGTTATTAAAGAAATCCCCTGGAAGGGAAATGGTGAGTCGCATTTTTCCACTCTGGAAGATATGAGTTTATAAGTAACGTCTTTATTGAAAATGTTTATATGTTGTGTTAATTATAGACAGGAGTATTTCAGTCACCACACAAAGGTTTCCACCAAGCAGCAATTAGACATACTTATTTATGGTTTCAGTCTACAGATGAAGTCTTTGCAGACACCAAAAAATGAGTAATCTAATGTTCTTTTGAGTTGTGTGTGTTTTTCTTTTTACATTTGTAATGGGGTTTTGATGGTCAAGAGATTATAAAAAGGCCAAGAGTTAAATAAGGGAGATGTACACACCTGCCATGGCAGCTTGTTTGAAACTGACTACTTGCTGATCAAATAATCAGCATCTTGTTAGTGATAGCTCTGATTGTGATAAATGCTGCCCCCTCCACCCTTGTTTTTCACCATTTACCTCAACACACACAGATGATGTTGACAGGAGAAGGTCTGTTTTGTCAGAAACTGTGGGGAGACTGTAACAAGGTCAGGTATCAAAGTGATCTTTCAGAGCAGAGAAAGACAAAGTATTCATTGTAATGTAATTACACACAAACACAAACACTCGCACTAATCCAAACTGTGATATACACCTAACAGTAGATGAAAAGGTAAATCTCAGTATCCAGCGGGCTGCTTCTAGAGAAGAGTGTGATAGAAATGCATATATAACACAGTGACATTTCACTGCAGCAGAAATAATCTGTTCCTCAAATCTTAAGCTTTACATTAAAATAACTCAAATGTGCTCAGTTTTGTTCCTGAATACGCAACAGAGTGTGCACAACAACTGCTTTGTTAGGAAATCGGAATACTGCAAAAAAAAAAAAATTAAAAAAAAAAAGAAGCTTTTTTCATATAGCTGTAAATCCATGTCATTTCACAATAAATACAGAAGATAAAGTACATGTGAACATATGCCTTTGCAATAGATTAGATGTTTTTGTTAACATGAAATGAGATTTTCAGCAGCACTGTGACTCAGAAACAGTTTAAAAGCCTTTGATATGACTCAAATTTAAGAGAGCATGCAAGAATTTTCAGTCCTTAGTAACAATAAATTATAAAATGCACTGATCTAAAAGAAAAAACAAAAGAACTAAAGGGTGAAGGTTGACTACTTTTTGGAGCGTCATAACAACATACACAATAATCTATATTGTTTTGTTTGGCATCTTTAAAAATTTGCTTAATGTATCCATGATGACCTTGAAGAAGCAGTTGTTGCTGCCTATCGATCTGGGGAGGGTTGTGAAGTTTGTTTGTTTTTTTTTTAATTACTTGGAGTCCATCAATCTGCACAGAGAAAGATTATTCACAGGACGACAACAACACAACCCAAACACAGCAAACCAACAATACAATGACTGAAAAGAGAAATGTTTTATTCTGCAATCTTCTGGCAGAAACTTTTATCCAAAGTGAAAAGTCATCAATTACCCATTAACCAGCAAATAACCTAGCACGCATGTCTTGTGGGAGGGAGGAAGCCAGAATACCCAGAGAGAACCTACACATACACAGAAAGAACATGCATACTCCCTACAGGAAGGCCACTGTTAAAACCTCCCAGCCGCAGCTTGAACTTGCGACCTTCATGCTGTGAGGTTCCAATGCTGACCACCATACCACCCTGTTAGAAAATAAATCAGACGTTAGAATGGCCTAATCAATGTCTAGATTTTATCCTGATTGAAAAATCTTCTGGAAAGCTTTAGAGAGCTGATCATAAACAAACCAATGAATGCTGTAAAGAAGAGTGGGACAAAACTCCTCCATGGTGATGTGAGTGACTGATAATACAGAAAGTACAAAATGCTGTGTAAAAATTCTTGAAATTGTTTCCATGAATGATTCAGCTTGAGAATGGCCAAATTAGATCATTATAACCTGTGTATTTATGTTCTATTATGTCATATATTTATTTAGTCTTTGGTCAGTAGTAGTGCATTGTACAACTTATGTCCTCTGAAATGGTTAATTTGAGAATATTCTATTGTCATTCATGAATATGCAAGAAAAAGGCTTGTAAATAGGTGTGCACAGTAGTGACCACTGTGCATGAAAGGGTTAAGTCCAGAAAAGTTAACCCTTACAAGGGTGAGCAACTCTGGTCCCTGAAGGCTGCTGTCCTGCAAGTGTTAGGAGTTTCCCCGCTGAAACACACCTGATTTATTCAATGGGTAATTAGAGGACTTGTGCAGTTTCACGTCAAGCTTTGCACAAGTCTGCTCATTAAGTCTAATGTTTGTCAGGTGAAACTCAACACCTGCATGATTGCAGCCCTTACAGGGACTCTATGATGCTATTTCCAGGTTTCTGAGCTTTCTACAGTGTCATAGTGTTGAATCCTCATCAGACATATGAGCAGCGGCATTTCTTATCATCTAAACGCATGTTCAAGTTTTCCAGCACTCTACATTTGGTTTCCATGGTGATGGAAATTATTGGTTTTAGAGAGTTTTTTCTCCTTCGAAATTTCAGTAACGTCTAGGGGAAGAGACTGAGTGATTGGTCATCTTCTCAAGGTTGTGCACGTTCACGAGAAGAAAGTTACATCCACTTTCACTGCTCAGTATAACTACTCCGAGCAGCTGACCAATCAGATGCAGCCTGCAGGCAGGACATAGAGCAAAGCTGTCTCTGTTTGCTTGTTTCTGGCAGAGGCTGATCTGAGAGGATCAATACAAAATGAATGAAGATGTTTGTGAAAAATGCTTGATTATTTCTTGCCCTTCTGGACTTGCATATTAAAATAAATTAGACTGAAATGTCGTAATAGAGCCACTTTAAAGACAGGAGTTGCCCAACTCTGCCTCTGCCACCTGGGCACAGCAAGGGGCAGTTATCCATATAAGCTTCTTCAATTGGCCATAAGTTGTTTGATGTCATTCATGACCCTGGCTCTGAAAATGACGGTTGACACAGAAATGAGATGATGAAAAAGACATTTGAGGGAGAAACATAGAAATGAAGCTTGCAGACAAAGAAAAATATTAGAGGAAAAGAATTTCTAAGGAAATATCCTTATGGTGAGCAGCTGCTATTCCATGAATTCACATATTATTAAGCAGATGTGCAAGCTTTGTCCATGACTTCATCAAAGTTGACACCTGTGTGTGGATCTAATTCGTTCTCTATTCACTGGAGCAACAGATGAGGATGTATTAGTTCATTCATTTGCTTTAAGTCATCCACCTTCTTTTGCAGGATTTGTCATAAGGACGTCTTAAAAAGATTCAACTCCTGTGTGAAACTTGAAAAATGGAAAATGTTTTTGAGTTTGCAGCACATTACTTTGTTCAGTCTGACATCAAATGCTTTGCTCCAGTTTAAAGCTTGATAGATTTTACAGCGCTTTTCCCTGTGTTTTTAATGTAATTAGTTTTAATATATAATAGTAGAGGTAAACAAGCCAAGGTGTGGAAGAACTAGAATGTTTTCATACTGAAATGCTCATTGGATTTCTAGACAAGTGTATTGCAGTCCTCTGACCTAAGCAGAATCAATGATCTGTGAAGAGACCTCAGAAGAGCACACCACAAAGCAAATCAGCTTAAGAACAGCATAGAAGTGGGGGCTTTTAGCCGGAAGAAAATGAAAATCTCACAACAAAGAACTGGGAGACAGAAATCAAAACAAATTCAAGCTTTGATGTTTTTCAAATGGTTCTTACAAAGGACTGACAGTGCAGCAAGGCCACACTTTGACTCCTAATCAGGACCAGTAAGGAAATATAGAAAATGCTAATTCAGTTGTTAAACTTACAGACTTTAATTTAGTTCCAACTAAGGTTGTAATACGTTTTTAAAAGTAACACTTAAACATGCATTATTGTAATTGTGACAGCAGATTTTGTTGTTGTATTTATAGCACCACTACTTAAAGTTGGCAGATTTTGGCATTTTGGCACATCCTGTCTCTTCTCTGAGCTCTCTCCAGCCAGTAAAAGTCAGTCTGATGTTCAACTCTTGTTTCTTGCTCTGTCCCTTTTTCTCTATCTTTCCTTTCCATCCTCTAATATTGTCCTCTTGGGTTTCTCTGCTCAAGTGTGGATATACAGTTGCTGGGATGTGGTGCTATAAAGTAAAACAGCTGTTAAGCTGCAACACACAGTTAAGTGAAGTTTCTCAGCTTCAGATGCGACAGACCAATGACAAAAGTGCATATTGAATATAAGTGTGACATTAAAAAAAAAAATTAATGGCACAGAAAGTTTTGAAGTACAGTATGTGTCAAAATCAAAGGTCAATGACAGAAAAATAGAACATATGTTTTCAAAGTGTTTTTTTCTTTGGTACAGAATCATTTTATTAAAATAATTAATGTTTATATTCTCTTAGAATGACCTTTCTGCTACATGTGGATCCTCACATTGACATGTCGAGGCTGCATCAACCGCCTCAGCTCAAAGCTGCAACATGTCAATGCATCCACCATCTTGATTCTGGCAAGAAACCTCATTAAATGAGTACAAATGAGTGGTTAATTAATTTAAACTGGATTAAATATAACATGTCTGTAAAACTTTCAGTGAATTGAGTTTTAATATACGAGTTATGTTGAATAAAGTTTGAAACTGCAAGGTGATTGCTAATCATTAACAGATTGTTGACACTGATTAGATTGTTTATGGGGATTAAAGTTGTCTACGTTTAATTCAAAATGGGTCAGGAAAGTTATTGTCAGAGGGAAAGATAAAACCCCTCTGTCAGAAGTAGATGCGGTAGATTTAACACAATAGATATTGTTTATAATTCTCTGTTTTTAAACATGCCTCTATATAAAGCAATAGTGTCAGTTAAAGCATCTGTAGGTATCTATTTGATCATCATAAAGCTAAAAAGTAAAATGTCACAGAATATAGATTTTATGTTGTGTTTTAAAACCTGTCATTTTGAAACATCAACCAAAGATTAGCACACAATCACTGCTTATTTAACACACACACACACACACACACACACACACACAGACACATACACGCATACACGTTAGCAGTAGTACTAATAGTACTGCCTGTAGACCTGTTCTGGGATCATTTGGAAGCTGTCAAATTATGTCTGAAGTAGCACTAAAGGCTCTTGCATATAATCAAACATAACAATAATAAGGCTAAAATAATAATAAGGCTAGAGTAACATGATTAGCAGGTACCTGATTTTTTTTTAAAAGAAGAGGCCAACAAAACTGTCATTTCTTCTTCGTATAATCATGTTAAATGAATGTTACAATTTGTTCAGCCCCGAATGCAGAATATCCAGGGATTTCTCTTCCATATGTTCCTATTACAAATGAAGAACTTACCAGGACCAATATGGCCACCCCATTGATGTACAAAGCAGGAACCAAAGCAGCATCTACATATATATATACTGTTTTTCTATGGGTCCACATACATGGCAGCTGCCACATTGTCCCACCTTTTTTCCTATGTCTCTGCATGGACAAACAGCTTGTAAGAACCCTCTGAATAAGGGGTACCGAGTTCTTGTCCTCCAGCAATGTAATCCTGCAGGTTTTAGATGTCTACCTGACCCAACTCATCTGCAGATGCCTCAAATTAAACTGCTTTTATCAGCTTGTTGACCAATTCTGCTCAAACATGTTGACCCATCAGTCTGATTCAGGTATGCTGCAACAGGAAACATCCAAAACCTGCCGAACAGCAGTTCTCAGGGTCTGACTTTTGGACTTTGAAATTTTGGAACTGCAATACTTTTTTCATACAGCACCATTTGGGATGAGTGATACCTTAAAAAGGGACATAGAAGAAGACAGTAGAAGGCTCAGATCCAAAGGCACGCTCGCCTTGTTTTATACAGTCTATACCAGGAGTGGGCTACTCTGGTCCTCAAGCGCCGCAGTCCTGTACATGTTGGGAGTTTCCTGCTCCAACTCAGCTGCTGCAAATCAGTGGGTAATTAGCAGACTAGCACAGTTGGATGTCAAGCCCTTCAGCAGTCTGCTAATCAAATCTGATGTGAGTCAGCTGTGTTGCAGCAGGGAAACTCCCTGTGGCCCTCGAGGACCGGAGTTGCCCACCCCTGGGCTATACTGAATTGATGCACCATAAGCAAATCAGATGTGATCTGAAGAAATCCTGATACAACCAATCAAGGTTTTCATTAGCTGCATCAGGTGTATTTGAGATTAAACCTAGATTGTTGCTCGTGACGCTGGACTGCATGTTAGAGATGTCTGAGTTGAGAGAATTGTCAGAAACTTTCAAAAGAGACATTAATGCTCTGCATGGACAAGAAAAAGGATAAAAGGGCCGAGGCAAAGGCATTAAATCTTCCTAAAGACTACAGTTACACACTACCTCAATGCGGCAGAAAAATGAAGCCATCAGTGGCTGCTACCAGATTCCTGAGGAGGCAGGTGGTCAAAAACCCTCGACTGACTGTAAAAGACCTGCAGCAAGGCTTGGCGGCAGCAGGCACTGAGGTTTCAGATTCCACAGTAGGTCTCCATGCCTGAACTCTAAGATGTACACCACTACTGACTCAAAAGCACAACAAAACGTGTCTCCAATTTACTAAAGACTTTATATTAATAAGTCAGAGATGTTTTTGGATGCTGCTCTGTTGTGATGAAACAAAACTGGAACTTTTCAGGCCCTTGGATCAGCTGTATGTGAGGAGGAGGGAGAAGGAAGCATAGGCTGAAAAGAACACCTTGCCTGCAGGGAGGCATGGCGGTGAATTAGTGATACTCTGAGGCTGCTTTGCTGCCTCTGGTGCTGGAAACCTACATGGTGGGGAGGGCAAGATGGATTCAGTCAAGTATCCCGAGAGAAAATGTGGTGTCGTCTGCGAGGAAGTGATGTTTGGGTGACGTTGGACCTTCCAACAGAACAATAACCCCAAGCATACCTCAAAGTCCACCAAAGCTTGGTTTCATAAGAAGTCCTTTAAGAGAACCCCATCAAAAATCTTTGTTGGGATTTGATAAAGGCAGCTCCAGAACATAAAAACCAAGAACATTAGTGAACTGGAGACCTTTGCTCACAAGGGATGGGATAAGATTCCACAGGAACGCTATCAGAAGCCGGTGTTTGCATGTGCATCGCATATGCAGCAGGTCATTAAAGCAAAAGGGTGGTCTACTAAGTACTAAAGATGCTTGTCACGAAGATGTTGAATAATTTTGAGACTGCAAAGGTCTTTGAAAGTGACATTTACTGGTGAATTTGGAGAAACAACTTCTATTATTAGTTGTGTTTATCTAATTAAATGGTTCGATTTGTTTATTGCAAACAGCTGCTAGTTTGTACATTTTGCCAATAAACCTCATTTTCAGTGGGGGTTTAATAATTCTGACTGGAACTGTACATAAAGTTAAGCCTTATCTCACCTCTGTCTCTTACTGACACACACATCACACACACAAGCCAGGTTCTTATGGAACCCAAGGTCAGATCCAGACACTGCAGACCCATCATGACACATCCCACTCAGTCAGACATGATGAGTGCTTATTGTCTAAATAACTGAGTAAATATCAGAAATCAAAATTTCATTGCAGCCCATCATTTTCTTTTCTGCACAAGGCCAGCGGGCACAGACAGGCCATTTTACCTGTGATAAGAAAAAAAAATCATTGAGCGAATTATTATTTAACAGGACCAGAAATGTTGGAAATGTTTGAATGTTCAGGATGTTTTTTTTTTCCAAGGAGTGACTTCTGACTAACTACTGAGAACATTTTAATGTAAAAAAAAAAAAAAAAAAAAAGTTTTGAATCTAGTTGAGTTGGGCAACCTTTGTCTAAAAGAAATCAATTATAAGCTAAGCGTGCATACATATCCTCTTGAAGTCATCAGTATGCCCTGAGAAAGGCACGGGTCACTACATGAGGAGATTTTTAAAATTCCAAACAGGACAGTGTCAACACCTTAAGAACATTTTGAATTAAACAATCTCCAAGAGTGTGGTGTTGTTTTTTATTGAGTTTCCTTTATAATCTCTCTTTTCTTTTAGTTTATAAGAACATATCAATGGCAAAGCTCAGTTTATGTTAGAGGTGCAGAATCAAGATCAGCATTGAAGTTACTGTTGTGGCAGACTACATGTAATATTTAAATGAGTAAATAAGATGTTTTTATAAATAAAAATAAACATGCCAATATTTTGTTATACAAACTCTGTTTGTGTTGTGTTGTGGCAGATTGTGTTGTGTTGCGGCTTATTGTGTTGTGTTTAGTTTAGTTTATTAAGGATCCCCATTAGCTGTAGCAAGCTACAGCTATTCTTCCTGGGGTCCGGCACAATTATATCAAAACAAAAACTTGTAAAAAGTTACACAGCACATCAATATTTCAGTACAATCCTGGAAAACACGGTATCTACATCTTCAAAATCATTTCTTTCCATCCATTTTTACATAAGTAAATGCATGCATGTAATGTCCATTCATATTACATCCTATCATGTAAACTATTCATTTACAAAAAATATGCTAACTTATAATTGGATATCAACCAATTATCTATAATACAAATCTTCAAGTACACCTCTGTCCACATTATCAATTTGTTTACTCTACATTCATTCGTATTTATTATACTTATCTATTTATTTATTTATTTAATGTTCTTCGGTAGAGAATTCCAAATTTTCATGCCTCTATACATAACTGTTCTTTTTATGGCATCTGATTTTGCTTTAGGCAAAACGTTGTGGCTTTTTGTGTTGTGTTGAGGCTTATTGTGTTGTGTTGTGGCTTATTGTGTTGTGTTGAGGCTAATTGTGTTGTGTTGTGGCTTATGGTGTCGTGTTGTTACTGATTGTGTTGTTTTGTGGCTTTTGTTTTGCTGTGACACTTCAGGGCCACCGTAACATTTTGTGCATTTCAAATAAAACATAACACAATGATTTGCATGTGACATAAACCAATACTTTGCTCATAGAATGCAGGAAACATGTCAAAGTGAGATACATTTTTCCTATGTCATGAAAATATTACTTCATTGTATTTTAAATTATATCAAAACATGTGAGATGAGTTGCGTCCTTGGGCAGTGAAAGGCTGGGAAATAATCAGTACTACTGAAAGACTGGAGGAACGTTGAAATTAATTAGGCTGATTTGCAACAGGTCAGTAGGCTGACAGAGACACAGTAGAGAAGCAGAATTTCTCAGAATTAAATAATGGCAGCTATTTTCAACAATGTAAAGAAAAGGTTAATAATTTCAGAATATTTTATCAATGTAAAACTGCTAAAACTATCTCATTTGCTACTGTACTTCATGGCAGGAAAAGATTTAGAGAATTTCAGTGAGACATCTAGCCAAAACTCCTCTGTCTCTCAGACAGCACTATTAAAAACAGACATGCGTCAGTCATGGAAATCAATACATGGGCTCAGAAACATTACCAATCATTGTCTGTAAACACATATTGCTCCATCTTCCATAAATGTAGTTTAAAGCTCTTTCCAAAGAAACACCAAATGTCAACATGATCTAGAAACACTGATGTTTTCTCTCAGACAAAGCTCATTTAAAATGGACTGAGACAAAGTGGACAAATGTTGTCTGGCCACATGAGTTGATATTTGAAATCGTTACTGGGGCTCATGGACATGGCATCCTCCAAATGATGAGATGGATGTTCTTGGGGATTTTTTTCTTTTGTTTTTTTCCAAGACACCCACTTCAATAGCTTCCATCCCTGATTGGGGTGCAGTAACATCAATGGAACTGGGACATGCACATCTGAAAAGATGCTAACATGTAGCTCCATCTGGATAGCATCGTTCTCTGGCAAAGCCTTCCATATTCCAGCCAGACAAAGCTAAACCATGACAAAACTGTTACACGTTTTGCAAGAGCATAACGTACAGTTGGAAAGTCCTGTGTTGGACTGGCCTGCTTGCAGTTCAGACATTTCTGCCATGCGGAGACGCAAGTTGGATCCAGAGAGCGGAAATGATTCAGAATTCCAGAAATGGTTTATTAGTTATTTTCTGGGTTCCGATGATCTCCCAGCATGGGAAAAGGCTGGTTGGCTGGCAGGCTAACAGGAGTGAAACAGACAAGTAGGGGAGTACGCAGGCAGGCAGGTGAAAAACAGGCAGGCAGGTTCTCTGGCAGGGAAAAACACAGGACATGTTACTAACTGAGAATTCACTCTTTGCAAATCATCAGGAACCAAGAGCCGTTACCACAAGGCAATCAATAATCTGCCGAAGATCAGCAGGCTGGGCTGGTCTTAAATACTGGCGATGCTGGTTGCCAGATCCCGATCAGGTGTTGCTCCATTTGCCATAATGCCGACCACGCCGACCAGGGAACTGGAACCACAACAATTTCACAGAAAACATCTGACATAATATGAAACATAAAATATAACAAAGATGCCTCAGGACTGCTGAGAAGTTAGATATGTGTACTGGGCAACAGTGAGACAATTTTCTCTGTGGGGTCCAGCAACTGGTCCAATCCATTCACAAACATTCATAGGCTTTTTAAAGCAGAGAGGGTGGTACACAGTAGTACTGGACCATACCATCTTCTTTGATGATTTGCTGTCATCAAAGTCAATGTCAACTCTTCATGATGTTGTCAGGATTTGGGTTTCTCCCTTTGCTTTGTTTTCAGGGTTCCTGTTTTATTTTGTAGTTTCCTGTTTAGTTCCCTCGGTTCTCGTTTAGCTTCATTGATTTCCTGTTATTGAATTCACCTGGTTTCATTTTGTTAATTACTTCACCTGTCATTGTGTTCCGTGTATTTATACCCCTCACTTCTTGTCTTGTGTTGCTGGTTCATTCGTTGGTTTTTGGCCTTCTCCTTCTTGGATTAAAAGGATATCTGACTTCTGCATACTGGCTTCCCGACTCCTGCATTTGGGTCCACCTCCCTCCAGCCACTGTGACAGATGTATTTCAATATATTGCTTTGAATACAAGAAAAAAGATGGCCTCTTTTTTCTTACAGTATAGTTTTCTTTTATGGGACACAATGATACAAAGAAGGAATTTAACCATAAGTTTAAAGGCTGTATGCTGCAATAACCAGAGATACGAAAGTTGCAGAGACCAAAGGACTGTTGTTTAATGTGTTTTGACCTTACAGACAAAGCAAGTTTAATTGTATAGCACAATTCAACAACAGTGTGATTCCAAATGCTTTGCTGAGACAACATTTTTTTAATAGGAAGCATATTTCAATTATTATCAGAAAGAGAGAGAGTCACCCTGCACAACTTTTCCAATAGCAACAGCATCTTAAAACAATATTTCAAAGTTAGATTGCCTAACTACTCAACCTCCAAACATAAATAGACATTTTTGCCTACTAAATACAATACGTAATTTTTATTCTTATTTCAGGCAACGAGCCTTTCAGCCAAAACAACTAAATTTGTATCCTTCAATTGGACCAATAAAGGCATCTACTGAGAACCGGCCATTCAAGGAGAGGCAGGAGAGGAAACACAACTTCCGGAGCCCGGAAGAGTAGGGAGAACAGGTTGTTGTGATCTGTACTTGCCTGTGTGTGTGGCTGTTGTTGGTGTATCTTTGTTTCACTGGCAACCTGGTTCTGCACCTGCTTTCCATCATTTAATTGAAACAGTTTGTCTACCGCCTTCCCACTCCTCACCAGATTGCTGTGACACTTGTGGAAATCCTCCCTGCCAGTAATAATCTCCCCATCTGAACTTCTGCTCATCTCCAGTGTTAATAAATGTCACACAGTTCTGTGTCTCTGTTTGGGTCCCCGGTAATACCTTTAACACTGGGGGTTGATCAGGGAGACATACAGTTTGTAGTAAAATCACGGTGTTGCCTAAAAGAGTTATTTTGCATGGTGTGAAAAATCTGAGAAAATCCTGCATGTGAACATAAACCAAAAGATAAGGTTTTAATAACTTTTTCACCTTTTACTGTGTGAGCAGCTGGCACATTAAGTGCTGGGTCCCCACTCTGAGCATGCCATCAAAGGTGCCCCCATCTGTTATACCATGTTGAAACTAAATTTAAGTTGTAATCTGTCCTGGGACGCCACAAAAATTTTAATGTATAAATGTGGAGATTTTTTCGCCTGAGTCCTCTCCTTTCCGAATGCTTTGTGCTAAAAGCTAAAGAAATAGATTATAATTTGTCTTGTGTGTGCTTCTCTGCACACACAAGACAAGAAGCTGGAGTCAGTGGGTGTAAGCTTTATGAACCAGATGATGCTATAGCCATAAGGTTTTACCCAAAACTCTTTTTAAAAAAAAAAAAAAGCCTCCTTTTAGGCTGCAGTCGGGGATCATTGTGAGTTAAACAATACTGAACTGGATTTCCAGTTAAATATATAAACTACAGAAAACAGCTTTCAAATTAGGGTAATTTGTGTGCTTGCATTTCAGTACCTCATTAACAGAAGCATTACAGAAAATACAGAAAACACAGGAGGAAGGCGTGGCAGTCAAACGTGAAAAGATTTTCCTCTCATCGCATCTATTCATGTAAGGCAAACTTCTGTGCATGTCCACATGTCAGTCACCTGAAAATTACATACTAAAAGCCCTTTTTACCGATTGGTTTCTTTCTCTCTGAAAACAATCACACAAAGGAGAGCCACAGAGCTGCAGCAGACAAGCCTGATGCATCACAATGTTTATACGCTTCTATGACCATAGCACTCATACTTGACTTCCATTGCTTCCCAAGTTACCTCTTTTTCTTTGTATTCCTTGTTTATATGAAAAGAACTGATTTTTAGATGGTCCTTTACCCACAAACCTACCCCCTTGACCCCTCTAAAACACACACATACAACTTAGTACACGCGGATACGCACACGCTGGTCTTTAGTTAGTATCTGTGTGGGTAAAGAGGGAAGAATTTTGGTCTATCTCCTCAACAATCCCCTGGAGTGAAGTTATCACACAGCCCGAGGCTTGACCTTAGCAGGCTGTCAAAGGACATTATTGTCCTGTGGGCAATGTGTGTGTGTGTGAGCGAAAACATGGCTGCACAGAGAAGAAAAAGACAAGCCAAATATTGTCAGAAGAAGGAAGGGAAGTAATGTAGGTACTGGTAATGTAGGTATAATAGAAACTGTAATTAGGTACAATCAAGTTAAGTCAGATATGTGTTTTTACATATTGTTGCATGACTTGAACTTTGCATCAACCATCCACCAAACAATGCAAAAAATGGGTTATTTTGCAGGCATTCTTAAATATATCTAAAGATGTCATTTCCAGGGGGGAAAAAAACAGTTAAAATGGAGATGAGTCATCCTGCACTCCAGGCGCACACTAATTTTGTGTCTGATTAAGCATTGTCTTAAATTTTTATGTCCCTGACCCATGAATTTAAAGAAAAACGCAGCCCGAATAAACCCAAAGAGCCCACTAAATATGTTACGATCAGAGAGGAGG
The DNA here is from genome assembly GCF_933228915.1 of Telmatherina bonti. NCBI lineage: Eukaryota > Metazoa > Chordata > Actinopteri > Atheriniformes > Telmatherinidae > Telmatherina > Telmatherina bonti. The sequence goes on along the minus strand of NC_136621.1, from coordinate 17,612,517 downwards.
TGACCTCTATTGCGTCTGCTTTTTTTTAAAGAAAAGGAAAAAAGAATGAAAGAGAATTCATGTTTAAATCAAGGTTAGAATAAAAAGTTAGTAAAGGTACAGACTGAATTATCTTCTATTTATATCACACTTAATTTACCATATGGAAGCATCACCACTATATTGCTTTAGTTTTTAAAGGACTGTAAAGTAATTGTTGTTCAAGTTGATTAAAAGTCAAGTATGAAAAGACGCAAGAAGTTTTATGTCACAGCATGTTTACAGGATGTTTGTTTTGTCGTTTACATACTTTTTTAAATGCTAAAATATACGTTTACAGTATAAAACCGACACTGGTGAACTCACCAGTGGTATTTTTGAGTTTAGTTGTTATTTCTGGCAAATATATAAAAGTGTCTTCCAAATCTACCTCACTTTAGGGTCTAATTTTGGTCTCTGCTATCTCCTGATAGATAAATCTGGCTACTCTCTGTTTTCTCTCTCTGATTGTAGAAAATGAGCACCTTAAAATATAATTTTGTCTGTTAAAATCAATAAAACTGCAAATCAAAGAGAAATTCACTTCAACCCTGCAAAGCTAAGTGAACCTGCATCATCATGCAATGACAAGGCTCTCCAAGCTCAAACATGTGTTTTCATGATTTTTTCCTCCTTTAATCATCATTGTCATTCATTCATTATCCTAACCGCCTAGTCGGATTAAGGGTCGCGGGAAGCAGTCCTTAGGCAAAAGGCAGGGTACACCCTGGACAGCTCACCAGTCCATCACAGGGCCACACAGAAACAAACAACCACACATGCTCACACTCAATTTAGAGTATGCATGTCTTTGGATGGTGGGAGGAAGCTGGAGAGAACCCATGCATACACAGGGAGAACATGCAAACTCCACACAGAAAGGTCAGTGTCCAAGCCTTCCCCCAGTTGAGGATTGAACCAGCAACCTTCTTGCTGTGAGGCCACAGTGCTAACCACCATGCCCCTCATCCTTGTCATGATATCAATATCATTGATAATAATTGAACCACCAACATTGACAGATTGATTGATAGTTGATGCTTTGTATTAAATGCTGTAATACTGTAGAACTTTGGCTGATTTACAGACATACAGTATCTTCTCTGCATTTAATACAGGTGTGTGTGTGTGTGTGTGTGTGTGTGTGTGTGTGTGTGTGTGTGTGTGTGTGTGTGTGTGTAAACAATGCAATAAACAATAAAACTGCATGACATAATGCAGCATTTATTACATATCCATTTGCTTTCCCATTTTTAACTCCTCAAAGGAGGTTTGGTTTTGTCAACATTTCTGTATATGTTTTTCTGTTTGTCTGTTTGTTTGTTGGCAACTTTATGCAAAAGCTGCTGGGTCGATTTTCTTTCTTTTTTTCTGAGAGTGGCTCTAACTTGGATTCCATTCAGTTTTGGCAGTGATCTGGAGCACCAGGATCTCAATGACTCCTGGATCCAGAAGTCATTGAGATCCGGGCCATACTAGTATAAATTTATAACTCCTCCATGAATATTCAGAGGGCGTGGCCAAAAAAGTACAGGAGAAGTTCCCAACAGGTTTCAATAGATAACAAAGTTAGATCTGGATTGCGGCAAAATTCTGGATACTAGATCCACAACAGAAAAAAATATGGAATCTTTAGATTTTGTGTGGATATTCCAACAAGAGAAAAAATTAAGATATAAACGTGCAGTAAACACAACAATATAACCAAGACACTGTGGATTCACTATCAATCAATCTAGACTCTAACAGTGTAAACATATAAAATGAATGCAGGAAATAAATCACAATATGGGTGGAAATGTGCTGCTTGGTGGAGGTCTGCACTCGCTGAGAGTTTTTCTACTATAAATGTTACATTTATTTTCTGATCTACAAAGTTTAAACTTCCCAAATACACAATAAATAGTAGGATATAAGGATGAAACAAACAAACGTAAGATAGGCTCCTATTTTGTTCTACCACCTGATCTACAGCCGCCCCTCATGCTGCACCTCTACATGAAATGACATGCAGGCATTTAAATGTCAGAGTCCATCCCCCATCTTCCATTAACACACCTGGTTAATGATATGCAACGATTATTTAGGGAGACAGGGTTTTAAAAAAGAAAATGAGAGAGAAAAAAAGTGAGCTTAAAGGGCTGTAGACACATATTTCTTATTAAAGCTTTAAACTGTGTGGAAAAGCAACACAGAGGGCATGTGTTTGGTCTGTTTATGTTACTTTGCCAAAGGAGAATATGTCCTTTGTCTTTCTCATTTTTTTTAATCTTATTTGCTCCTCTTTTGCCAAGATTAAAACCAAACATGTCTGAAAAGAAAATGCATTTTACAGCCAAGCGACTAAAAATAATTGCAGAAAAGCAAGCAGGCAGCTGGAACAAAGACAGAGAAGCAGGCCGACAATGAGGGCAGGTGACATAAAACAGGAGGAGGGACGTTCAGCTGAAGCCTGGGCAGAGAGTTGGTCCAAAATATGCTTGGGCAAAAAGTAGAAGGGATCCAGGGAGGGAGAGATCAGAGATCTGAAAGCCCAATGATGTGATTAGACATTGTAGGATTGTGTGGGAACTTGGGCTGCATGAGAAAAAACCCACACAGGACAGTAAATAAACCAAGAAACAATCAGGGCTGCAATTGACTAAGAGATTGGCCTGACGTGACCCCGATGCTTAAATAAGGTTTGATTGGACAAGTGGTTGCAGCTGCAGAATCTGTGCTGGGTCAGACCCACCTACAGTTTTTCTACTCCTTTAATCAGCACAGAAAGAAGTGCAGATGACTTGACAGTTGCTGGGTAAACCTTTCATACCAGGGATCAGCAACTCCAGTCCTTCAGGGACAGTGTCCTCCAGACTTTAAACCAGGGGTACTCAACTTGGTTCTACAAGGGCCACAGTCCAGCAGGTTTTTTCATGCATCCTTGCTCCAATATAGTTGACTCAAATGAATGTGTCTTTGTGCAGAACCCCATATGCTGTTAAATCCATTTAATTTGATGCAAGTGTGTTGAAATTGGAATACGTTGAAAACCTGCTGGATTAGGGTCCTCATAGGACCGAATTGAATACCTTTGCTTGAGTCGTTAATTTTAAGATGGGGTAGGTAATGTTGGGAAACAAGACACCCTGTCTTGGCTCCTCCCCCCTCTGGATTTGCTCCCTGCACGATCCAAGGCTTTTTTTATTTGCAGCTTTTTCCACCAACGATTTTCTCTTTCTTGGCTGTTTAGCAAGAGGAGGCAAATAAACCAAGCCGGGTCGGGGAAATCCTTCCTGCATTTTCTCAGCCATGTTTGCCTTCTGAGTTTCTTCTTCACTACTTTGTACTTTCATCCTAACAGTTATATGCAGGGTGTTGCTATCAGGTATGTGCTACAGGAGGGGGAGGAGGGGAGTCGGGACAAGAAGCTTAATGAATAACTCCATTTTGGTCATTTGAATTGGATTGATTTTTACAGATTTACGTAAACTAAGGGGTCTAACTATATTTCTTATTGTTCATGATTACAAAAATGTATAGACTATCAGGACGAGGAACCACTTCACACAGAGTCAAAAAGAGTCTCTGAGTAAGATTATCAGCTAAAGCTTTAAGGAGAACTTCACTAAAGGATGTTGGAGACCCATCTTACTTGAATCAAATGTGTCACACCAGAGAAGCATCCAAACCCTTAAGAACATCGTCCCCCAAGGATCAGAGCTGCCCATCCCTTTTTTATATGATTGCAATGAATGTTAAATATAAATGTTATTATGATGGTTGTGCAATCTGGGCTGAACTACTTTGCTTTATGACTAGTTATTTCATCAGATCTACAAACCACTCCAAAAGTTGGATTTGAGTGCCTTATGTTCACTTTCGGTGCTGTACTTACCTGTGGGTAAAAAAAATCCATGTTTGGCCTTGTTCAGTGTCAAGCTTTTGTAAAGCTGAATGAGCTCAGTCCTTTCTTCTTCTCTTTTCTTTTAGCTGTGATCTGAACTAGTCATCTTTTTTAGTTTAGAGTATTCAGTTTAATATCTGACACAAAGACAGGATTGTTGCAGCTATAAGGTGTAAGTGTAAAAGCATTGGTGTAAATTATCAGACATGAGGCCACTGGGATACGGCTGGTTGTTGTCTCATACAAAAATGTTATAGTCTGCAAAGATAATGCATCTTTTCCAGTGGGAGTGAGCATCATAAAAAAAAAAAAACTGTATCTTTATTATAATACAGCACCTGAGTCTTTAAGTGATGTTTTAACAAGGACTAAAAATATAAACATCTTCATGACAATGGACGCTTGAAACTTCCAAAGTTAGTGTATGGTTTGAGTATCAAGGGGCTAATTTGCTAAATTCATTTTTTTAGAGTATGCAGATCACACATGCAGATCCCAAAGGGTAATAGCACTTTGTATTATTCATGAAGTGTTTGTCACTAAAAAACTGATGGAAGATGGATCTCATTTAGCACTTCATACTTGGTATGAAGTCTGTTCATGACTATCTAAAATTCTGAGATGGACACAATAATCACATTTAACAAACATAATACAGGGACTGTGCAAAGTGTACATAAAGGACGGAAAAATCAAACTATATTCAGTAGAAACAGCATCTGGGAAATATACCTCCAAAATAGAATAAGATTATGCAAATGATGCAACATTAGATCAGATCATCACTGTTATTAGAGAGATCTGGGAGATCTTTAAAAGAGTGTGTATTGTGAAGAAATGGACCAATTATAATATATAAGTAACTACAGAAAATATCCAGAGATAAAAAAAAATGAAGAAAAAAAAAGTGACCTGAGCAGTACATAAGACAGGAAAGATGCAGCATAGGGAGGAGCAATAATTGGCCCTAAGAATAGATTGTAAGTGGTCCATGAGGTGTTAACTGTTTAATGACTTTAAGTTTCTATTTTGCAAGTAGCTGGGGGCGGGGGGGTTGGCAGTGGAGGCTGTACACTGCAATAAAAGCAAATGTGGATGACCTGAGGGAACTGTGTTGGTGGGCTAAACTGCAAAGCGCGTCATTGTGGCTGCAGCACCACCTCAGAGCGGCATTCACATGGACCGTCGGCAAAAGCTTCCGGACATTCTGCCTGCCCTCCTCCCTTCTGGATGAGTAGCTACACAAGACAACAAAAAGCAAAACAGCCCATCTGAAAAATGGCTTCTCTCAAAATGCTGTGACCTGTGTTTTGCAGTCTGAGAGGCTCCCGGTGGTGAAGGATGTTTACCAGATAAGCTGCTATTTGTTGTAATTCCCCATGAACAAATAATTTAAGATCAGTATAGTTAGAATTAGGTTCACGTTTTTTATTAAAATTATTGATTTGAAATTTCAGTATCTCAGACATTTAAAGAAAAATAAGCTACACGGTGGTGTGGTGTTGGCACCATTGCTTCACCTGACCTTAAGGGGTCATCAAAAGACTGGTGCAGAGCTGTGCATCAAGCTGTTGAAGGTAAAAACCAGTACCAGGATAATCTGCAGGACCCTGGCCCAAGAGGTGCAGAATGGGTGATCCCTTGTTTAGAATATGGGTGGTAACATGAGACTGTCAATCAGGACAACTCATTGCTCTGAAACTGTGCAGATGGCTATAATCAGTCAATGCTCAAGAGCATTGACTGATTATAGCCATCATTTCCTTGTAAAGAAAGTGAAGAAGTAGATAAGACGGAAAAAGTCACAAAGCACAAAAGTCAAAACATGTTCAGATACAAAACTCCATTTCATGGGTTTTAACCCAAATTTCATGAGGTTTTCTTGCAATATCTATCCCCCATAGTATTTAAGACTTCTCATCACAGGTCATTATTACACTAATTACCCTCTTATTACACCATAATGACAATACTTTATTAGATTCATCCAGTTTGCTCAAGTAAATTGGGTTCCGATTTATATTTGGCATCACAGTGCAGATTATTAGACTGTTTAGGGAGTTTTGTGGTCTTCTTTATCCCACAATTTCTTACCAGACCACATGGTCAGCTTTTCGAAAGCTTCTTCTTGGGAGCTGGAATCCTCAGCCAGGATCAGAGAAGTGTGTGTGTACGGTAAGGGAGACCCCAAACATGTGTTGTATTTCAGCGCCTCGCAAGTAGTTGTTTTCTTGCAGCTGTCTTCAAATATCGTCCCGTTTGGAGACAACACGGCCCCGCAGCCTGAGAGCCAGGCAGCCCAGACGCAAAGCATCCTGTAAAATCCAACAAAGGGGCTCCCAGCCTGGGAAGACATCTTGAAAGAGGGGGGGATCAGCTGTGTTGGATATTACTTTTAATTCTTAAAGACTCCGTTTTGTTACTTTGAACTAATCCTGGAGAAGATGGGTCCGTTCTGAGATTTAGAAGAAGCTTCCAAACGCAGCATGATGAGGGAAAGTTGCAGAGTGCGTCAAAGTTTTCTCGCAGTCTGCCCACCGCTCCTGTAGAGGATGGCACTAAGGCAAGAGAGACATGCGTGGATGTTTCAGGAGTGCAGAGACATTTTGGCTTTATTTGATGACAACCGACTGATCAAATGGTATCATTTGGAGAGAGTGAGTAAAATCTACAGTCCCAGAAAAACCATTAAACCACACTTAATTTCCAAAGAAATGCACCTGTTGCCCACAAGAATGGGCAACAGGTGAAGCTGAGAGGGGGCTGTGAGGCATGTTTTTGTTGTTTCCCTGCACCAACACACCTGATTTAAACCAAATGGGTCCAACTGTCATGATGTGGTTTCATATGTTTTTCTCAGTTTTTGTTTCCTGTCTGATTTTGTAGTGTTCCCTGTTTAGTTCATTTTTGTGTCTTGTTTCCTGTTTTGATTTCCTGTTCATTTGGTTCACCTGGTCTTGTTTAGTTCATTCACTATAACTGTGTCTTGTTTGGTTTCCTGGTATTTGTAGCCCTTGGTTTCAGGTCTGTTTGTTGGTTTATTTTGTTTGCTTCCTGGGTCAAGTTTTCTAGAATAAACATCTAGATTCACCATCCCTGCCTCCAGTCCTGCATTTGGGTCCACACCTCCACCACCTCCTTGTGACACCAACAGCTTCCTGTCAGCCTTCATTCATTTTGGTCAGGTGTGTTGGAGCATGGAGACAACAAAAATCGGCAGAACTGCCTCTCAAGGACTGGAGTTTGACACCTCTGGCATAAAGGAAGATCTAAAGAAGGCCTGGAAGGTGACAACAACAGTAGTACCTATAGTCATCAGACACAGCGGGCCGTGTCCCCCACGCTGGAGAAGTGGCTTCACAACAGACACCTGGAGAAACATCAATCATCTCCATCCATAAGAGAGCAGTCCTAGGAACAGCTAAGATACTGCGTAGGGCACTAAAGCTCCAGGACTCTGGTAGAGGACCCGAGCTTGAGATGAACAACCACCTGTCCTGCCCAGTGGAGATGGGAGGGTGGTTGGAGAAGAGTTTGTCTAGCTATATATACATTCCCATTGTGCATTTAACGATTCACTGAGATGTTACGAATGTAACTTTTCAATATAAAGGAAAATGGTTCCATTCAGTGAATGGTCAGCTTAATGGACTTGGAAGTAAGAACTGGAGGAACTAGAACCTGCTCTGAGACAACTATCAGTGAGGATTTTTTTTTTTTTTTTTTTTTTTTTTTTTGTTCGTAAGTCAACTCTAAACAGGGTTCTTAGAAGTAATTTTAAGAAATTTGAAAAATACAGCCGTGTTGATGCTATTTACAGAGGGGATGATTGGTAACAAGACACAGCTGGGAACAATCAATACAATCACAAGGAAGAGCCCTTGAGGATGAGCACAGTGGGTGGTGCTGTTCTAAGTATTTCTGGCTCTTGAGCAAAGTGTTTCCAATCAAGGGTTACTTTACCCAGTGATTGTCCTTCTGCCCCTTTTTTAACTGGTCAAAAAACCTCCTGCTAACACCCACTGGGTGCAAATAAAAGGTGTTAAATTGGAATCCAGTCCTTAAAATTGGTGAGTCAAAGGCATTTATCAGCTCCTTCTCAGTACTGCATCAACGTGAACCCAATACCCCAGTGTGCAACCCAATGTTTTTTCTTCCCAGAATCACCTTAAAGAGCCGTAATGTTTCAGCAACAACTTGACAAGATTTATTGATTCTACCTGTCTACAAGAAAGCTGCCAGTTGTCTCACTTCAGCTGTGTGAGGCTGAAGTTGAAGTTCTAATCCAACATGACAAAACATTTAGTTGAGAACTTTATTAGAAGCTGCTATACAACACAGTGAAATACAATGACTCCATGTCATCATAGTTATTGGCTACCCTGCAAGGCTGTGTTATAGCCTGCTAAACTAGTTAACCCCTATTATGATAAAAAAGACACTGCTGCAAATTTTCTCTCTGTCTGTCTTCCTCTTCTGTTTCAGTCCTCCACTTAGTGTGGATCGATTGGCAAAACATCTTGCAACTTATAACCCCAATTTAAAAAATGTTGAAACATGTAAAATGTAAATACAAACAGTTTTTGCAAACCAATATTTTATTCCCAATACAATATACACAACCAGATGTTGAAACTGAGACACTTTCATGGAAAATTTTAGCTCATTTTGAATTAGTTGGCAGCAGGATGAACAGGTGCAACATAAGGCTGGAAAAGTGAGTGGCACAAATAAAAATAAATGGGGAGCATTTACCAGCAAATTAGGTTAACTGGCAACAGGTCAGTGATACAACTAGTATAAAAAGAACATTACAGAGAGACAGACCTTCTCAGATGTAAAGGGGGGAACAGGCTTGCAACCGTACAATAAATTGTAATAAAATATTATGGACCACCTTCAGGACAGTGTTCCTTCACAAAATTGCAAAGATTTTTAAATACCAAATCAGGGGAAATCTGTGTATGCTGGAGACAAGACCAAAGGTCACATTACATACTTATGATGGTCAGAGTTTCAAGCAGAAGTAAAAACAAATATGATTTGTCCCCCAGAGGCGTGAACTGTCCTCCGCGAGCTCCGCAAAGTCCATTAATTTCTGATTATGGACACCTCGGAGGGCATTATCCCGCTTATACCATGGTCATTCACAAAAGAAATATTATAAGATAATTTACTAATGATGTTGTTACTGCTAAAAAAAATGTTTTTAACAAGAAGCGGCTGAGTGGACTATTTAATCTTTCTTGTTGTGGCGTAGCTGCAGCTCGTTCGGCAGAAGATACTATTGCAACAAATCACTGATGATGGTGAAATATGATAGTGTTGCAGGATGGGTGTGACTGTGTGGTCCAGAGAGCTCAGTGTGCATGAACGTGAGCGAGTATGTGCACACAGCGTGGTGTCAGGTGATCAAGCCTGAAAGATTAGAGTGTTGAATGGAAGTGCCGTCCCCCTCCTTTTAATGGATTCCAATGAAATATGGTGATTTTCTTGAAATGCATATTTCTTCAAATATTAAGGAAATCGGGGAGGACGAGCGATGGTTGGTTTCTGTAACAGCACAAGAGAAATTTGGTCGTGGAAAAATCTAAATGCGAAAAGCACAGACCTTTTTAATTCTTTAAGAAACACGTGCTTTACCGCTGCAGGGTGAGGTCAGAGCCAACATTTCCCTCTTTGAGAGATCTGGAGCTTCATCACAAACTAATTGATTAAATATTATCTAATACGGTTTCAAACAATATGATAAATATTTTATCTGTAGTGACTGATTTCAACTAACAATCTTGGTAGAACATGAACATAAAACAGTCCCTTTTCTACTCTGATTATTGTTCAACCGATGGTCTAAATAAACCTGAAAAAATAAAAAAATTTAAAAACTGGCAGATAAGATAGATCTATTAGTGACCATGGATCGCTGTTTGACATAGTTCTTCCAGATATTCTTTCTGATTTCTGTTTTGTCTTTTTATATACAATCTATGGTTTTGTCCATTTGTCGCTAACATTTTGTGTTGCCACGGTTACCAGCTGGCGTTTAAGCCAATGCAATGATTTAAAATTATTGGGCTGTTTGGAACTTTTTTTAAACTGGTGTTCTCTATCCCTTTTTAAAGGACACCCTGCAACCAATCAGAATTGAGTATTCATCAGGACCAGAGTGTGTGTGTGTGTGTGTGTGTGTGTGTGTGTGTGTGTGTGTGTGTGTGTGTATATATATCTATATATATATATATATATATATATATATAGATATATATATATATATATATATAGATATATATATATATATATATATATAGATATATATATATAGATATGTATGTATGTATGTATGTATGTATGTATGTAAATGAGGTTAAACAAACCTATAGCTGCTATATGGTAACAGCTTGTTTGGTTAAATGTAATTCTTGTATTTCTACAAGTAAACAAATATACATTTACACCAACAATGCAGTAAGGAATGCTAATTTGGTGCACTTAGGTTGAATTGTCTTTTTTTTTATAGGCTGGAACTGTCAAATGAAAGCTGAAAAACATTTTCAAAAACAAGCAAGACAAAATTGTTCTGGCCCCTTGCATTTGCTGCAACATTTGAATATATATTTTTTCTATTAGTTTATGTATGTTTTGAGTATACATTTCCTTTGTGATCAGTTCCACTTTCTTCTTCTTCTTTTTTCTTCTTCACATTTATACAGCTTAAACAACCCATATTGTCTCAGTGGGAAATTCTCCTCTTTTTTTCTGTTGCATTCTCAACTTTCTCCTTTTTGGCTTTCGCAAGAACTCTTTCATTCCCCTCACCTAAATAATTCCATCTCAGTTTTTTAAGACACTCCTCCCTTTTCTCCTTTTGGAGCCCTCTCCCCGACCCCCCTTCTCTTCCTGTAGTCCTACAATAACACAGACAGAGGCCCCAGTAAGTGCTGTTTTCCTGACTGGAGGACCCTCCCCATAACCAAACAGGAGCCAAGCTCATTTTACCTTCACCCAGCTCAGACTGGACCAGTCCAGGCCAGACAAATACAAAATACATCACTTGATACATCCAGACCAACTGCATCAACAGGCTTGCTCCAAGAGGTCAGCAGTATGGTGCAGATCGTATCTGTAGGACTCACAGTTTGATGCACAAGTGTTTCAATCTGAACAAAGCAAGACAAACTAGGTGGTCAAAATCCGTATCCCTGTGTTGTCAAGATCATTTTTATATAAAATACCAGGATTTTGCTATTTTAGCCAAAAAAGTTAGTAGTTTTACCATCTGTCAATAAAAATATGCAAAATCCATCAGTGACGTCAACCACTTTGATCCTGGGCAAACAATTCACATTTATCATGATTTTTATTTTTTTATTTTTTTTTGCTGAAATTTGTGGTGCTTGAATGTCTAGTTAAATTACTTCTGTGATGTCAAATCCACAGCTTTCAGTTCAGTTCAAAGAGCTATTGCATGTATTTCCATTAGCTGAGAACATCTTGTACATTAATCTCTCCCTCTGGATGAACCTTGATATTGTTCTTTCAAGTTTCATTCCCAGCACTCATCAGGGGGGGCATTTTTAATCTAGATCAAAGTCATTCTTGTGACACTTCATTTTATGAGTTTTTTCTCATTTAAATTCAAGTTACTTGCAAATTACTAGAAAGAACTCATTTAGATTTCCAGCAATAAATTGTAAACAACTTCACGCTTTAGTTTTATTAGTTTTACGAACATCTATTGTAAGAAGAAAATTTTATGGAGGTTGTTACTGTTTTCAATCCAAAATACATAGTTACAAAAAAAATGAAGCTCAACTAAATATTGAAAAGTTATCCTACAAAACAGTACTTCTATTATATTTATGTAAAATGGCATATTCCTCTTCAGGAATTAGGTAGAATAAAACATAACTTATTGTTGATTGAAATGAACTGATTTGTGTTTAACTCTGATGGAAATATGTAAAATGTACACTTACCTGGATCATACCTGCTAAGCATCAACATACTGACATATTTTTAGAGTAAACAGCTGATTCATCATTAAATGAGTATGACAAGGAAGCAGAGAAGGAAAAACAGAAATCTTTGCTTTTCCCTTAAACAGCATCATAGCTGTTGTTAAGCCAAGATATACACACAATTATCCACTTCTTTTACATATTAAGTCTTCAAACGACATTTTCTAATTTTAATTCTACAATAAAGCTGTTAGCTCCTCTGTCATTTAAGAGTATTGAAAATTAAAACTCAGTGAAGGCTTTTAATAATACATCAAATATTTGACTCAGTGTGTCGTAAACATGCTTATTGTTGTTAGAAGCTGATTTCGTATGGCATTTTAATCTGGAAGTTCATGTTGTAAAACCACTACATACAGTCAAATGAGCTTTGATTACGAGTGAAAATAGAGAAAAAAAACGAAAAGTCTTACAAAGGATCAAGGAAAGCTGCAGTGAACACTTCTCAATGAAAGATAAAGGAGGAAACCTTGGTAGACAGTTGTTCCCTATCATAGGTTTTTAGACAAACTTTTAAAAATGTGGAATAAAAGTTAATGTTATTTGCACAATTGTATTTGGACCTGCACTTTAGGTGTCTCCACTTTACGCTTATTTATTACACTTTAAAAAGTAACATTGATTTTGATCAAATATTTCAAGTGAATATCACTTCATTTTAATTAGCTGCCTCTGCCCTCAGGTTTGCTTGTGAATTAAATAGGGACTTATTTGAGTGGTGTGCATTGATGTGAAAATAAGAGTTCATAAGAACAATATTAAAATAGAGAAAAATAAGATAAGCATATATGCAGACATTCACAAGTGCACATGCATCAAAACAGATCAGACCCATAAGCAAATAGAAGTTGAGTTCATCACACATGGCTAAGGACAGAAAAGAAAAGCAAGCACAAAATATAAATGAAAAAAAATAATAGGAATTTGTTTTTTGATGCTTAAAAAAGAGAAAAGAAAGAATATTAGTTTACCAGATCTGATGAAATAAAATTTTGTGGAACTCCTCTTTATATTGTCCAAGACAGCAGATGCCTGCAGGGAGAGATAGGAGGACATGGCCAAGTCAAACACCCAGCATACACCTCAAACACGTGCCTCATAATCCTGCAGGGAGGAAGACTGAGAAGTTGGGGGAGGGGGGGCATTGGCTTTAAGATAAGCTTTTACATTTGTTGCATTAAAAAAAGAAATAGTGTAGACTCCAGCAGTGTTGGCAAAGCCAGCCCATTCCACCATTAAACACCATTTGTGTTCAAATGCACAAATGGTGTTCAACATCAGATACATATTATTAGATAAATGTCATGAACAAATGATTATTCTTGACAAAAGGTCTGGACAAGTTAGTTGTAGGTTGTAATTTGTAATTTCAGTATCGAATGTCAACAAATCTGGATCACCCCAAAATCTATGATGACTTGTTCCATATTCCATAACATTTTGAGTAATGTTGGTGCAAGCAGACCCGTGCTGATCCTTATCTGGCCTCTGTCTGGTCTCACCCATGGTCAGCACCCAGACAGCAAGTTGTCATCAGTGAATATCACATTGTGACATGGTAAGTCCATCCAGTGGAGAGTAACATATATCTGAGTAGACATAAAATATGAAAATTGTATTACAGTTGGTGGTAGGTGATTGCCATGCAGTAAACCAAACATGATCTCTTTTGGTTTTCATTTGAAGAAATTCTCCCTTTTGAAGTCATTTTGAGGTTTTTTTTTTTTAATTATTCTTCAGATTCCTTCTGCATTTAAGGGAATGATGCTTATAACTAAGGGTGGCACTTTCTCGTCAGAAACTTGGGAAATGAATTCCTTTACTGGTGTTTTTGTGTCACAAAACACCAGACATCACATAAAAGTGAAAGCGTTTGATTTGAGTTTAAAGTAATGCTGTGTTTACACATCAAACCTCGCATCGGGCCTTTCAATCAGCACTGCAGGCTCTGATTGGGACTTTCTTTGAAACATCACAATAGACCTTGACAACTCCAAAGGAGATTTCTGAGGGCATCAGATTAAAAAAAAAGGAGCTACATGCCCAAATGAAAAAACTTAAAAACTTAAAAAACTTAAAAGGAGAAAAAAAATGCAGAATGCTAAATATTGACTAGAAATGTAAAACAGAAAAGAAAAAATTGGATTTCTCCTGGAAGTTCCTTTTCACATCAGTCGGGAGACTTGTTGACTGTGAGAAACACTGCATGTAAGCAGACTCTTTCTTGAATTTTATACACTCGCTGGCTACTTTATTTTGTCCACCGTGCTTGCTTTAAATATTGCCTTTATTTCTGGGTGTTATATAGAGATTCATCGATGTGCTGGAAACATTCCTCAGAGATTGACATGAAGAACTTCCTCTCTCCGTGATGTCTGCACATCAGAGTTCCTGCAGGTGTGTTGTCTGGGCATCCATTATGAGCATCTCCTGTTCCACCACATCCCAATGGCGCTCAAGTGGATTGAGGTCTGGCGACTGTGGAGGCCATTGGGGCCGATGTGAACTCACTGTTATGTTCTAGAAAACAATTGGAGATGATCTGAGCTTTGTGACATGTACATGGAAGTAGCCATAAGAAGATGCAATACTGTGGCCATAAAAGGATGGACATGGTCAGTGACAATACTCAAGCAGGCTGTGCCATTTAAACAACGTTCAAATGGTATGAAGAGACCCAAAGTGTGCCAAGGAAAGATCCTCCACAACACTACACTACCACCACCAGCATGAACAGCTGAAACAAGTCAAGATGGATCCCTGCTTTTAATGCTGTTTACGCTAAAATCTAATCCCACTATCTGAATGTTCTCAAGACTCATCAAGCCAGGTAATGTTTGTCCAATTCTGTACAGCTTTGGTGAGTCAGTGTGAAATGTAGCCTCGGTTTTTTGTTCGTAGCTGATGGGAGTGGCATCCATTGTGATCTATAGCCCACCTGCCTCTACGCTGCTGTGCATTCAGAGATGGTTTCTGCATACTTTGGTTGAAAGCAGAGGTTATTTCAATTTCTCTTGCCTTTCTATCATTTCCAATAGGAAATGATAGAAATTCTGATAAAAGCCTTTAGGTCCAGACAAAAGCCATTCACTGGATATATATATATATATATATATATATATATATATATATATATATATATATATATATATATATATATAGATATAGATATATAGATATATATACACACACACACACACACACACACACACACACACACACACACACACTCTGGTCCTGATGAATACTCAATTCTGATTGGTTGCAGGGTGTCCTTTAAAAAGGGATAGAGAACACCAGTTTAAAAAAAGTTCCAAACAGCCCAATAATTTTAAATCATTGCATTGGCTTAAACGCCAGCTGGTAACCGTGGCAACACAAAATGTTAGCGACAAATGGACAAAACCATAGATTGTATATAAAAAGACAAAACAGAAATCAGAAAGAATATCTGGAAGAACTATGTCAAACAGCGATCCATGGTCACTAATAGATCTATCTTATCTGCCAGTTTTTAAATTTTTTTATTTTTTCAGGTTTTTTTTGACCATCGGTTGAACAATAATCAGAGTAGAAAATATATATATATATATATATATATATATATATATATATATATATATATATATATATATATATACATACATATATATATACATATATATATATACATATATATACATATACATATATACATATACATATATATATATATATATATATATATATATATATATATATATATATATATATATATATATATATCAGATGTTTCTGAAATACAAGACCAGTTCCTGTGGCACCAACAACCAAGCAACGTTCAAGGTCACTTTCTTGATGCCCAACTGCACTGCTTGCTGTCATGTGATTGGTTTATTGGAATGTTTACATTAGGAAGCAACTCAACCCTGGGCCTAATAAAGTGACCGGTGAGTGTATATGATGATAATTGATGACAGTTTATATAATAGTTTTGGCAATATAATTGTTGAAAGTTCATTAAAATTTCCTCTCAAGTGTTAACTTTGTGACTCGACTGGATTTCTATATTGGCAATAAGACACCAGTCCATATCTGCCAACAGGTCGTTTAGGGGCAACAAAATATCTCTCTTTTATATCATTTAGTAGTTTTATGCTTTTATTTTTCACTAACTTATTTAAATCAGTGCATCAGGGTAAGAATGGTAAGAAACCCAGCTGCCTGCGTGACGGCAGGTCCCAGCGGTGACTGGAGGAACTGCAAGAAGAAGCGCAAGGAGGAGGAGAGAGGAAGTTCTCCTAAACTTTTTTCCCTTTTTTTTTTCCACCCTGGAGGACTCCGGAGACGTTCCGTTAGAATTTCCGAGGAGGGGGTTTCGACTAAGAACAACTTAGAAAAGCTAAACGCGAAGATTAAAAACCGATTACGGTGTCCAAAAAAGTTCATCCCCGCTTTTTGTCTCCTCACATGAAAGCCGCGAAGTGGGGGCGCGTGTTTTTTCCTCTGTTTTGTGCGTTTTTGTTCCTTTTCCAGACTGAGAGGACTTAACACCATCAGAGGCGATGAGATGTGAGTGAGCAATGCCTTGTGGAAATGGACAGATTTTATCCAAGCGAAAACATGGCGTCTGCGTCCCGAAGTTTAGCTTCTTTTCCTTTGCGCTTGTGGCGCTTTGCTGTCTGGAGACATGGGGCTCCGGGCCGCAGGAGGACGGCGGTAGGAGCTGCAGCCCCTGTCCCGTTAACTGCAGCTGTGTGCTGGCGGGGCCCCAGCAGCTCTGCGTCGTCAACTGCTCCAACATCGGACTGGAAAGGGCCCCAGCTGCGACCGACTTCCCGTCGGCCGTCGGTGTGCTGTAAGTATAGCCTCTGTAAGACTTGGACGTGCGGTGCAGATACTATGGATGTGCTTTAATGCTTACATTAAAATCTGAATCCATCCTTTATATCACTTCTGAACAGCAAAACCAGCTCTGATTTCACATTGAGTTACATTGAGTCAGTGAACATGCAAGTTGTTTAGTATGTTTATTTTTCCCACATTTTTCTTGCCTTTTTTTTTTTTTTTTTTTTTTTTTTTTTTAAACTAATTTTTTATGAAGAAGTAATCATTTGTAAAAGTCAATTTGCAGATGTTTACCAACCACCTGCTGGAGGTCACACTGGTTTCCATAATATGCTGTTATTGACACCTCTGTGTCATGTTTGGCTTCCTCTGTGTCACAACTTAATTAGATTTGAGGTTTACTTGGAGTTGCTCAGAGGAAACAATAGTGCCATTCAATAAACTAAACTAACCTCTAATGAAGCAATTCGCCTTGTGTTTTAAAAACAAGAGTAATTGATGTTTCCCCCCCTAAGTTTTCTCACTGTAAACTGATAATTTTACTACAATATTTTGATCTTTCTATTAAATAATCCCAGCATACCTCTTTTTCCCCAACTTTCATTGGTTACTGTTATCATTTTCTGTCATTAGACCTTATTATCGTCATATTTCTGTTTTACTGTCTTGTGACATATTATGAGTTTGCAGCCTCATGCACTAAAGACTTGATGGATGTGATAACGTAAATGAACCTGTATTTCACTTGTGCTGTGTATTTTTGTTAGGTTATTATCAGGCAGAAAACACAGTCTGTGTCAAGGAGAAAAAGCTAAACTGAAGAGAATATTGAATTTGGGCCCTGGTGTTTAAGATGCTTTAAGAGTTGTTTTTCTTCTGGGTCCGAGGCCTTTGTTAAAGATGGGACTGCACGTGACAGTGTGTACGTTTTAGCATGTGATGTGGGAATCTTTTTAGATTATTGATCACCTGAAGTGTGACCCTGTTGCTCTGTGATGTCCATCGGTCTTCAGCCGCTGGTGCGGTCGAAGCGAGAACATTGTGTTCTGTGCTGACGGAAGCCATATGTTATCCATTATTTATTTTCACTGCACCTATGGTCTTTATTTAATTTAAATTCTGATGCGACTGCAGCGGGCGTAAAATCCGTGCACATTTTTTGTGGACTTGCGTGCTTCAGGGACTTCACGAAACTGGGCTGTAAATGTTTGGAGGAGATTTAAGCAGAAATGTGCTATTTAACAAATGTTTGGTTGTTTTTTTGGGGGGTGGGGGGTGGTTTTATTTCAACAGCTTCTTTCAACAGGTATCTCTTTTGCCACTTGATATTTTGTAGTGTTTGCATAAAAGCAGCTAAATAGTTTAAATGTCATGTTAATTAGTGACAGATCCTTGTTCACGCTCCGTCTCTGAATGTAGTGAATGTTGATGTCACCCTTACTGAACTGGGAATTGTATCAGTTTAGATCAACTTTCCTGCTCCCACTGCTCCAGCCCTACATGGAGGTGACTGACTGTGAACATTACTGTCCGTACTGATTAGGCTTCTTGTCTCCTGTCTATACTCTATGAGCAAAAACAGTGAAATAAGATATTTTGCCTTTAATTAATTCTGATTTTATGGCAGGAGGAGACATTCAGCGCAGTGGAAATGCTGCAGGCAAGGTTGTGATACCTATTCAGCAATTCTTTTAAAACAAAAAAAAAACATAATTTGCAGCAGCTTGAATGAATAATGGCCATCAGACTGACGGAGGCAGAGAGGTGGCCGTGTTTTAGAAAGTTCGCCTTGGAATCATCACTCTCGTGTCTGCTTTTTATTGTCGACTTGGAGAAAGAGGGGTTCAGCATAAATCTTTACAAAGTGTATTTAGAGCATGTCTCACAGTGCCAGTCTGATGTTTTCTGTTATATGATGACTACTAATGAAACGGTTTTTGTCTAATTGGTTGTCTCATAAATTGTTCTTTTAAAGGCCATCATGTGGTTTAAAAACAAAACACATGCAAATAAGTTGGTTAAAGTTTCTTTTCTGGTTTCAACCCCCTGGCTATGAACAGGAGATTACTCTTTTCCCTCTACCTATCATTTAAGGCCAGTTTGACACTTGTGTGAAGCTGAAACCTTGGAGCAGGAAAAGAAGTGTGTCTCAGCACGCGATTGGATCTCAGCTAACTACATATAGAACAGTTGCCTGAAAGCAGACATGATTGTCATCCTGTTAGAGGATTTTCAGGTCTGGAGTAAGGCAAACAAGACAGGACAGTCCTTTACATATTAACTAAGACGTATCCTTGTCATGTTTAGGAAATCCTAAATTAATTGCAAGAAAAACAACTGATTCTTTCGTTTCCCAGGGCAGCCTATAGCCCTGCAGTTGCTGATTGTCATGCCTAGTTTGGGAGACAGGAGAATGTCTTGTTTCATGTCATCACATGCAGTATTTCACTTAATCAATGAGCAGAAATCCATCTGACACTGTTGTATTATTAACACAAACTAAAAGGACCTTTCTAAGCTCCGCGCTGGTTTTGACGATCTACAGACATTTCATCAGTTCTGTCTTTGACTGTGTTGTCTGAGAGTGGGACAGTTTTCACTTTTTCCACCATGTTTTATAACTGAGACGGTGGCTTGAAAATGAAAGTTGCCAGGATAGACAAGAACTACTCCACTAGTGTAAGTGGCTGAGCTCACTAAACCACAGAGTGCACGGACGAAAACTGATTGGTCACAGTCGCTTTTTATTTTAGGCTAATTGAGATGTGTTTGACAATATTTTAGTACAGCAGATTTTAATGATCAGGCCAGTAAGTTTTGTGATTTTATTTTGTAATTGGTCATGCAATTTTGACAATTCTGCAGGCTCTTGATAGTCAAAACCTCACATGCACCGTGTGCTCGTTGGGACCCCCTTGCAGACGTCAGGGCACCGTGGTGGTAATTTATTGCTATAGAAGACAATAACAGTGAAGCAACAGTGATGATTATGTTACTGACGGTTATTTTAGTTATGGAATAGTTAGACTAAGTGTTAATTGTCAGAATATTTATCTTGGGTTTAGAAGACTGTGATTGGTTTAGGGAAATACAACCAACCTTTCCATTTTTTTCCCCTTTTTTTTGGTTTAGGATTGATGGATTAGTGCAACCAGGTCGTATTCATAGGTTTAAGATAATGCAACACATTCTCTAACCCGACATGGGTTTTGTACTTATTTGCAGAAATAAGAAAACCATTTTCTTTCTTCAAAGTAGCAAAAAACCTTTGGCACCACCTGTTTTCCAATCTTCTCTTACTTCCAATATGAAAATGACACCATCTGAACCAGGAACATGTGCCCTGTACCTATATTTCAGAGAAGCTGGTGTCACATCTTACATTAACACTCCCTTTTAGTTGCTCTCTTCCCCCAGTTCCATACGTTTTACATACACCCTCAGCCAGAAGAAGTCATTCAGCTCCAGTGAAGTCTTTCAATGTTTTGCAGACTGAAGCTGCAGAATAGCATTCCTGCTTTACACCAGCCTGTTTGCTCCAACCCACACGCTTAATAGAATTCTTTTAACACTTCATACGTATAATTGTGCAGCTCTGAAGTCATTTCTGGGAAATGATAGTGGAATTAATTCAATCTGATGGTTTGTACAGTTTTGCATTAGTATGTAGTGAAAATGCTCTGTGCCTTCTTGCACAGCAACTAAAGAAAACGAGAGAGAAATAAACTTGACATTTGGATCTGCATATTGTCACAGAACTGGGAAAGCTCCACTGCATGACTGCGTGATTGTTGGAAAAAAAACATGATTTGCACCATGAGTTTAAAAGCGTTCTGCATCATTGATGTTGCTTATGCTGTCAATGTGAAAACAATAAATCTTTAATACATTATATACGCTTACTTCCCTTTCTTACACTGCATCCTGAGAAAGATTTGTATTTCTTAAAAGAAACACATCTTTTTCCACTGATTGAATTTAATAGTGCCAAGGAATATGATAACTTAAGTATATGTTACATATATAAATACATAACACTCGTCTCGGTTTAGTATACCACGGTCCTTTCTGTTCCACTCTCAAGAATTTTGCAATGTTACCATGGCAGCAAGATATACAAACACAGACTGCTGCTGCCATAGTGATGAGCGTCTGAATGTCATCTATTCGCTAATGTAGTTGTAGTTTGCAGCAGGGTCATCAGGCTTCAAAAACACCAGTCACACAGAAGAGACAGAAGTCTCACTGTGTTAACCTGGTCTCCTCCAGAGGTGGTTGTCACCTAACAATCACCTGCATAGACTCAGCAATAAGACTAAAATGAAGTGGGAAAGATGAAATGTAAAGACCATGCAGGAGAGAATTTGTTGTGTTACCATGGCAAAAGTAACCGATGACATCACTCAGAAAAGCACAGGCATTCCAACAGGTCATAAATAAGAATATGAAGCAAGAAGCAGACAGCTCTCATGGTCTTCCTCACTCTGTGCACATTACCGCTGGTACCAGAAACGTCCATTACTAACGCAGTGAAGCTGTGATGGTGGTTTCAGGCTAAAACAGATGCTAATCTTAGCCAGAAAGCCTGTGGTGATGTTTGTTGGGGGCCGTGTGTGTGAGTGTGTGTGTGTGTGTGTGTGTGTGTGTGTGTGTGTGAAATGATGTCCAGTTATCTTTAAAGGTTTGTTTATTCTTAGTTTCTTGTTGGAGCTACTCTTACTTACAGGTTCCAATGAAGATACTAGGGCTGTGACGATATGCTTTTTTTTTCAATTCCGATTGTTTGGGTGCAGATTTGATTTAAATTGCAATTCTCACAATTCTTTGATATTGCTGATATTTGTAGAGCAAAAACAAACCAAAAAAATATAACATGTACAAAACTTTTTTCTGCTCGTCAATTTTCTTGATTTCAGTTAGCAAAAAACAACACAGTAGCCAGATGATATTCTGCTGCTATAATGCCCAAGAACACAAGTAAAAACATCAATAAAAACAATAAAAATGACAACAACAAAAAAAATTGATTATTTTTATTTTTATTTATTTAGAAAAAAAATAGATTTTTTTTTTTTAAACAAAAAAAATCTATTTTAAAATTGTGAAGCAAAAAATCCCGATATTCAATTTTTTTATTCGATTTCCCACCCCTAGAAGATATACGCTGGACTGTCACACACTAGGCCTTATCTGTGCACAGGTGGGAATCATTCATATAGCTGATGGCAAAACCTACTGCAAATCTGCACATTTGTTCAATAAAAGCATCCATAAACAATGAAAACAAACAGAGGCGGGAAACCAACAGGGTGACACAAACGATAAACCACGTGGTTGGTTTGCTTAAGTTTAGCTGGAAATACGAAGGTACTTTTTCTAATCTATAGGAGCTGTTTGAATCTTTGCCAAAGGTGGTGTCACATCATGCTTAACCAAATTTGTAGAGATAGCTGACAAAAGCCTCTCTTAAATGTTGCTTTTCATATTGTTCCCTAACAAATACATAAACAATGCAGTCACATCAGTTCCTTTATTCTTACACAAACAACTCAGCTAAAACTAGAAAATGAGACTGTTGCTATCCATCTGCAGCCGGCTGTGCAAGGACTCCTGTGAGACAGCAGATACCATAACAGGGTGTGAGATGCAGGGCATACAGGACACATACTCATCTCTGCAGCTCATCCCACAAACACAATTTTCTTTTTCAAATGTTGTGTCATTGAGAAGAGAAATATACGGGCTCTGTGGAAGTATAAGATTTATTGCCTGGAAGCATTGTTACAAAGTAGAAGTAATTGCCCAGGGACTGTCTGTGGTATTTTTATTAGGATTTGAATGATAAAGACTTGATTCTTTTATAGCTTGAATGAGTCGCTCATTTCACTAAAATAGTTTTCAATTCAGCCTCTTCGGAGAATTAGTGAGCTTTTTTTTCTTCCCTGTATCATCCTGATGGGGTTTAGGCTCATTCTTAAAATGAAGTTGAATAGTAAAAAAAAATACCTCTTGTATATTTTTACCCCAGAGTTCTTATATGAGTAAGTTTTATAAAGACATTTTGTTCTAATTGGAGCGATTTCGGGAGAAATAGAATTAGCTTCACTTCCAGTAAGCCTTGTTGCGTTCACACTTCACTTCTTAAACTAATCGGACCTTTTTAAAAACGTGTTTCACTCTCCACCAGAGGCAAAAAAATATAAATGGAGCTGCATCAGATTGTAGTGGGCTGGTTGATCAGATTTCTGTCAAAACTTTGGCTAATTCTTCCGTGTTTTCCCCGGGAGTTATTTCTCCCATCCAGAGCCATCTGTTAACTTATAATGCATATTGTTTTGTAGTCCACTTCCTGTATTTGGTCCACCTGAAACGGTCCGAGACCTGTGTTTGTAGGCGGGCCGAGATTGCTTCTTCAATCCAAATAAGAATTGGTTTGGCGCATTTACATTTTCCCAAACGAAGCAGACTTTCTGAGCAAGCAGACTTGGATTTAAATCAGAAAGGCTGATGCGAATGTGCCCTTAGTGGTGATGCTGGCCTGCTACGGTGAAAAAAGTGTTCCAAACTATTATTTTTGAAACTATACCACTGTCTTACAGCGTGTTTTTTGCAAAGTAAAAAAATATTTTGCTTAATAACTGAGCATTAAACCTCCTTTGCCTTCCTTGAATGATGGTCCAGTGTAGCGGTACTGTAGCCTGTACCCCTGGTGATAAAAATAAGCTTTTAATCTCTCTTGGTTTTGCCTTTTCTGCAAAAAGGAGACGCAGCACTGTAAAGATGCTTTTTTCCCCCTTCTGGACTAGAAGATGATTTAAGCATCTAAAGGCAACACTGCCTGGCTGCTGAAAAAACATTTTAATCAGAGAAAATTTAAAGTCTTGTGGACCAGTTTCACTGCTGAAATGTTAAGATCAGTCACCTGAATATTCTCTTTTACAACCCATTACAGACGCTGCCTACTCAGAAGCCCTTTCATCATCATTTCATCTGTCAATGAGTGAGGACCACCTGTCATATCATTGTAATGCAGTGATGACTGCTGTGCAGCAGCGTGATGCCAGTCATCTCTTTGGAAATGACCAACTGGCTGGGCTGAGAGTAAATGGTGACGGGTTAACACAATAATACATTGCTTGGATAACAATAGCACAGGTTTTACTCGCAGGTCACTTGTGTTTAGATTTGTATATATAACCCTCCTTTTCAGTCTTTAGTTTGCTTTCCTGCCTTTAAGTTATTTTTCTACTACTGTACTTCTTTGTGAACAAAAGTCTTCTTTGCATTGAGCCCATTTACAGGATTTCTGGAGTTGGATTACTTTGCACATCCATACCTGTAAATCCCATTTATTTAGTCCTTTCCCATTTGTGTGTGTGATAGAAAAAAAAAGAAAAATAAGGGGACGGGGGAAAAAAAACGCAGAAGTCCTATTAGCCCTATTACACCCGGAGTAAGAGCCACACTACTACTTTGAAAACCTTACACATCCTAAAAATGACACCTTGAATCTACAGCTGGGTATTGCCAGCATCATCAGATTCAGTTTGAGCAGATATGGATTAATTTACAGATATTTATGAAACAAGTTGTCTGTGAATATTGAAGACATTTTCAAGTTGTCAAGTACTTTTGGAAAACACCGAGACCATTTATATGATCCACCAAATCAGATATAGGGAGTAATCAGATTACTGTAATTATCTGATCTGCTACATGCACTTATATATATATAAAATATATTCAAAAGATCATTGTCTACATTTCCAAATCCATTATCAGATTTATTTAAAACACGTACATGATGTTGTTATTTTCAATACATTCTGTGTTGGTAATCATAGCAGATCCCACAGTCTTATGAACAATTCCACAGTCTTGTTGTTAACTGCTGATGTGAGGGCCAATAAGCTACTTAATAGTTTACAGGTGATTTTAGTCAAGTAATGAATGAAAACATCTCAATTCGGCATCGTCTAAGTGAGAAAAGCTTATTTTGGACATTTAAGTGCCTTGTCACAGCTCAGAATCTACCAAAGACCATTTAACCTTCTTGTTTTAGAAGTTTCTCATGGTTTTCCAGGCTCAAAATTCTACATTTTTTTACCATTGGATGTCAGAAAACGACGTACTATTTTAAAAATCCCAATTTGACATGGTGTCAGCAAAAGAAGCCGATTGGACAGCAGCGAGAAAGGAAAGATTTAATCAAGCATCAGTAAGTTTCCCAAGAGTAGGATCATTGTTGTAACTGACAAAGAAAACCAATTTAAAAAAAAAAAAAAAAAAAAAAGATCTCTTTTGTTTTATTAATCAATATTTGATCAATCAGATTTAGAATAATTAAATTAATTCTTTTGTGGGCTGTGCGGTGGCATAGTGGTTAGCACTGTAGCCTCACAGCAAGAAGGTCAGTGTGGAGTTTGCATTTTCTCTGCGGGTACTCCAGCTTCCTCCCACCATCCAAAGACATGAATGTTAGGTTAATTGGTTACTCTAAATTGCCAGTAGGAGTGAGTGTGAGCGAGAGTGGTTGTTTGTCTCTGTGTGGCCCTGTGATGGACTGGTGATCTGTCCAGGGTGTACCCTGCCTTTCGTCCAAAGACTGTTGGGATAGGCTCCAGCTTCCCTGTAACCCTTCATCAGACTAAGTGGATAGGATAATGAATGAATTGTTTAGTTTTAAACCAAAATAATTCATTGATGAGTAACAAATGAAAATTTTTATTTTATTTTATTTCTTAAATTAGAGTTCTAGGTTGCAATAATAAATGCACATTCACTAACACTGCAGAGAGAAGTCCTGTACTCTTGGTTTTTTTTTTTTTCCAAATAAACTTCCAACATTTACATCACTTCAGGTCTCATTTACTAAAAGGTCACATCTCCAAAAGATGCCACCTTTGTCTGCAAGTTCCTTTTACTAATTTAATCCCACTGTCTTCATTTCTGGCTTTGTTGTTAATATCTGCCACCCTACTATTCCTGTGTACATCTGACTTTACTCAATTATGCAGTTTGCTGCAAGTGTTTCTTTATCTTTATGCACTTTTTCCTTTTTCTAACGTTTGAACCACGTGGGAAATTGAGTCTGTGCCTTATCTACCAAACAGTGCAAATTAGCGATGCTTGACCTTTTCTGTGAGCTTAGTTCACTTGTCTTTGTCCATTTGGGTGATGTCTTTGACAAACCAATCCCTTGGCAATTTATAGGTGTGTGTGGTGGAAGTCAATTACTTTCAAGTGTCCAATGCAAAGCCACCTGAGGTGAACTAATGACTTTGTGGTAATGAAGTCATCTGGGGTTCTTCCATTCAATCTGCATTGTAGATTCATTTAGCCGATGGCACATCAGCGATGATGATGGAATAACTTATGAGAAGAGTTTTAGTTGCAGAGACTGTCCTGCTTTTTTTCCTGAAGTGTAAAATATAACTGCTGCAGTGTGTTTTAACTGCAGAGGCAACATTAGAGTTTTATAAAACCCTTTCCTTTAGCTGCTTTTTTTTTATCTGTAAGAATAACCGACATTGCATAAATAATCATTACCTGTTGCTATGTTTCAATGGGAAAAGCCAAAGAAAGACATCCTGTTTGTGTAGTCTGTTCACACTGACTGACTCTAGAGTTAAACACTCAAAGACACCCCAGAACAACACTGCACTGCATGGTCCAAATGTTAATGAGGGTCTTTGAGGGCTGAAATTGGGAATGTTTAGAATGTCAAGCCCTAAACTTGCTATTAAAGCACTGCCAAAATTTTAATGGAGTGCAAACCAGCCATGTGTTGCACTCGCATTCCGTGTCAGGACATGATTCAAAATAGTAAAAAAGGCAAAAACCCCATTTTCCATTTTCACTTTTGAGTCTGCCAGAACTAAATAAGGAAAAATCTAAACTCTTTCAGTCACCTCCTTGTGCAACTTTGTCACAGTTTTAGGAAAGGTTATTGTAAGAATGGAGAAATCTTGCAGATGCATTATTTATTCTGTAAGCCAGCTGTGGGCCAACAGTTGTTGTAGTGAAAAGTCAACAAAGCTGCATTTTTACAATTCCTGGAAAAAGTAGGAAATTGCCACTTATTGAGTTCTGTAACACACAATGCAGCCTGAAAGTTCACATTTAACACATGAGCAATATGGTTTTGTTAAAAACACACAGTGCATAGATAAATTATGTTTATTGTTGTCATAACTGGCAGTGTTTTTCAGATCCAGTAAAGGAAAATATATGGAAATATGCACCGTCAACATTGCAATTAGTACTATGGTGTTCCTTTTTTGTCTTTTATGACAGCTTACATTGAATCATCTGAGGCAGAGCTTTGCTAATGAAAAACAATATTTTTCATCAAACAGGTTCCAACTTTCTTGTGTAGCAGCTGACGGATCAGCTTTCAAGATAAAGTCTTGTTGCAGACTGCAGTTTGTTTTTTCAATTTCCACCAGAAATGTTCAATTGGATTAAGATCCGGACCCGACTGCCTGTTTCATAGCAATGTCTTGCAGCATTGTGAAACCTTCTTAGGACTGAGGAAAGTGTCCAAAATGTTTTTGTCCACCTAAATATTTGCTGTTGAAGTGATGATTGCCATCGCCCCTGATCTTTTACTTCACATGCAGCAACATACAGGTGACAGTACATATTGCCATAACATCCTTACTGAGTCAGATTGGACCTTCACTGAAAAAGAGTTCTGGCATCATCTCCTTGCACGCTGCAGTGTGATTAAATCTGCCATCTACAGTCTATTACTGTAGGTGGCAGATTTAATCTACAGTCCAATATACAGTCTGTGTCTCTTGAGTGCACTGGGACCTTGTTTTCTTCAGTCTGTGTTTCAGGGGTTAGGGTTTTTAGCATTTGGGGAAAAAGGGATGCTGGCAGCAGTATTTGAAGGGGGGCCTGGTAATGACATTGGCCTTTGTGTTGGTTTTCCAACCAGTGCTAAGTCAAAGAAGCAGACTTCAGCAACGTTTTGTTTGTTTGTTTGTTTGTTTTAATGTTCTTTGTGCTTCATTCGGGTGGAAGTGCTGAGTAGAAACTTTTAGCTGACTTTCTTCTTGTCTTTTTTTATTTTTTCTGGCATGCTTCATGATAAGATTTGGCTCAAAAAAGGTTAAGAATCTCAGGTGTAGGTGGTAGTGACCATATATTTGGCTTTCATGGATGCAAAGAACATCCAATTTCTTGTTCCCAAACACAATTCCATTTATATCTGTTGGACTTTTCTGTGCTGATATTTTGACACCTTGGTCAACCTGAACATTTCTGTTCCTCTTGAAAATTTCATATTTAATACACAGCTGATAGACACAGCTGTATAGTCGTCTCTCTTCTTTGGGTTACGTTTGATACCAAACAGCAGAGTTTAGGAGCTCATGAAAGTTGAGAGCCTTTCCTTTGGTGTCACCAGTCACCAGCAGTCCAAAACTCCTATAAAACTAGAAAAGTACTCCGAGAGCGCGGACCCCTACCAAGCAGCTCATTGTAGCTGTTGCTTATCCCGTTTTGGCTGGGAAACTACTGTGTTTTTTTTAACCTGTCTTTCCTGCACCTTTCCCTGATTGTTATTTTCCCATAAATCTTCCGTATTTTGAGATAGAAAGAAAATACACTGATATAAGGAGACAAACCCCCCTCCCACCCCATCCTGTTGTGAATGGTAGGATTCAGAATTTTGCCTGGATCCAAATCTATTTTTGATATCATGTAAAACCAGTTGGGAATAGCAGCTTGGCCATTTATTGTGGACTTATATGCAAATCTGTGTACTGAAAATGGTTCCATCTCGCAAAGATAAAGAGTCCTTCAAAAAACTTGCTGGAAAAATTCCAGGTGGTGATCCGGATTAGACCAAAGATTGAATGGAATACAAGGAATGGAAGACACATCAATAACCATTATTAGAAAAAGAAAGGAAAATAATGAAAATGCATCCAGTATTTAAAGTTGTAGGCATACAGACAGATAAACCAGCAAAACCATAACCTCCGCCATCTCCTTGGCAGCCCTGGCACCTGCCGTGGGGTCCGGATTTCCAAGCCTTGTTTTACCAACACACCAATTTGTGGTTGCTTATTTTTTGTGGTTAAATGTAAATTTCAATTTGATATTCATCATTTTTTCCTCTTTTCAATATGAAAAACAATGCTGGTTATTACGACCCCTTCCTTTGTTTATTTTTCCCAAAGCCATAATATCTTGCTGTAAAAGACAAAAACAAAAAAAACCAAAAAGCTAAATGACGGATCTTTATTCCTTTCTTGTTTTCCTGCCAAGGGCTGCATTTTATTTTATTCCAGTGAACATGATACACAGGAACAATCTAGAGGGCAAGAGATAAAAGAGGCGCAGCCTGTCGCCAGCTGATTATGAAGACCGTTGAGCCAAAATGTCGTCATCCTCGGTGCGGATTCTTTCCTGTTTCCAGCCTCTGTTCTCAGGCTTGCAGAAACCTCTGGAACAGTCTGCTTAGGAGGCTTATTGGGTGTCAGATTTTGGTTTTGCTATTATTTACTTGTTGCTTTAATATATGTGGAGCATCAAAATTTTATAATAGTGAGAAATTGCTTTTCCCTTACATTGTTTGCTCATCTGGCAAGTAAACAATGTGTATGAATACATGTAAATATTTTCTGTCCCCCAAGTGGCAGCCTGAGAATATGTGACGTTTTCCCATTGGGAACAAATGTTTTATTGTCACCAGCTTGATGTTTATCACACTGCTACATTTTGGGAAGTTGCTGTTGCGGAACGGGCCTTGATTTAATTTATACCACACAAATCAAATCATTAAAGAAAATGAAATAAAACCAGATTAATCAAAGTGGCATATGCAACATCAAAGCACAACATAAATGGTAAAACAAAAGAAAAGAACAAAATAAGCGGTGATAAACTCACCAGCTACTTTTTTTTTTTTTTAGGACACTTAGCCAATCACATGGCAACGGCTGCATTTATCTACAACTGATCTGCCGGGATTTTTACACACACACAACCATCTGAATGATTTACAGAGAATGTACTGGAAAACACACTTGGGGGCCTTTTAGTACCAACTGAGCGTGGTTTGAATGCCACAGCTTACCTGAGCATTGTGACTGACCATGTTGGTTCCTTTATGACCACAGGCGTACCCATCTTCTGATGGCTACCTCCAGCAGGAAAATGCACCACATCACAAAGCTCAAACGGGAGATCGACCCATACTGCCAATACATATGTAGATGTCTGTATTGGTCAGTTGATATACGGCCGATATATCAGGCCAATATTTGTGTTTGTTCTGGTTTCGGCATCCGTCAATATGCATGCATGTTCACCGAGGCACTTCAGGCCATCAGACCTCTACAGGCAGCTCTGTGTTGCTGGAGACGCTGGAGTCCACGTGCAGAGTGCTCAGACTGCTGGAAGCCTCAGGCTGCCGTAAGCCTGCTGCATCAGCTTTAAAACAATGGTAGCAGTCATGCGGCTCTGGTTGGGACTTCTAAATAGTTGTTTTTGCCTCACAGTGAATAGTATCCCTTGTCAAGATGGTATTCATATTCTTGTCTTCTTTTTTAACGTGCATGTTCCGCTTTGCACAGGACAGCAGCGTGAGGTTGTGCAGCGGTCCCAGCAGCGCCTTCTGTTTGAGTGTGTGCAGGTGTCTTCTGATTAGTTACACAAGCGACACCTGGGCCCGGTTGTGTTCTGCCAGCTACTTAGGCGATCCATCCGGCTAGGGGTGCGGAGATCACCTGGGTTTTCTGCAGGCGCGGCACATTATTGTTTTGTTCTGCTTTGGTTACACCCCTCTGCATCTGTGCACCACCTATATTAATGATATAGCTTTTCACACATTATACTTATGTTTCTTTTAAGATGTTATTTTTATATTTAACCCCTTTGTGCCTGCCTCCCTTTTTGTTGCAAACAACAGCGGTGGGAGAAAAAGCAATAATATTTCTGTTTATAAATTGCGCTGCTCGTTCCTCTGCACAGACCTCTTTGAGCTGTTTGGGTTTCAGTGCACTTAAAGTGGACATTTATTCCTACAAGATCCGGTATGATGTGAAAATCCAGCATGAATCCATCTCGGCATACCACCCTTTACAGAATAATCCCATGAGTCTAAACATAAAATGGCACAAAAAACCTGCACAGTGACAATGAGGTCAAAATATGTCAAAATGATCATATTTACTCTGTCCTTGACATAATAAATATGAAAACTAATTTAAATGAAAATTATTGTAGTTTTAGGAAAAGTCACAGACAATGAAGGCTTTATGACCATAAATGGTCAAATTGACATCTTGGCCATTATAAAGATTTGGCACAAAGGTGTCTTCATCACTAGAGGTTTGAACTGAAGTTAATTTAAGGTACCAGTTCTGTGCAGAGTCAAAAGCCTTAGTTGAGTGTCTGAGTGGAAAAATAGCTCATTTAGAGAGGTGATTACTGAGGTGTTGCAGGGATGAGGGAGTCCAGCAGAGGCTGGTATTTCCAGTTAAACGTATGCACCCCACCCTGATGATGCACTTATAATTTGGGTGATATGAATGTAAGATGATGGCAGAAGATTGATATTGATTTGAGTTTTGTTTATCCTTTTTAAAGAAATGGCTGAGCAGAAATCAGATCCAGTCTGGCTGCATTTCAGTGAGTCTACTCCAGTAAAGTGTGATATATGCAATGAACTGCCCTTTTTATTTTTATTTGTGCTTAAATGTTTATTTTCAAAGAAATTAATTGAAGAATTATGAGTACTCCTTTTCTGTTCAACAAAGATTTAGTCGTTACACGCTGCTGCATGCAACATTATTTATTCTTCCTCACCTTTTTTTTACTTTTGCTAATGAAATGGAGACATTTTTCAGCTGCTGATGGAATAGTTCCATCTGACAACAGGACACTTCTACCATGCATTACATATACTAGCTTAACCAACAATTCACATCGGAAATAAGACAAATAAGTGGAAGTGACTGACATATTTCATATTTCATATTTTTATTTTTTTGGCATATTTATCATTTTATTATTTCTGGTATTTCATTCTATGTCCCCGGTGTAGATTTTGGGCGTTTAGGGACAAACAGCAGTAGGAGAGATGACCCAAGCATAACAGTTTCTTGGACTTTGATTTGAGTGAGATGTTTTCACTGAATGTACACCTCAAGTTACTGCTGACATGAAACCTTTCGTTTTTTCTCCACGCCGTTAGTTTAAAACTAAAATAGACATGTTACTGACACAGTTCATTTAGCGGAAAAACAGACTTGTTCTCTTGAATGCATTGCTAGCTTGCACATGTAAAAGTATGTGTGTGGATCTTTTTCTGTGTGTGTGCGTTTTTCGAGTGAGTGTATTAAACCGCTGCACACAGCTGCCGCTCACTTGCCAGCTGGACACCAGACAACCCAGGCAGCAGCAGCTGGAAAAATGGACAGAATGTTCTAAAAAGGAAGGGAAGAGAGAGGAGAGCCAGCTTGTGAGGCAAGATGTTGAGCTTTTTAGACCAAAAGACCTCTTTAATCGAAAGGCTCCTCTTTGCCGTTTCCTGTTCCACACCCTTAATTCTCTACACACTAGAGAAAGCACTGAGCTACTTGTGATACCTCTCCGTTGCAACCCGCACTGAGCTTCCACAACTGGCAGCCACCAGTAAGGCAGCCCATGGGGCAGGAAGTGTTCTCAGTACCTGGCCTGTGTTGCACACTGCTGGAACCCCACCTCCACCCCTCCACAGATATTTTTCCACCTTTACTTTTGTCCTGCCTCCCTTTTCCCTTTAGACGCTTGTTGATTTCAAATATAAGCAAAGTCAGAAGATGGAGAGAAGTGATTGGAGGAGTGAGTGGAGGAGTGAGGGAGCAGCGGAATAATCGGGAAGGGATGAAAGCAACCACAGAGTCTGTGTTTAGTGGGTTAGTGGAGCGCTGGCCTTCGCTCACAGGGACTTGGGCCACTTGGTTGCCAAGATGCAGCAGATAC
This sequence comes from Telmatherina bonti, assembly GCF_933228915.1. Taxonomy (NCBI): domain Eukaryota; kingdom Metazoa; phylum Chordata; class Actinopteri; order Atheriniformes; family Telmatherinidae; genus Telmatherina; species Telmatherina bonti. The sequence continues at coordinate 17,579,784 of NC_136621.1, read as the reverse complement.
CAATCTGCAACTTACAGAACAGTTTTAATGACCAAAATCTGGAGCTTTCTGTGTTCATATGGCACAAAGATGACAATGATTTCAGTCTTCATTCTGGCTTGTTGATGTCCTTATTTTCTCATTTGCTTCAGATTTTTTTTTTCCCCCCCCCAGTTTCAGTTTTTCTCCAGAGGCCCACCCCTCCTGTGTCCCTCTCTTTGACGGAGCCCAGTGTAGTCAGTGAGGTTGGTGTGTGTGGGTGTGTGTGTGTGTGTGTGTGTGTGCGTTTTCATCCCCCAGCTCAGAATAAGTGGCACCAGACAGGCCTTATAAGGAACTGTTAGATCACTGGCCACACTGTTAGCAAAACAGAACCATATGTGTGCTGAGTGGAAGTGTGAGTGTGTGTGTGTGCATGTGTGTGTGTGTTTGCAGGCCTATACCTCAAGAGTGTGTGTAAGTAAAGCCATGTGTGTCCGGAGGTAGCTGAGAGAACGGGAGTCTGTTGCTAATAGGCATGGTGGAGGTCAGATTATATGGTCGTGTTAAACACACACACACACACACACACACACACACACACACATACATTCTGTTTAATCTTCACTTGTCTGTGTGGTGTTACCGTGAGGTGTGAGAGACACGCACGCACGCCTGGCATTGTTGTCGTGAGCATTACATAAGGCGAGGTGTGGGTCTAATGTGTGAATGATGAGTGGGAGCGTTCCGCTGTCCTCTTCGTCCTGTGATGGGTTTAGCAGAGGAGATCTCTCTTTCCCTCTCAGTCTCCATCTTTCTTACACAGCTTGTCTGGAATGTACAGATGTTTCCTTTTGGGAACGGGCGTCCTGCTCTGTGAGCACACTCACACACACACACACACACATAAAAAGACTTTCAGAGCGGAGTGAGAGGGTCTCGTACTCTTCAGCTCACATGTTCCCTGCAGCAGACGTTTGTGTTTTCAGCCTTTCTGCAGCATCACTGGCTTAATTAGTCAGTTAAAGCTTTTTAGATGTAGTTTCTTGCTTTTCTGCGTCCTCGTCTCTTGTTGCATTTAGTCTTCTTGCAGCGTTTGGCCTCTTGTCTCCTGGCTCCACATTTGTTTTTGTTTTTTGTTTTTTTGCTCTTCTTTCTCACGTGCAGCTGAGGCTTTGCTATCCTACAGGAAAGAGAGACTGAATCCACCACAGCTCCGTCTAATTTTCTTACTTCCTTAGAAATATATCCTCTGGTTTCTCACATGGCTTGCGTCAAAGTAAACAGCTTCAAATCATTTATTTCAAGGTTGCATATTTCCACCTTTCACAGCAGCACTTATTGTACTTTATCTCTTTATTTGACTATTTTATGGCTTCAGAGTATTTCTGAACAGTCTCTCTCCCTTCTTGTGATACAATATACCTGACAGTTTATTCAGTTTCTATTAGTTTCAAGTCTGCAAAACATGTTTTTTAAAGAATATTATTTATTATACATATATATATATATATATATATATATATATATATATATATATATAAAAATATAGAATATATTTATATATGTATATATACATATATTACTGTGTTTGTAATTTTTGCTCCATATAAATTATACTTATTACCTTTAAGCATGATACAATTTCACAATACCATAAAAAAATGAGTAAAGATAATATTGATTGTCTGTTTTTCTTCTATAGTATTGCTTTAAATTTGACATTTTTTCTTCTTTTTTCTTCTATTTTTAGATTTCAGGTATTGATTCAGAAATATGTTTTCGATGTTTCTACATTTTAGACAATTGATTTCTTCACTATTGTTCAAATTTATGATCAGAGCAATAAATAAAAGTTGTTTCTTGAGTGTTATGGTATTGTTTTTTTAAAAAAGAATGACAAACAGACCAATTGTTTAGATCTTCTTAAAATTACTTTTATAATATTAAAGAAACACAGAATACCAGAAAACAAAGTGATTATTGTCGTTCCATTATGTATTTTTTTTATTCAAAAGAGTAATTGTACATTGAAGTGAAAGGAAAATGCCTTCATTAAAAAAAAAAAAAAAAAAAAAAATATATATATATATATATATATATATATATATATATATATATATATATATATATAGTTTGCCTCTTTTCTTTTGTTTGATTGTTTTTGACTTAACTCATTTTTTTGTTGGTGTATATGTTTTGTTCTGGTTGTTGATGGCTTCTGGCAGGAATAACCAGAATATTTCTTTCTTGCACATCGTTTTCTCAATGTGTTGTGTAGAAGATGTGAAGAATTTTCCCTTTATGTTTAGCAGCTTGTGCAGCATTTTCCACTACGCAAGCAAACCAGCCTACTTGATTAGTTTGATGACTGATCACATGAACCCTCAGTGGAAAGTGTTTTTTCCAGCCTTTTTACAGATAATTTCACATTAGCTTCATTACTGAAATTAAACCCCTGTAATACATATGTATTAATATTTATTAATATTGGTCTGATAATTCAGGGTTTCATCACTGAAAAAGAGACATCAGAGAGTGCAGACCTCTGCCAAGCCATTATAATTTCTTATTTTTGCCAATGATTGCAGGCAATTTTTATTTAAAAGTGGCAAATTTATCCTCATCTCCCTATTTCAAAGAATCCTTTAAAAAATTGGAATCCAGGCAATAATTTCATCACTTTTACCTTATTTCTGAGATTTTCTGATGTTATGAAAATCCATCCTTAACTTCTGGAGTTATGCTGTTAACAGACAGACAGATGGACGCTTCCAATACATGACCTTGACAGCAGTGATAAAAGGTAAAAAATAGTTTAATGAGCAGAAAAATAGGTTTACATGTGATGAGATTATAGCCATTAAAAACACCCGCTAATATTTGTTCATCACAAATTACTCACAAATTCTTATCAAGGCAGTCATGCTTTATGCGATCAATGACATCAAGAAGCTTGTCAGTATCAGACACTTGCAGCCAATCAGGATCCTTACTGCATTTGTGATTCAAATGATGTTGAGTTATAAAATGATGAATTTTGATGGGAGACATCTCTTTCTTTTTCAGAGAATAGAATAAAGGATGAAAACCAGGCGGCAGATCTTTCAGAATGAAAATGAATTTGCATATAAATTCATGTCTCATCTAAGTCTTATTTCCACATTGTTTGGCATTTCATGAAAACCAATAAGTATACTTAAAGCCTAACTGACTGCTTAGAGCTCCTCCAGAGTGCAGGGAGGTGTTGTTACCCAACAGAGTAAACAGATGTCCCCACATGAATAACATGACAATCTGCTACAGTCGTCCTGTCTAACGTTACGTTTTGCATGAATCATTAAAGCAGTTTGCATTTGTAAGACAGCCGAGTTGTGGCAACAAACTTTAATATAACTCGTGTTTGTTTCATCTGGCACTTCTCATGCTTGTCTATTCAGGACCCCAGCTCATACTCAGGTACTTTACTGTCCTGTTTCCTTTCACATGTTGCATTTTGCATGTGCATATGTTCATGAGAAGTTTAAAAAAAAAAAAAAAGATTTGGCAATCTGAGCATCTAGTATGACAATAAATATTTATGCATGTAGAATATTGTTGACTTGCGCGTTCTTCATTTAGACTTTAACTTTAAACCAAAGAACATGCCTATAAAAATGCAGTGATAAAAAGATGTTATGAAATAAGTATTTAACAAACAGCACAACAACAATAACATGTTATTTTTTAGAGTTACTAGTAATCTATAAAATCAGTGTAGTTCATGATGAGTCTGAAAGCAGACTGGGACTGTTGCGGATTTGGGTATTAATGCATGTATGATTTTATACCACATCAATTTTAAAATATTGAAGCTTTAAAAAATATGGATCTGCTTAAAACTTCATAGTAATGGTAAGATTCTTGAATTATGTTAATTTCTGTGCTGAACTCAACTGAGTTTGCTGTTTTTTTTCCTTCTACTCTGCTTGTCACTGATAAGAATGAAGAATGTGTGGAAGTGTAGTGGCGAGATTTTGTTTCGGTGCAGTGCAGAGGAGCAGTAGAGGATAGAGCAGATAAATCAGTAATCAGCCTGACATTTGGTGTTTTAAAGCATGATACAAAATGTAACAGATGAATTTATGCATGTAAGCTGGTGACCTTTTGTATTATTTTCTCTTTAGTCCAGTTATTCCGCTTTTGCTTCATAGTCTATCAACACACAGGGATTATCGCGCATTAAAATTAACCTCAGTAACACTTCCAAGTGAAACTATCAGTCATATTTACAGGCAGTTAGAATAAGACTTTTATTTTTTTATTTTTTTTTTTTTACATGTTAGTGCTGCACTGAACTTCTAAAACAATTGCGGAATTGGTTTTGTGTTCATGACTTCACAGAAGAAGCTAATCTGAATGTTTGGTGGACACCGTGCCATTTTCTGTGTTACTAACATCCTATCACGATACCCAAACATTTTCCTGGACAACACCTGCATTGAAGGATGTTACAGAGTTGCTCTTACTGTGTTCTTTGGCACATATGTGTTTCTTATTGTATTTATCTCCATCTATTTTGGAATGACCCACATTTCAGTCTCTCTCTCTCTCTCTCTCTCTCTCTCTCTCTCTCTCTCTCTCTCTCTCTCTCTCTGTCTCTCTGTCATGAGACTGTGTTTGTGTTAGTGTGTGTATGGCATCATCTTGTTCCCACATTAATTTTAGATGTGGATGTGTTGGTTTGTTCCCACAGAGATCTGTCCAAGAACCGCATCTCCTCCCTTGATACCAGCCTGCTAGAACGTCTCACAGGCCTCCAAGAGCTGTAAGTAAACAGAGTAGGGCCGGAACATTAATCGACTTAATCAACTAATTGATTAATTGACCTCATACATGTTTCGGTGTGTGTGTGTGTGTTTATATATATATATGTGTGTGTGTGTGTGTATATATATATATATATATATATATATATAAATATATATATATATATATATATATATATATATATATATATATATATATATATATATAGTGTGTGTGTATGTATGTAGAGGGCACATTTGTATGCATAGCTTTGTGTTGTTTTTAATAAGCTAAATGTGTTTGGAAGAAAGAAAATAAACTGATTAAAACTGAAACTGAAGTTTATTATGGAAACAATTCAGAGATGGTCTAAAATTGGTCTGTTCGTCATTCTTCTTTTTTGTGAACCTTTTCAATTTTTTTCCTATGTAAGTAAAGTCTAAAATCTTACCATTTTCAGGCCTCTACACATCACATTAAAATGTTAGACACTTAAGATGTAATCATTTTGAAAGAAAAACATAATAAAAAGGAAGGTAAAGTCAGTAATTGGTTATAAAAGCCAAAGCCTGCGCTTCTCAAGTGGTTTCAAATGGTTTTAGAAGGCTGTTTGTTTTGAATGGATTAAATGGGAGATAAAAATTACCTTGAACATTTGTCTAGAGGAAAACGATCACATGTCTCATGCCTGAGTGGCAAAAGCATAGTGAAAGATTTCTTTCAGCATCTGGTGTGACCTTGGACAATACTGTCTGCAACTCAAAATTCATTACCTGTTAATCAGTCTGGGACATTAGTGCTGATCAGTTTGGATAAATTTAATCTCATTCCTGTGATAGAATTGTTCCATCCCTGATGGTCCCGTACCATAATACTGCCTCCCACTCGCAACTGTAAGACAGCATACAATACTAATCTCATTTGAAAGATTCCGTACTATATCTGTCTGTCTTTCTGCATGTCTGTTTGTGTATATGATTGCTTACCTATGTAAATATGCGTGTGTTTGTCAGGTACCTTCAAGGGAACAAGATCAATGTTCTCTCCAGAGGCGTCTTCTGCTGCGGGTCCCTTTTAGTCCTGTGAGTAAAGAATTCAAAGGGCGATATTGACCTGTCAATCCTCACGTTGAAAGAAAATTACAATGAGGAAGATAAAAGGAGGAAAGAGGATAGAAAGACTTGGTTTAGTCTGGATTTAAGTAGGCAGAAATCCCAAGAGCACACTGGCTAGCTAGACCAGAGAGCATAAAACAAAAAGCCTCACATACTGCCTGCACACACGTACCTATGATGCACACACACTAATCAAAGTATGATTAAGTTCAATTACAGCTTGCTGCTCTGGGCTCCCACTACCTCCCCCTATTCATCTGTTCATTTCCCCGTCCTTCATCCATTACCTTACTTCTTCCACTCATTGAATGGGCGTTTAAGCACATGTTTATGTGCATGTGTGTGTGATGAGAGAGGACTCTGATGGTTTCCATCAGTTCTTTCCAAACCACCACACAACGGCCCCATTATGTAGCTTTCTGGAGAGAGGAGGGAGGAGGGAACAAGGAGACACGAATGGAGAAGGAGAAGGGGAGGAAAGGAGAAAGAAAGTGAGACACATAGAAATGAGCCAGACGGATGAAGACAATAAAACATGGGGAGATGCATAACAATGTTAGATTGTCAGGATTTAGATAATGTTTTAGTTTAATGTTTTAGGTTAATGTGCAGTGATGGGTTATACAAGCCATTTCTTATGTGTAATGACTTGAGAATACTTGACTTTGACAAATGCAAATATGACAGTCTTTTGCGTTTGTGCAACTAAAATTATAGTGCAAATAAAACATCAAAACCTTTCCTGCATAATCATCAACTGACACGTAAATTTTTCCTAGAATTTTTAGTCGGTGACAAACCCAGACAACATGGTGTAAATCTTGTCCTCCTCAAAAAATTGACAACAGTGAAATTAGTGCAGTTAAAAAAAAAAAAAAGTTTTATTTCTTTCAATGTCAGCAGTGATTTGTGTCTTTGTTTTCCCACCACCAGAGATCTGAGCGACAACCAAATCAGCACCATAGAAGAAAGAATACGCGACAAACTCAGTAATTTATCTCAAATGTAAGTGATCGGTATTTATTTTCTCTCTCTGTGTCTTTCAATCGCTTTTTCTTTTCAGCAATGACAAAAATGTGAAACAGCATCTAAATCAAACAGCAAAAGTTTAATCTGAAACTGTTTCCTCTCGCCTTTCTTTCTTTTCACTATCAGCTCTGTTCTGCACCTTGTTCCATCTGCCACATGTGAAGATGTACATATTTTCATGTGCCCTTTTTTTAAAAAATTATTCAAACTAACAATACAATTCGCTTTAGCTGAGCTTGTTGTAATACTATGTGGTGCATTCTGACGTAAAACCAGACATTTTCAGCAAGCTAGTGTTTGCCTATGTCTCTTCACGCGGTCTTGGTATTCTGCACCAACTGGTTTGTGTGTCTCAAAATTACCTACATTGTCTCATCTGAGACAAGTGGACCAAACACTGTTGCCAATTGTGGCCACAGCAGAGTGTGGTAGGCCAGGGATCAGAATTGGAGGAGACACAGACATCCTGAGACTTGACACCTGATGAGTTGGGGCCCAGTTACCCTCACCAGCACACACACAGTTGGGATGGGTTGTCAGGCTGGTTAGGTGTGACTGAGGAAAGGAAGCTGTTTATTTATTAAAATGCTCACCAGTTTTGTTTAATTCCTTTATCTGCCCCTGCAGCTAACCTGTGTGCCGTTCTTTCCTCCAGCGATCTCAGTAATAATCCCTTTGACTGCAAATGTGAGCTGGTCCGATTGGTGAGATGGCTCCAACAGAAAGGGGTGCAAGTTAGACGCCCTCATGCCATGCTCTGCAAGAACCCGTCTGAGCTCCAAAACAAACCTTTGCTTAATGTCAGCCTGCTGACCTGCGGTAAGAAAGCAGATGAATGACACTCATACAGGTCACGACATTCTGCACTTTTAGCTTCATGTGCGACATAAAAAGAAATTCTTTTGTGGTTATTTGTCAGGTTTAATCAGCTTACGTGCTTGTACGGGTTCTCGCCCTGTATTCCTAAATTCCTCCCACAACCTGAAAACATGCATGTTTGGTTAAAGGACTGAAAAGGTGAATTGGCATGGTGTGCTGCTGGTTTGTCTCTGAATTGGCTTTGTGATCAACTGGAAACACATCCATGGTGTGCCTTGTTTAGTGTTTATATATACTTTGTTTTTTTGTTTTTTTTTTTAAGTTACTTTAGGCAGGAAAAATCATACCCCCCCCCCCGAAAAAAAAGAAACACAAAAAAAAAAAAAAACACCAGCAAAAGAAAAAAGCTAGATAAACTTTTCAATCCTCCTTTTGCAAGAGAAGGGCGTCCAGCCTTGCTCTGCCTGATGATTGTCCCGTGCTTGGTGTATTTAGCCGCCTGTCCTAATCTGGTCTCAAAAGATTTAAATCCCAAAAACAGAGCCAATGGAAGCAGCAAAGTTTATTTTTCTTCAGTCGGCTTATAATACAATGCCTTGAAAGGGTGTGAGATATTCACTAAGTGGCACCTTAAAGAATGACGGCACACCTAGCTTCAAATGACTATCATATAGTGTTGTGACAGTATTAGAAAAGTAGACTATTCTCTGAATTTATTTACTGGCTTGGGGGGGGGGGGGGGGGGGGGGGGGGTTATGATGATGATGGTCTGATACTTTTAAATCTTTTGAACATTAAATCCTCTGTCTCTGCCTCAGGTCCAAGCTATGCTGCTTGTCTTGAGGACAACAGCAGTGGAGGAGGACGAAGTGAGCTTGTTATCTTCACTTATTCCAGCCCAGGAAACTTCACACGTGAACAGTGCAACAGCATGTGTTTTGGTTTATCACACCTCTACGGGGGCTTGGGGGAGAGGCATGAGTGTCTCTGCAGCACGAACAACGAGCCCAACCTCATCAGCGAATCTCAATGTTCGGCTGCCTGTACGGAACGCCATGTTATGACGGTATGCATCGCATGCAATGAGATCTTCATTCCTCACTGTATTCACTTCCTAGCCTGCAGTACTTGTATGAACTGCATATAAATACTTCTGCCGCCTCATAAAGTCAGTCGTTACACAACAAGGAGAAACTTGCAAGAGTTTCCTTCAGCTACTGTGTCTTCTGTGGCATTCCCAATAATCTCTGATATTATCAGATTTAGGTACTTTAAGGAGTAAAGCAAAAGAATTTTAATAAAAATGATCCTGAGCTCTGAAAGAAAAGTCTACATTTGCTTATCTTAAATTTGGAAACGTTTATACGACTAATTCCTGTTAGATTTAAAACCATAGAAACAATAGTAAAACCACAAATATCCTCGCAGTAACAGTAAAATTACTTTATTTTACTTCTAAATACTTGTGCGTATTGACACCGAACCCTCCACCTCCTTGCATTCTTTCCTCTCATTGACAGGATTGTGGGTGGACTCTGGCCCGCGATGTGTTTGCGGTGGAGTTCTCGGTCTCAGTGACACCCCTCCCAGTGCAAAGCGTTCATGACCGCATCCTTTACTCTGCCGCTGCCTCCGTCACGCCTGTGATGCTTTCCTGGGACTTTGGTGACCTTTCACATCGGGTCAATGCTACAGGGGAAGGGATCACCAAAACAGCTCACAAATATGGGCTTCCGGGACGTTATGCAGTTAGTTTGAAGGCCTGGGCTGGACACAAGGAGGTAAAAGACAAAAGATTTGGATTTTTTTTTTTTTTTTTTTACTTATTTATATAAATACTGCTGTACGTCTTTATTTATCTTTAGATATGCACGTTTTTTCCTCTTTTCTTAAGGATTCGGGTCTAACTTTCAGTGTAATATGTGCAGGTGTCAACACGGACAGAGGTGACTGTGAGTCTTCCTCCCAAACTGGAGCTGCATTGCCCACCGCTTGCTGTGGCAAATAAAAGTATCGAGGTCACACTTGTTAGTTGGGGCGGTGTTGGTTTGGATGTTGACTGGATGATAACAAAGGACGGAGTCCAGGTTTCTGAAGGTAAATTACTTCAGTTACTTAGAAATGGTGGATGAGTCAGAACTGCTTGTCAACACTGAGTGAGTTTGTGTCATGCTGATGATATTTCAATGTGATCTTACTGTGGGTGGATGTTACCTCGGAAACAGAAGGTCACATCCATCATTACTGGGTTTAAAAAAAACCAAGTAATTTTCTCTAAAGGTTTGTGAGTAAATAACTTCATTTGTGACCTCAGTAAATATTTTCGGAATGTGTTTAATGTCTTAATAAGAAAATAGCAAAACTGTGTAATCAGAAATCAGAAACATTGCTATGGGAGTTTCCAGTTCTGTGGGTTGGATTGTAACATCACACCTACTGTATCTACAGCTCCATATTAAAGCTGGGACACTTCGAAATAAAAATAAAAATACAGTCAAAGATTTGCTAGAATCATAAACTAGTGTTTTCTTACAAATGCAATTAGAAAATATGCAGTGTTTAAAGTAAAACACTTGACTCTGTTAACCCACAAAACAGAATACAGATGTTTTCTATTATCTGCTACAAATATATGTGTGTATATATAAGCTTCCCTGCTGGCACTGTCTTCTGTTCATCACAGTTTTGCTGATAAAAATGGGTGATTTGTGACTTTTGGTTTGGTAAACCCTGATCTCCATTGCATTTCCACAGTTAGCTTTGCCCTCACCTTGTAGGAGGGGTATGGGCTGAATAGATTCATCAGCTATGAAATAGTGGCACGACGCTTTTCTTAAATTATAGAGATGAAGAACAAAACAGAAACAAAGGATGAGAATGGTGGACAGCCAGCATATTTTCTTCTTTCTCTTGGCAAGTGGCTTCAAACACCAAAAATTCATGGTGTGTTTAAACCTGACACTCTTCCCAGTTTGTTGTTATTTACCAAGTCAAACAGGAAGTGATGATCATTTTGAGCAATCAATGGATTGCAGTGTGTCAAGCTCCACATCTTTGGAAGATTGGGACCCCAATGGAAGAGTGGATTGGATATCCTGGCGCAGGTCTCAGTCTTTTTTTTTCTGTGGAAACCAACCCAGACCCGCTGGTGAAAGCAGGGCTACATACATACAACCAAAGCAAACCGTACCATTTTTGGGCCCCATTAGTATGGTTAGAGAGGACTGACTGCCACCACACAATACAGTTAGTAGATGGGAGGACAGATAAACACCTCTTCTCCCTGTAGGAATTCAGTTGTTTCACTTCCCCATTCACTAGACAATGAAAAGAGATGGAAGAAAACGAGTCAGCCAGGGTCAACTCTGGAGCTACAAACATTCCTGGCCATTCTGTCATTATTAGCTCCGTCGTGTTTGTTGTAACTCACTAGTATGCTGCCACACTAGGTGTTTGAGTAAAACCCTGCATACCAAATAAGCGACTGACTTATCATGGAAATGCTCACCTAACCAAGCTGGACCTTTCCTAAACTCTACTAAACAGACCCGAACCGAACTGTTCAGTGTTAACAGGGCTGATGGGATCAATGAGAGGGCGAAAACACCAAACAATCGCAATAATCATAAACGGGCTCATCTGTCTGTGGTACATTCATCCTGCCATATCAGTGACAGCTGTTTTGGTTTTTTTTAAGGTGTCAGCCAACTTTATGCTTCTTAAAGTCTGAGCCTCTTTAATCTCTCTTTCAGTCGAGTGACATGCTAGCCAAGCCTCAGTTATGCAGTAATTATTCCCTTGTTTCCTCCATGTTGTGCTTTATTTCCCCTTTCCAGTTGTCATCGGGCAACTCCTCTGTAATAACTTGATAAATCTTGCGTGCTAGATCTGTACGCGGTTTGTTTCTTTGAGATGCTGTGAGATTAGTTTGTACAAAAAGCTGGTGGCTTTAGGAGACACAGAGACACTGTGCATGTTTTGAATTTAAAAAGCAATAAGTATCACTGCAGCTTTCCTGACGGTCTCAGACGAGACACGGTGATCAGACGAAGTGTTTGTCTTGCGAGTAAACTGATCCTCTTCTAATGTTTCTTTTTAATTATCTACAAGGTGTTTGTAACATACGGCAAGGTTCAAAGAAAATGCAGTTTTTATACCTGAAATATGTGAGACTTTTCACTCTCATTTCTTGATGTTTGACTTTGATTGATGGTATAATAACTATCCTGTCACATTAATTCCCGCTTCAAAAAACACTGTGGATGCATTAATGACGTGGATTCTTATTTGAGTGAGTTAATCTGCAGTGATCTGTGTATAATTTGTTCGTTAATATTGTTTTTAAAATCATCTTTATTAGCAGTGAAGGAGTGGTTCGGGTTTGTATTTGTTTTCACAATGCTGCAAGTGTGACTTCATGTCCTGAGAAAATCACAAGTGTTTACTGTCTTCCGCCAGCTTCCCCTCACTGTCCAAATGATGGAGTGCGCCATGCTGAGTCCTCCAGCTGTTTCCAGATCTTTCCAGAGGAGCTGAGCTGGACCGATGCTCGACAACAGTGTTTGAATCGCAGTGGGGATTTGGCAATAGTCAGAAGTGACGCACTGCGCAACCTGCTGGCACAGAAAGTCACCCAGTGAGTGTTGCCTGTCTGCATGTGTTAAAGATGCAGGGAATCAGTGTTTTACTCTGTAATTCTAATTATATGCATGAATACTTTTTGCATAGTAACTTTTCTTTCTTTAAAAAAAATTACATTATTAGTGTCCCTTCATCTGTTTCTATAGATGTTTCCCTCTGGTATGTTAGAACTTATCTTCACACTGACACATCAATAAAAATGTAAACTTCTCAATAGATCTCTATTCATACCATACAGCAGGGTTCCTCAATCCTGGTCCTCGAGGGCCGGTGTCCTGCAGGTTTTCCAAGTGGCCCCGCTAGAAAACACCTGACAGACTCTGACAAGCTCTGCACATGTCTGCTAAATGCACATTGATTTGAATCAGGTGTGTTGCAGCAGGGACACTTGGAAAGCCTGCAGAACACTGGCCCTCGAGGACCAGGATTGAGGATCCCTGCTTTACAGCATAAATGAACAAGCACACTGCTCAGATAGAAAACACATCTCCTGCCAGCTCATCCCTGTTTGCAACACAAACGGCAACAAACCAGCAGCCTGCCTATTTACAGAGACAGTCACAGACAAGAAGCCTGGAAACAGAAAACAATTTCTGCAAAAACCTGCAGAACTTTCGGTGACTGACACACACAGACACACATTTCATCCCTCTTGTTTTTGCACTCCTGTTTTGAAAAGCTGCTTTGACAAAATCTAGCTTGTTATGTGCAGCTGATTTCTGTAGGAATATTTATGGAATAATCGTTTCCCACCACACAATGTATCAGCAGTTTATTCTTGAACTTCTGTTGCATTTTGGCTGAAAACACTGAATTTGCAAAAGAATTTGCTTACATGGTGGACTGAAAGCATTAATAATATACATCAACTAAACATCTGTGTGATGAACTGAAAACAGTCACATAAAACTTTAAACGCCAAGATTGTTACATTTCAAGACATAATTAAAAATTAGGTTGATCCTTAACAGTTAACATATAGATGACGTAGAATGATAGATTATATGGTTTTATCACTTACTTATCAAAAACCAGCTAGAATAGAATAGAATAGAATAGAATAGAATAGAATAGAATAGAACAGAACAGAATAGAATAGAATAGAATAGAATTTGATGCATAGAAAGCAGTTGGTGGTCAGTAAAAATGGGTTAAAATTATTGCAAATTTTTCACTCTTAACCTTATTTTGGCTCCCACATTACCAATATATCGGAGCAATAAAAGTTAACTTACAAACATGGTAAAGTACTAAACAACACAATAAAATACAAGTATACACACACTACTACAAACTTTTACAGCAGTGGTTGTCAAACTTTTCGAGCCATGGCCCTCATGATAACATCCTTTAGTGCCTGCGACTCCCACCCCATCAGGCTTGATGTGATTAACTGTGTGATATCAAATGAGTCATGTTTTATCCATCTTTCTAGTGTAAAGGTGGAAAACTGTCAGAATCTTCATAAATAAGAGAGATAAAGTGGATTTTGGTGGTTCACTGCTGTGACAAAGCACTTCCATGCCTTAAAAAAAAAATCCCAAATTTATTTGATAAATGTGAGCTTTTTATTTTTTACGATCAACTTGATCCCCCTGAAATGATCTCCCGAGCCCCAGTTTAAGAAACACAGCTTTATAAGATTTAACATCACACAAAGCTGGATGTGAAAAACTAAGAAGGCCACATGAATTTGTGCAGGAAAGGATCCGTTCCTGTATGATACTATCTATGGTTTTTTCTGTTACTTCGGTTTGTTAATGCACAGCTGTCTTGCGGACTGCCTTTAAAATCAGTCTTTTTCTCACTGTGCTGTCATAAACTTTGATATTTAACATGCTAACTGAGGCCTGTGGAAATGTGTTTTTGGGGTTTTTGTTGTTGTTGCTATTCCTCTGTTGCTCATTGCAGCCTGATCGTGAGGTGAACTTACTGGGATGTCCACTCCTGGGGAGACTGTCTGGGTTTTTTTTGCTTTGCATGATGGACTCCAGATGGGCTGTATAAACCTTCCCAGAATGATGAACAGTTCTTTCAAGGAGATTATTGCTGAAGTCATGTCTCCATGATATTGTTTTTATTGGGTTTTTTTTTTAATTTTTTAATTTATTTTTTTTTACTGTAAACTTTACTATAACTTAAAGATGGTGACACCATGATAATTGGAGCTGGGAAAGTTTGTGGCTGTGCACAGACCTGTTTGGTGTTTAGGTGGAGGAACGTTAGTAAAAACACATCTGTAAAAGCACAGCTGTATTGTAACTATAGCAACCCAGGAGGAGGAGGCCACATAGCATGGTGTGAGGGTAGAGGCCCTGGCCTCATGGTCTGAGTGAATGAGAGGAGAAAAAAAAAACGTGCTGCAGATGGAGCTTATCCCCTCTCTCGTCCTCAGCTTGTGTATTTCTCCACCCCTTCGCTTATATAAGAGTTTCCTTTCTTTTTTGCCATTTGTTTTTTATTTTTTGTTTTTTCATTACTTGTTTTTGGACCTGAAGACCTTTTTTTTTTCTGGCTCCATTTCTGCTTGTTTTTTTTTTTTCACCCCTGCCCACTTTATCTGATGATGTTTTCAGCTGATGTTATTGCAGTCTGCCAGAGTAATAAGATGGCAACAAGATGGGGAAGCAAACAGCTTTTATCCAGGTGAATAGTTGGATGCATCAGAAGCGACTGAGGCCAGCAACCAAACAAAAGGAAAAGTGTTTCTTCCATTTTTCTTTCCTTCTGTGCAACAACAAGAAAAATTGAAATGGGGAGTTTCTGCAGAACATCAGTCTCCTCAGGGCCTGTTTCTGTCTCTAATGTCCGTAAATGAGTATATCAGCGTTAAACGTTGTCATACTCATACTTCCATTCGTCTTTTTATGTTGCCATGGTGGTTGAGTTCGCAGTTCACTTCCACGTTCCGTCGTTAGTTTCAGACACCAGTTGGTTGCCGAAATGCACTGCTGTGAAGTTGTTTACAACCGACCTGCATTCTTGACACACTCGCACAGCCTTTCTTCAAAAAGCTTCAACCAAATTGTGACACACATCTCTACATTTGTTGCCCTTATCATCATCATCTTCTTTTTCTTCTTCTTCCTCTTCTTCTGCTTCTTGTTCCTGTTTTTTCTTCGTCTTTGGTTTTGTTGTGCCATGCTGCTCCACACTGCCCCCACAGTTTTCCAGTGGTATTGCTCTGTTTGCTGCATCCTGTAACGGATCCACAAGGCCCCCAAAAACAGACCACATTGGTGAATGATCTGATTGGACTTTCAATTAGAGAACATTTTTGTAGAAATAAACACACTCTGCACTACACACACACAAGAAAACCCAGACCTTGCTTGAGGGGCCTGAAGAGGCCCCGTAGAACATGCCTGTCTGGAAACTGGGCCCTCAGGACCACCTGGAAGAAGAGTGACACTTGATTGTATGCAGTTTTGAAGATGTAGAAATGTAGATAGCAGAACACTTATAACACACTGATGATGATAAACAACACTGATGACTGTCTGTTCATCTGCATGTCCATCTGCATATCTGTTTCCTTGGAAATATCATTGTTATTGGTCATAATCATGAGGTGACACGTCGTCTGTCCCATCTCTGTTTTGTTTGGTCCAAACCTGTTATCCCCTTCCTTCCCTGCCAGTATTGATTGTTAAGGGCAAGGTGATACTTAATCCGCAGGCTTCAATGTGACATTTTGGATCGATATTCATTGAAGTTGGTCTGTTTTGACTTGTTGCTTTTCTCTGACAGCACTACATTGACAGAGACATGTGAAAAGTATCATTTTCCAATCTTTGAACTCTTTTCTTGATTAATTTTCTCCATTTCTCCACCAGGGAACGAGGTGTTTGGCTGGGCTTGAGTGATGTTGACTCTGGCAAACTGCACTGGGTGAACGGATCAGAAGCGCAAGATGGAGAGGAAGGCCACTCGCCTCGCTCAGCAATAGCTCGTGGAAACGTCTGCGTGTCGTTTGATCGGAACGGGCAGACCAGTTCCCACCTGTGTGACTCCAAACGAGCATACATCTGCCAATTCAGTTCCCAAGGTAAGTACAAATACACACGCTTCATATAAGCAGAGGCATGGAGTTTATCAAAAGCAATGTCAACCCTCTTCACTATCAGTTTTGTGTAAAAGTAAGTAACTTCTCATCACAAGCTTGAGTCAGGCTTGATTAAAATAGAGCAGAAATTTCTTTAACTAAACTTCATAAATTGCCGTTGTAAATAAAGTTGATCCATCATTTCATGACATTTGCACAAAGAAGCATGTTTGATTGTTTGCATTTCTTTTATTCTTCAGTTGTTACCATAGACCATATATGAGAGATGAGTGGTGCCTCCGGCGGTTAAAAGTGAAGCCTATGCGGAGGGGCATAAAAATGCAGTTCCCCTCTCATCCACTATGGGCTGGCTGCAAAACAGAGCGAATCCCCATAGACTCCCATGTTAAAAAGGCCAAGTTCACAGCAGAAATAAACATGTTTACAGCCTGTTTCAAAAATCCATTTTCAGGTTTATAGGTCAGGTTTACCTTCATGACAACTGTGGGGGGAGTGGATTTTTTTCTAACTCGTCCTTTTTAAAGTAATTTAATCTTGAAATTTGGCATATTTAGGGGCGTGTCCTTTTGATTGACAGGTACCCAATCTCCCACTTCATGTAAGAACAACCGCAGTTTTTAGCCGGTTAACAGCGTGACTTAGCTTTAGCCCGCTTACCTCCGTTAGCTGGTTAGCTCCTGTTATCTCCGGGTTGGCTCTTAGCTACAGGCAGCTCAGAGTTTGCTTGATGTCAATCATCCACGATGACGCTCAAAGCCCCCCTCTCAGCTCTACCTCTTTGCCCTTGTTTGTATTTTCCGGGCAAGACGACATGCATGCCTCTGCCAAGATAGCGATGTAGGAACCGCCCACGCTTCAATTCATCTCTTCAGAAACCTATGGGTGACGTCGCGGAGGCTCCGCCCATCTTTTCATATACAGTCTATGGTTCTCACCAGCATCCCTGTACCTTCCAAAACCATGATGTTGCCACCATTATGTTTAGCAGCCGATGAGTTGTACCCATTGTTCTCCAAAAACAGATGAGAGAATGTTTTCGGTCATGGTCATTGTACAAACGTCATGTGGGTCTTAGATAGCTGCTTCCAGCTGTAGCTTCTCAGCTGTAAAGGCAGGATTGACAAAGCACAGCTGTGATGGTTGTCCTTTCAGTGGTGTCCTATGTCCCAGTAGAGGACTTCTGCAGCTTTGTGAGAGATACTATTGTTTCCTTTTTTTTTTTCCCTAACATTTTTGCCCTGGTTTCCTCGTTGATTTCCAGGAAACACAAACATTTTTATGCGGGTTGTGCTGTCTTTGTTTTGTCCTGTACGCACTAATTAAATTTTTTTGTAAACTGTTGAAAAAAAATCATAAAAGATAAACAAAAAGACAAATGTAAATTTGCTTTTGATCATCTTGTCATTTAGAATATAAATGCTCACCTTTGCGCAGGGATGCTGCTACAAAGTGCAGAGACACCTTCATTTTTTAAAAGCCTAAGTTCAAACCATTCTTTTTTATTTTTCTACATCTTCATTTAGAATAAATTTATGTGCAAAAAATTATTTTAGTATACTTTAAGGTTTAGTCCATAAATGTTGAGCTCACTTGAACACAATGTACAAAACATTTATGTCATGTGATCCTAAGTAAGCTGCATAATGTGAGTGAATCACCACGACTTGAAGAGTTTTGAATAGTTTTGGATAAAAAGCTTGACAGTTACTTGTGATTTGCACATTCAGTGTAAAAGCAAATAACAGTGTTCTTCATTGCTGGCTATTTTCAGCCCCCATATAGAGCACTTCTACACAATCTCATGAAATAACACAATATAACAGCTGGGGAAGATCACTGTGAGCCCGGGCAAAATCATTGACTGTCAGACGGAGTGGACAACACCTAACAGCTTGTGAACTGGAGATTGCCTCATGGTGTTTCCTTTGTCCAGTGCTTCTGTTAGCGTTTGCGACACTCTTCACTGGGCAGATACATAATGTACCAGAGTGTTTTTCCTTGTTGTTTCAGGCATTTGTTCTTTCTGTGATGTTCGTTTCTCAGAACAGTTTGCTACCTGTGGACTTTGTCCGTTCGTATAAATTCCCACTACCACCAGAGTGCTTATTGAACCATGTCGGATTTTCTATATTTCAGGTTAAACAGCACTACCATACAATAAAACAATGATTCTGTCATTCATTTAAAAAAAAAAAACCTCATAATTGTGAACAAGCTTTCAGGACTTTATCAACCCATCTACCTGAACTGTACTATGTAAGACTATGTAGTGAATTTATATATTTCTGTTTGCACGTCAGCATCATTATCCATGATGCCTTCGATATAATTATAGCACCTTCCCTCTCCCATTTAGGTTTCTTGTATGAGGATGAGTATCTATAACAATGAAATGATTATTATATGTGATTTTATCATTTTATCATATGCCCACTTAACCATAACATTTTTCACTTTTACTTTGACAAATTCCACATCTACAAATATCAACAAGTTTTCATCATTCTGTTGTTGTGGTGCAGATGTAGAATAGCTGAACAAAGTTAATGCAAAGTCACAAATAGACAGAGATTACAGAGCTGAACTGACATGCACATGTTATGGACAGCCAGCACTTTGAAACTGGAAGTAGATCAGCTGTTTGTCAAGCTTCAAGTTCATGGTCTTCCCCCAGTCTATATGTTGACATGTCTCATAAGAAACTAAACCCCACACTGCATATGATGCATTCACTGGTCTGCCTGTAGTAGATAAAACACACTGTAGGGTCTGGAAAACAGTTGCATAGAGATAAGAGTGCTGTATGAGTGTGTTAGAATGGCTGTGGCTTGTGTGAAAGTGATTTTCAGTGTTCAATAAGACCAAAAAAAAAAGCTGCCAACACTCAATTTGGGGTGTGAGCAATGGCATGCGGTTCTTATAGTGGAATGCAAAATATCTCTGGCCCCAACCATTATACTTTTTTTTTTTCCAAAGGAAAAAAAACTGTGTTCTACAAAATATTTTCAATATATTTAGAATATTTTCAACCTTCAGGCATGTCTACATGAACCGTTGCAAACTGCAGATACCCAGCTATGTTGTTGCTTCATGCAAATATGTGAAAATGAATGATTTTTCCTCAGGCAGCAAATAAAAACACTGTTGTAAAATCAGGTTTTTTTCACCATATACTTCTAACATACACCGTTTCACTTTTAAATCCCTCATTTCTCTCATCCTTATTGTTACAACGGCATTTTGTTTCTGCCTTTGCAGTGACTGTTCCAGATGCTGGAGTATACATGGTGGGCATGGCGGTTTTCCCTTCCCACAATCCTTTGCAACATCCTTCAGTGACTTCAGTTTCTCCTCCAAAACCTCCCAGCAGTGCTATAGAGGTAAGTAGGAAGATCCTATTTCTTTTCTCTACGTGTCCGACTGTATCCTAAAAAATCTTTCTTGGTTTTTTTCCACTTAGATGCTGTTATTTCCTGCTTTGAGCTTCGTTCAGGCAGGCCGTCTCTCTTCCCTGGAGTTTGTCACTCAGGAGCTAAGCTCACAAGTCCACATCAGATTCCAGATTTACAGACCCCACTGCCATTATCCCAGCCAGCACCTGCTGCTACCCGGTAAGCCAAACATACTAATATCCACTTGACACATGTTACTATGTGTGCGCTTTCCTCCAAAGTACCAGCAGGTGTTTTTTTGTTTTTTTTTTAAAGAATGAGCCACCTGAGCCCACACCTCCAATTGCACTCTAATGCAAACACATCCTCACCATCCTTGTCTGAAGCTGTTAAGGATATGAGCATGAAATAAATGTGTGAATGGAAACGGAAAGTAGGGCGATACTGGAGAGGAGGGAAAGCAAACAAACAAGGTCACCTCCGTCAGGAGTGCTGCCTCTCATCATCCACAACATTAAGACTCACAACAATGTGTGTGTGTGTGTGTGTAAAAGTCCGCTGAGACGGAGCCGTGTAGAAGTGTAACGAAAAGAGGAGTAGAAAATGGATGCTCTTGAAAGATCTGAGAGCCAGAAATCCACAGAGGCAGGTCACCTTGTAAAAACACAACAGCGTGTTTTCCAAGGAACTTTGATTTGGAATTTGTTAATGCAGCGGCGGGGGAGGAGACCATGAAGATGATGCCACTGGCCTATCAGTTACACTAGAAGACAGTTTTTCTCGACCCCCGCTGGAAATGGATATCATCCCAGCACACTCATAATGTGTTTTTATGTGATTACGTAAAAGACTAGCACAGATATCTTTCATTCTCCATACATACACACTTATTAGCTTTCTATAAACAAACCTTCCATTATTATTAACTAGATTTTAAGCTGGCAGCAACAGTATTCCGAAGTAGTGCTGATATAGGGTCGGAGGACTCCAGGGCTCAACCCCAGCGCGTCATCATGTCAGATATAATTTTATATATTTTCAATAATATATACTTTATTAGGCTTCCTGGGACACATAACCCCAATTTTCTGTGACAACTTGTAAATTCAGCGCCCTCCCCCATGAACCTCCCCATAGTTGTGTTCAAGTATCATGTTCACAGGTATCAAAGGGAAAGCTCAGGGAACAAATCTGTAAATTGTAGCAGTGTTGTTCTACAAACCCACACACCTCAGCGTAGGCTCTTTCCTTTCTTTACAGAGAAGATCAGCAGCTTCCATAACTTGTCATTCAGTTAGTTGAAAAGGAGGCTGACATCTGAGTTACGGGTGGACAGAAAACGTGGGAACGAAACATGCAGCGCATTTTAACTGAATGCAAATTGCTAATATCCATCTAGAATCATGTTTCACTGTATAAATTCATACTGTAACTTGGATGCATATGTGAGACAGGTTAGTCAGCAGCTTCCTGTTAAAGCAGCACTCTAGAACTCTGACAGATTTTCACACCATGGCGCCCCCTAACAAAGCTAATTCAGCATCTGTCTCGCACCCTGTCTCTTTTCCAAGCTCTATCCAGTCAGTAAAAGTCAGTTTGATGTTGACTCCTGTCTCCTACTCTGTCACTTGGGCCACATTCACACAGACACCGTTTGGTTTGCTTTTAACTAAACCTGGCCCGCTTACACAGATCATAAAGTTTCTTTGGAGTACTGTGAATACACTTTTGCAATCTGGTTGGACCAAAGAAGCAAACTGTTGTCCACAAAAGGTGATTGAACACCAAAGTATATCAAGAAACCGTATGACTGCATATATTTATTGTTGTTTCATTATTTATCTGCTGCAAACAGGGAACATTGCCTTTAATGAGGAATTATTGGAACTGTGTGACATCGTTCAGGCGGTTTGGTCCATTTGAGTAAAATGCACTTCAAAGCTAAACAAACCAGAAGAAGGTACAAATATTTTTAGAAGTCTGTCCCCCAGTCCCCAAATCAAGTTCCCTGGACTATTCTGATGTTAATATGGCCCTTATGTTCTTTTTTTTTATGCTGCTTTTGATAATGCCCTCATGGGTATTTATGCTAAATCAGTCACGGGAAACACTTAAAATGGTTAGAATGTCAATATCCAGTTGCTTGCCTGTTATAAAGCGCAGTAAAGGAAAACACGGCTTTTATGTGATGCTCCATGCTGAAAAAGCTTTAAGTGCTGTTTCTCAGCCTCGGGACACTGCAGAGCAATGTCAGCTCCAGAAATGTGCATAATGAATGTCAGTGTACCATCAAAATGAGTCACAAGTAACATTACATAACTTCGGAAACTTAAGTAATGTTGCTAAATGAAGCTGAGGTGAGCTTTTGTTCATCATAGACTGCAGAGAAAGCGAGAGTTATTTTTCCCAGCAATGTAAGACTGGTGGTTCAAACACATTTATTATTATGTTGTCTTCATAGAGATACATGTGTTAGAAATGTTTACTCTGAAAAGCCAATCAGTCTTTATTTTTTAGTACTGTAAAACATAAATTATTTCCAGTTGAATGCAGCTATTAAAAACTGTTTGTTCTCTTTCAGAGGCAACAGCATGGCTGTGATTGTTGATACAAATACGCAAGCGTACTAACAAAAATATTATTATTATTAGCACTAAAATTATTATTAGCAAACCAACTGCAGAGCCCCCCTCATACCACCCAAAAAAAAGGGATCACTAATCCCATTTTAACTTCTAATCCTAAACACTAGCTGAAAGCTGTTTGTCTTGGTATGCTGTTATGTGCGGTTTTAGCTCAGTGATGGGCAACTTAGGTCCTGGAGAGCCACAGTCCTGCAAGTGTTAGATGTTTCCTTGCTGCAACGCACCTGATTCAGATCAACTAGTAATCTGCAGACTTGTGCAGAGTGTGTCAAGCTCGGCTCAAATCTGCTAATGAAGTCTGAATGGAGTCAGGTGTGTTGCAGCAGGGAGACTCCTAACAATGTCAGGACTCATGGACCGGCATTGCCCACCCCTCTTTTAGCTTCTTCAGTTCTGGCTGGAGGGAAGTCAAGGGTTGTCTTTTATTCCAGCACTTTAAATTACCATGTACTTGCACTCCAAATATCAGTATATGATATCAGTAATGCTTTTACACATACATATAAAAGCTGGAGTCACCAAAAAAAAACTTGAAGCTAGAGACTCTAGTGAGACACTCTGAAGCTGCTTCTGCTCTGTGTCCTTGTTGCTGTGCGTCTCAGTCTGATGATACTTTTCAAAACTTAAGAATTTTTATGGAAAATAATAATTAAAAGGTTAGTATTGGTAAAAAAATGATGATTGTGTGACATATCCTAATTCATTCATCAAAAAAATAACTTTATATATCTGATGTCTCAGGCTGTGGCGGTCCGGCGTGTGCTCCGGTTGCTGTTTGTGTACCCAATAACATAGTTAACAGCGACCCACCGAACTGCCCCCGTCTGGAGCAGTGGTGTCCCTTCCAACGCCGCTGCCTGCCCCTGTCTAACCCATGCCAGCCATCCTCCTGTCCTAACTGCAGCGAGGCTCACCACCTGCCCATTGGGACATGGAGGCCCATTTACAGCCTACAAAATGAAGTGCTCTTCACTCTTCCAGCAGGACCAACATCACACATACTGGTGAGATGGTTTACTTTTGTTTCTAACCCTATTCAGCTTATTTGTTCTGTATATCTAACAGAACTTTTTTGATTCCCATTCATCCCAGATACAAGACCAGCTGGAGGACATTCTGGTTTCACGTGGCGATGTTATCGCCCTGCAGCATGATGGCAATCCATCCTCTCTTCTTCTGTGCCAGTCTTCTCCACAATCACTGTGGCGACAGCCCGTTTGGGCCCGTAACCTGTCAGACTGGTTCAGGGCCAACAACACCACACAGTCAGCAGATACATTGACTGAGCCCACGTCTGACCCAGAGCATCCCATGGAGGTAGAGGTGGATGATGGAAAAGGATACTGGCTGGAGGAAGTAGTTTGTCCAATCAGAGTGCTCTATGTGGGACAAAATAAAACCCAGCTGCAGGGAGCCCAGTTGTCTGCTGGTCTATCCCAGCCTGGACTCTACAGCCTACTGGTAAGTCGTCACTAACGTATCGTATCCCATCATGCATTTGATACACACGCCGTTTGAGGCAACACAGCAGTGTAAAACCTGTAGAGTAGAGCTTTGCTTTTTTTTTTTTTTTTTTTTTTTGCTCCTGTCACTGATTACAATGCTCTAAATATTCCCCTTACATTTTTGAGGACATGTAGTGTTTGAGCTAGTTTTAGATTGAAATCACTCCAAATTTAATCCAAAGTATATTACACTGTGAGAGAGAAAAAGTTGTAATGATAAAATGTAAATTGTAGATAAAAACCACCAGGAAGTCTTAAGAAAACTTGGGACG
Source organism: Telmatherina bonti (assembly GCF_933228915.1). NCBI lineage: Eukaryota > Metazoa > Chordata > Actinopteri > Atheriniformes > Telmatherinidae > Telmatherina > Telmatherina bonti. The sequence goes on along the minus strand of NC_136621.1, from coordinate 17,555,554 downwards.
GGGTCATGTTTACCCCTTTGTAGCATCGTTTTGTCTCCTTTTCTTTTTTGGAAACCAGCTGTTGGACTTTTGGGGGAAGAAGTTTGATCCATTTGCTGAAAACAAGATTCTAGGTCCTCACCAGTCCTGGGGCCAATTAGATGCACTAATTATTTCTATTTGGTGAATGGTTTGTTTTGCAGCAAAATCAGTCTAGCACTAAGACCCCTCTAATACAAAACCAAACTTTTGTTAATAGATGCACATGCAGTTTAGCATTTTATTTATAAAATATACAAGATCTCAAAATGAAAAAGTCTGGGTGGGACTCGCATGTGGTGCTGATATTGTCTTTCCAAATCTACAAGTTGCTCATTAGGCAATAATCTTTTAAGAGGAAAGAAATGAAGTGTCCGCGACTTCCAACAAAATTTCAAATTTCCATTTATCTGAACACAGAAAAGTATCTGCTCTGCCAGTGCATTTACTTTTCATCTTTGCTCCATGAAAGATGAACATGTTTCTGGATTATGTTCACCTTTTGCTTTTTGATGATATAGCTTTAACCTGCTTGGGTTGCCTGCACAGTGAACTGTGCTTACTGACAGAGATTTCTGAAAGTGTTACTGACTCTATGCAGTGTTTCCATGATGGAAACAAGCCTGTAATTAGTTGCAACATGCTTGATTGCAACTCTGTTTGATTGCAACTAAAAGTTACATCAATCACAACTTTTTACAGACATGTTTCTAC
>NC_136621.1:17529822-17549822 GCF_933228915.1 Telmatherina bonti | reverse complement strand
TGAGAAAAAAGGTCATTTTTCTTTTTCCTTTTGGCTGCAGATGGTCTTTTGGTGATGGTGGATATGAAGAGTTTGAATTCAAGCCTCCTTATTCTCCGTCTCCCCTCAGCCCAGACTCACCTAATCAAATTCTCCTTAGCAAAAGCATCACCTATGTCTACTCTCAGCCAGGTAATACCTCAATGCTGATCCAGTTACAAAACTACAAACAAGAGCATAGCTGAAAGCAGATGTCTATTATCTGTCCTTTTTCTTAATTTCCCCATCTGTCTCTGTGCAGGAATATACACAGCACTGGTGTCAGTGTCCAACCGTTACGAGAACATCAGTCAGAGCATCAACATGAGTGTGTACAGCATCCTCACCCGTGTTAACATTCAAACAGATCAGCAGCTTCTCATCAGCAAATCGGCCGATTTTGAGGCCCATCCTCTACCCTCGCCTTATGGCATTCACTATGAGTGGCACTTTGGAGACGGTTCTGCCCCGCAACACGGTCGGCGTGTGCAGCACACTTTTTTGCAAAGCGGTGCCTTCAACGTGTGTGTATCAGTGAACAACACCATCAGTTACGCCGAGGCTTGTGCTGAGATGTTTGTGTATGAGGAGATTGAAGGTCTCACAGGTCAAAGTTCCTCTCCCACTGAGCTCCACAGCCCTACTACAGTCAGGGCTCACATTGCTGCTGGAAATAACATTACATGGATGTTTTCAATGGGTGATGGAAAAATCTATGTCGGTTCTGAACCTCACATATCACACAAATACACCGAAGAAGGGAACTACACAGTAAACGTGACGGCCATGAATGCTGTGAGCTCTGGCTACATGATCCTTCCTGTTCACGTCTTTGTTTTCCAAGTCATAAGAATGGAGCCATCAGGATGTGTTCAAGAGCAGTCCCCCATCAATTTTCAAGCCTGGGTGTCTGGTAATGCGTCCATTCATTTGTATGAGTGGAACTTTGGGGATGGGACCCCCAACAAGACGCAACATGGCAATCCCAGAATATCACACACTTACCAGAAGAGTGGAAGCTACCACCTCTCCCTGTTGCTCTCCAGCGGAGTTAACAAGGCCACCAAGGCTAATTTCTTCAACTGGGTGTGTGTTCAGCCAGCATTGACCAACATAAGCTTCTCCCCTGAGAAATCACATTATCCTGTTGGGCAAGAAATACAGTTCCTGGTCATAGCAGAGCCTGAATTTAACTACAGTTACAAGTGGGACTTTGGTAGGGATGAAGACCTTGTGCTTGCACATGGTTCTAGAAATATTGTTACAACTTATAAAAAACCAGGACGCTACAAAGTGACTGTACATGTTTTCAATAACATCTCTTCCAGTAACACCACTGCTGTAATTGAGGTTTTGATGCCCATTGGACCAATTTTTATTCAACATAATGGCACAAAGTACAATAACCTAACGCTGGGAGCTCCATACACTTTCAAGACTTCTTCCTTTGCCTCCGATGTTGCTTACATCTGGAATTTTGGAGATGGAAATGTGGTTACAGGTCAGAATATCCTCCATACCTACAACATTTCTGGGAACTACAATATAACACTGAAAGCAACCAACAAAGTTAGCCACAATGACACCATTTTACCTGTGTCTGTGCTAGCACCAATCCGTGGGTTGACAGTCAACGCCAGCTTAATAAATGTCCCTTTGAATACTTCAGTCCACTTTGAGGCCCACAAGGAGGGTGGAGATGATGTCCGGTACTCTTGGATTCTGTGTGATAGCTGTACCCCAATACCAGGGATCTTCACCAAGTCCTACACCTTCCGCTCTGTTGGTACTTTCAACATAATTGTGATAGCAGAGAATGACGTCGGAACAGCACAAGCGAGCATCTTCTTGTTTGTCCAACGTGAGTTGGAAGGTCTGCAAATTTTAGCAGAGGAAACAGAAGGATTTGTAACCTTTGGAGTGGACAGTTGTTGCTATGCCACAGACCGTGTCCTACGCCTTCATGCAGAGTTAAAGGAGGGCACCAATATGACCTTCACTTGGAACATCATCAGAGAGCTGGATCCTGCTAGTTCTATCAACATAAGTGGGAAGACTGTGGAGCTCAGTTTCTCTGAGCCTGGTTCCTGTGACGTCTTTCTATGGGCAGCCAATCTTCTCGGACAGCTCTTTGTCAGGAGAACCATTCGTTTCCTCGAACCAGCTGAAGGTGTATACTTGCAGATCAGCACCAACCCAGTTGCTGTTGGTGCACCAACAAATTTGACGGTTCTGTCTATGAAAGGCTCAGATCTGCAGTATCGGTGGTCTGTGGATGGGGACAGTCTGCAGTGGAATAAGCACTTGTTGATGTACACCTTCAGCCATCCGGGCCAAAAACACGTCACCGTAGAGGTCTTCAATGAAGTTAGCTCAGAGTTTGTCTCAGAGATAGTCAACGTCCAGGAAGTCATTTCTGACCTTCATTTCTCAGCTACCAATGTGTCTCTGGAAAATTATGTAGCAACAGATGTCAATGTGTCTCTGGAGGGGAAGGTGCAAACAGGAACGAATGTGACATGGACATGGCATTGGGAAAACAAAACTCAAAAAGGAAGGCAAACCTCTGTGATTTTCCAGGAGCCGAGTACAACTGTCATTTATCTGAATGCCACAAATGATGTCAGTGGACAAATGGTTTCCAAAACGTTCTTTGCTCAGGACGCCATTCAGAAGTTGGAACTGAAGGCAAGTAAGAAGCTTGCAGCAGTCAATGAAAAGGTGGAGTTCACCATTTCTATGGTAGAGGGTACGGACGTTCAACTGGTCCTCAGCATCAACGGCGTTCCCACCATTCTTCAAGGGATTAACCAAACCTACACTCACGTCTTCACCAAAGTGGACACACACATGGTGAATCTCACTGCTCGCAACAAGGTATGTCGAAATGAATGGATTATTTTAAAAAAGTACATTTTCATATTTATGTTCATGATTAAGCTTTAATTAAAGATATAAACGGCCAAATATCAATGTCAGAAACGGCTTCAAATAAAGTCGTCTGCATCACATATTTTCTTTATAAATCTTGCTTCATATCAGTGGTGGAATAACTGACTATCGGTTCCTTGCATGCACATTTACAGCATTTATACTCAGAATCCACAAAGAGTATTCTTGGCACCAACAGTTGCAACCTCATGACATCATTTTAGACATTATTATCTGACATGTAACGATGAATATTGTTCATGATGTGAGGTGTCATCTGCAAAACACCAGCCTCAGTATCTGAACTTGCTATGCATGTTGGAGTGCCGCATTAAGATATGTTTTAATTCAACTTTTGCACAGTACTGTGTAAAAGATTTGAGTCACCATTGCTCACCATTTTATTGCTATAAAAAACACAGCACTGGGTTAGAAGTCTTATTTAGGCATTTATTGAATCATCGAATCAAATATTAGATAAAAATACACATTCATCTGAAAATGATTTAATATACTATGCTGTTTTAAATTATAATAAACAACTATAACAAAGAGGTAGTAGAAGTTGTGGTCATTCACAATTCTTGTTTTTAGCTAATTTAAATAGTTTCATGAACTGGTTTTGTTCAGCTGATTTACATAAAGCTGTAACAGAACTGGTGTAGGCTTTGTGCTAATGGTTTTATTAAATCAGAATCAGATGCAGCAGGTTGAGTGTTGTGAGTTTTATTCTACAGACAGAAAGTTGTTAGAAACTTCTGACTTTTTGCTTCTGCTCTCTGCTGTGCAACTACTGCGGCTAATCTCAAACAAGCCCAGTAAAGTAGCAACCACATGCTATGAAAACAAAAAAGTAAAGCAGCTCATGTTGTCTAATGTGCCGCCATTAAACACTGTACATCAGGATGACATAAAATATAATGCCTAATAACGCATTTGTGTGCCTTTTTTTCCCTTAACAGGTGAGTAACCGGACGAGAAATGTCCAAATAGAAGTGATGGAGCCGGTTCGTGGACTTTCCATCCAGGGAATCGGAGCAGCGATCCCTGTGGGCATGAAGAAGCTGTTTGTGGCCAGCATCCTAACGGGCAAACCTGTTCGCTTCCTTTGGACTTTTGAGCTAAAGTCACGCAAGGATACTTGTATTTGCAAAGAGGTGGGGTAACTTAAACCAAAAAATATATATGTCATTAAAAAGCAATTAACAGCTGTTATCTAACATTGACATCTATCTATTCTGGTTTACGCCACTTCAGGCGCCGTACACCCCAGAAGTTCCAGGCTTGTTGAAGATTCATCTGAAGGCCTTAAACAGCCTGCATGATCAGTTAATCAATGTGCAGATTGAGGTGCAGGACGTGCTGAAATCTGCTAAACTGTATGCAGTGCCGCAGGACACTTTCATCCACAAGACGGTGACCCTGAATGCATCCATCACACCCATTTCTACTCCTGTCACTTGCTTGTGGGACTTTGGTGATGGCTCTACCCCAGTTCATACCAACACCTCAACTGTGGATTATAAATATGGACTCCCAGGACACTACCAGGTCCAAGTATGTACATTTTGACTCCATGAGATCATTTTTTATTTCCAAGATTCTGCTCATATAAGCTTACCACCCTGTCAAATTTGTGATTTCACCAGCTTGTGTCTCTCTTACCAGGTAAACTGCAGTAACCTGGTGAGTTGGGTGTTGGCCCAGGTGGAGGTAACCATCAGCGTGTTGGAGTGTGAGGAGCCAGAAGTGCAGGTAGCTCAGACCCGCCTGGCTATCTGGCGTTCCCAGTCCGTATCGGTGGAGGCCAGCGTGGACTTAAAGGACTGCATCCGCTACAGACATCAGTACCTCTGGGAGATAGTTTCCGGTTCCTCATGTGACGATGAAATGCTAAAGGACAAGCTTTTGCCTCCTGGATCCGAGCCCTCTCAGTTCTCACCTGGCCGAGCAGTTCGCCTGCCCGTGGAGGTGGACACACAACAGCTGAAGCTGTCATTACCAAAGATGACTCTGGCAGCAGGGAACTATAGCCTGGTGTTTTCTCTGTCGTATGAAGGCGTGCCACTCAGGAAAGCTGCCTGTTTGCAACTAAGCGTCATAGCCGACAAGTGAGTAGAAAGAAAAAGATATGGTGTGAAGGTTTTCATGTGAATTACATTCCACACGCTTGCTTGAACATGTTGATTAATAACCACAAATTAGCAGGACAATAACTTGGATTTTAGTTTTTGTCTGCCAGAGCATCAGTTGTTGTGGAGCTTTGCTAAAGTAATGATAAACTGTTCCTCAGCTGGTCACTTAACGTGAATGTCACCATCATATTGTTGGGATTTGGGAGCCAAACATGGCAGATGCTTATGTCTATCACGGCGCAGGCACTCTCACACATCTGTGCTGAAGTGTAACTCAAACTTAACTTTGCTGATGTGTTGAATAATATGAAGAAATCTACTTTCTTCTTCCTGTCAGACTGATGCCCATCATTGAAGGAGGAACCTACAGGGTGTGGTCCAGGATGCAGGACCTGCAGCTCAGTGCTGAGCAGTCTTATGACCCAAACATGGATCCAGAAAGCCAGTCTCTACTTCACTACCACTGGGAGTGTCAAAGTACTTCAAAGGTACAAGAAGGAGAAGTGGGAAACTGAGAATTCATGTTATGTGTCTAAATGGTGTAGCAGTTAAAAGAAGAAACACGAGTCGAACTGGTCTTCATGTGGGATCTTGGCAAATGCGGCTCTCATTGGTGTTTCTAGAATTAAACTTTTATCTGTCACAGTTAATTTTAGTATTTAGTAGTTTGTATTGTTAGCGTAGCTTTGATAATACACAGCATTACAGACTGACATGTTACTTCGCCCTCTGCTTCTACAGGACTCGCATAAATCAAAGAGATTAAATTGTTTTAGATTGTTAAACTGATATCAGCTTTCTAATCAGTGTTGACATTTCTAGTGGTGAGTCAGTGAGCTGAGTGTTTATCGAAAAGATTATTTTGTAAATCATAGGTGAAAATTGCTTGAAAACACTCAGAAACTTTAATTCTATTCATATCTGTCAATACGGAGCTTTCCAAGGGCAGCTTTCAGGCGGTTTCTTCTTGTCAGGATGGCTGTCACTTAAGAGTGAGAGGCTGATGTGAAGATATCTCAGTGCAGTGTAACTAATTATGCTGCCTGTGAATGCTCAGTTTTTTGAGTGAGAGAGAGTGTGCTGAATTGGTATTTTTCACACGCGCTGCTTTGTTGTTAGGTGGCAACGCATTCTGCTGGAGCAGAACATGACACCCAATGGGAAGGGTGTGTCCAGCAGACTGAAGTCCAGTTGCATGTCCAATCCTTGCGAGGGCCAGTTTTAGATTTAAAGCTCTTTTAAACCTGGACATTTGTGTAATGGGTTATAATTTGTCTAAAGGCATGTTCCATGATCTCAGGCTTAATTAAAATGTGCAGAATATGATAAGTCACGACTGTCTTTTGTGCTTGTGCATCCATGCTGCAGAGGAAGGTATTTAAAGGGTTATGTAATTGTGTGGAGATAAACTCAGCATTCCATAGCCAGCGCTTTGCTTCCCCACCCTGACAATTACACAGTCCACATCAACAACATCACTCACATTCACACACACTCACAGCAGCACTGTTGATCAAGTAAGTAAAACACAGAAACATGTCAAAGATGGTTACGTTTTTTCCTTTAATCTGAAGAAATTTAGATAAATAAATCGTCTTATGTGTATAAAGATAATTGCAGGTAGTTTTACTGGTCTAGGGTTGAGGATGCAGGGTGTCACGGCGTATAAAAATACAAAGCAGTCTCAGCAAATTTATGAAAGTAAACACTGTTTCCCCGTAAACTAACTGGAAAACTCAGAGGAATACACAAAGTAAGTGGAAATCAATTGTTTATTGCAATCAAAACATTGTATTGTGATGGATTCGCAAATATTGATTCAGTATGATCAAGGACAGAGTTTCAGACTAGAGATGTTTTTATCCTTTCTCTGGGGAGCAGAAAGCTTCTGCATTACTCCTCTCAAACGGATAGTGTGATCACTTGTCACTCATCTATTCTGTTTTTTGTTTTTTTTTTCTTTTTAAATTACTTAACCACAAGTCGTGTAACTAAAGATAAAACCGTTTGTGCAGAGTTTTGCAATTGTGGTAAGAGTTCTTTGTTCCTGCAAAGAAAGCACACAAACAAATCAAATCTATAAATTGTGGCTACCTGCGGTGTCTTTTTCCTGAAGTCAGCACAAGTTAGTCGGAAACTGCTCCTGTTCTTTGTTTTCCTTTCACAAGGCTTTATTTCTGCTGTCAGAAGACCAAAACTCTATTGTTGTGTGTGTTCATTCTGTTCTAACAGTGTGAGCACAAGGCAGAAGCAAATTTTAATCAAAATGTAAATCATTTAGTAACTTCGAAACCACATTTTCAAACGTGGTGGATGGGAGGGGGGCCTAAAGGTGCTCGCTGAAGGAGGTCTGTTCAAAAAAGATAATTTCGAAAGCACCACTTGAAGGTGCACGGAAACACGGAAAAAGGTCTTTTTCCTGTTAGTAGCCTTCAGAAAGACCTTCAGCATTCATAAATAAGATGATCATAAAGATCAACTCTGCTGTCGAACACAAACCACTGTTCTTGTTTTGCTTGAAGCTGACAGAAAGAAAACAATGTTCCGACTTCTTTTCCCAGGGCCCGGAGCACTGCTCCAGTCTGAACTTCGGCCTTGGCTCCAGTGGTCCTGTGCTGGGAATCTCAGGCTCTGAGCTGGAGGAAAAAGTCGAGTACACATTCAAGCTGACCATCAGCAAAGACGGCATGACTCCGGAGTCCACCACTCAAACCGTAAGACAACACACAGCCCTGCAGTTTCACTTCAGATACAAACAAATCCATCTACAGTCGCGTGTTATGAAGTTATTGTATGAATATTTATGACTGATCATTTCCTACCTGAGCCCACACCCCCCCTTTTTGTGCTGCATCTTTGTCAAAACATTACAAGAGCTTGTTTCACATCAGAGTCGCAGCATCTGTCCACTATTTTAACTGTTTGCCTTCTTGATCTGTGTCTCTGGCAGGTGCTCGTGCAGAGCGGCCACATTCCCATGGTGTCTCTGGAGTGTGTGTCGTGTAAGGCCCAGGCCATTTATGAGATCAACCAGAACTCGTATGTGTACCTCAGAGGAACCTGCACCAACTGCCAGGGCAATTACCAAGGGGTAATAACACACAGAGACCGAAAGCAAGCAAACACACAGCCTGTCTGAATCTGTGTGATTTTCTGGAGAATTTCTCTCCTGCGTTCCGCTCCGCCTTTTCTCCTTTACTCAAACTTTCCTCTGCATTTTTGGAGATGCAGCAGTTGTGTGTGGATGTGAGAATGATGTCATTGTTTAAGTGAAGCCAAAGAGAATATGTTATGTCCTAACTAACACGAGGAAACGATTTCAAAGACAAAATGCTTGTAAGCTTTCTGGAGCTCAAACTGCACATAGCAGCTGCTTGCATTCAGCTGGGGAATAATCTGGGTCAGATCTGACACTGTGCTGCACTTTCTGCTGTACAGGAGGAAATACGAATTTGCTTCTTTTGGCATTAATTTGACTTCACAGGAACGTAAACTTTCCTGAGATTGTAAAGAAAAATCTGTGTTTTGATCAAAACACCACACGGCTGTGTTCAGGGTGTGAAGTGAACCATTCTCTTTCAGAGGAACTATGTCTTAACTTAGATCTGTACTTCATGAATTTAGATAAAAATATCATGATTAACTTCTGTTCTTTTCATGAATTTTAAAGCCTTTTACAGCTAAACCATTGCAGCTTCATGCTCTTAAGATTGATTTGCAAGAAAAAATACTTTCTATTATGTTTTTCTTCCTTCTTGTACAGGGGGGGCCCAAAGTCGGTCCTCGAGGGGCCGCTGTCCTACAGGTTTTCAATGGATCCCTGTTCCAACACACCTGGCTTCCATCAAATAGATCCAACAGCCATTGAGGGTTTGCACAATGAGCAATTAGTTTGAGTCACGTGTGTTTGAACAAGGATGCATAGAAAACTTGCAGGATTGTGGCCCTGGAGGACCGGAGCTGGCCACCCCTGTTCTTGTGTTATCAACCTGCCCACCATCGTAATTATCTTAATATTACCCTCTCTGCACATTCTTTCATTTGTCTCCGGTGTGCTTGTCTGGACTAATGTGAGTTGGCTGATTTTACAAGACTGTTTCAAAGCTGCGCAAGCACCCTTTAAATGAACAGATTTAAGAGGCTTTCTGCCAGTGTTTCTGCTCTAACCAGAAAGGAAATTAAAGTCTTCTAACTTGATTAAATTTCCTTTTTATTCCTGTCAGTTTTCAATCATTAACCCAGTACGATGAAACTAAGGCTTGTTTTTAGAAATGAATTCCACACCTAAAACTAAAAGCCGATGGCTGGAATGATACAAAAAAAAAACAAAAACAAAAAAAAAAAAAACAGTAATGTCTGATGATTAACAATAAAATAACCATGACTAAAATCAGTTAATTCCTCATTAGCGGGCCGTGATGTCCCACTAATAAAATCTATTTTTATTTGGGAGGTAAACAAAAAGAGAAATGCATGTTAATAAAAGCAGAAAGTGCTTTTCAAAGGTTCCACAGCAAACCTCGGCTGCAACGGTGAGCACAAATTCATCTAGTCGTAATCATTTCTGCGCGTTCTTTCTGTTCAGTCACCACAACGTTACTCTCAGAACTCTTCTGCTATGCTTCATATATCATCATCAACTTGACTTGTGTGTCTGATTAGTAACATGCAGATGAGTGCACGAGAAGCTTGTTGCGTCTGCCATCTAAAACACCCAAAAAGGAGGCTCCATGACACTTCCACCATGAGGTGTTTAGCTCAACTGGTTGAGAGGAAGCCTCCAGTACAGATGCTCCAGCTCCTTGAGGTTTTCGGGCTTGTTGCTTCGTGTCACTTTATCTTTTTTTTTTTTAGCCCTTCTCTGCTGTCAGGCAGCCATCTAATGAAGGTCCCAAAATCTACTTTCACCAGTGTTGAGCAGGGAAGCGGAGCTAAGCTATTTCTGCTGTTTGACTAATAAGTTTCAGCTTCAGCAGTATTCTGCTGAAAGGTGAAATACTTTCCTAGTGTGATTATTTTACCCAAGAATGTTGGAAAATAGTAAAACATGTTTCTGATCATTTACAGGAAAATTTACAAGGGAGAGAACAAGGAGCAGTCAGTATGGGCACAAAATGTTTTTCTCAAATTTTCTAACTAATATTGATTTTTTTTTTCTTAAAAACTTATTCCATAGTTTCCAAGCTATAAAGGGCACCTAGTTGTCAGGCTCTGTTATAACCTACAGTTTTCCTAAATAAACAGTATGTTCAGACAACCAAGCAAATGTTGTAAGTCATTAAAGTTAAATCGTCATAAACACCAAATTTAAATTAGTTCATAAAATCAATTTATTTCTCAGCCTTAGATAAAGCACCGAAACCCATAAAAACTTTTATTGCAACTTTTCAATAAAGCTGCTATAAAATCAGGCATTTAAAAAAATAATTGCCTGAAATCCAGGGGCTGAATGATAATGTGCTTTATATTTTTAACTTCGTGCTCCATTAAAAAGAGGCATCATTTTCTATTTAATGTCATGGTGAGCTAAATGTGAATATATCTGTGTGTTATAACGAAGCTCTTTGTATAGACACATAAAAAGTGGAAAGCATCCTGTTTTTGCTAAATGAAGGTTGCTTGAGCTGAATATCTGAAGCTCTTTAACAGTTTTGTGTTTTGTCAACCTGCGCAAGTGAAAACGTTTCTCATCTAACACCAGGAAGCAGAACATATTACCAACAGTTTTATTTGTCTCCTGCAGTTAAAACCTCTGTCCTTGTTTGTCTCGCAGCGCTGGAGCGCGATGACGGAGCACAACAAGACTCTGGTCCTGGACTCTTCCTCCACCACCACAGGGAGCAACGGCATGAATCTGGTGCTGCGGCAGGGCGTCCTGAAAGACGGGGCCTCTTACATCTTCACCCTGCACGTGACTGACAAGAGTTTGGATGGCGAGGGCGCCGCCTCCATCAGGCTGCGCCACAACATGCCCCCAGAAGGCGGGGAGTGTCACCTGCGAGGGGGAGGGGAGGCAGGCATGTTGTACGGGGATGAAGACACCGACGGCTGGAGGATTCACACTCTGCTGGACCGGGTTCACTTTAACTGCTCAGGTGGGAAGACCTCTTCTTTTCCTTCTCATAGTTTTCATATTTATTTGTCTCTTTTTTTTTTTCTCACACACGCTTTCTCTCTGTCTTCTTGTTGTTACTCTGCAGGTTACAGCGATCTGGGGGTCTCAGAAACACCTTTTCTGTACAGCCTGCTTGTGACGCGGTGCAGAGAAGACTACTGCGAGGACTTCTGCGTTTACAAGGGCAGCAGTCCAGAGCACTCGGCCTTCCTGCCACCAGGCTTCAGCTCAGCGCAACACCGCGTAGCCGTGTACATCACAGTGGAAGACCACCAGGGAGCTGCCAACATTGCTCTTAATAAGTAACTATGTTTTATATCTTTATTTAGTTCTGTTGTTTCGCCATGTCACCAGTTAAATAAGATTCAGTCCATCAGAATATTTTTTGGAAAACTTCAAAACTTTGTCATTTCTGACACATTTCTACAGCACACACTAACCTGAAGTTCAGTTTCTTTCTCCACCCCCAACAGTTCAGTTCAGTGTGTACAATGCATCAGACTCTCATAGCGCTACTTACTTATCATGACTTTGATTTGCCCCATCAAATCTTCGGGAATCCTTCTTTCTTCCAATCTCAGAAGGTGGTGGAGACTGAAATTGTCTCATCCATAACTTTTAGTTGTGTCTCCTGCTCAACATTCATCATACTGCTTCATGAATTTACTTTCCATTTAACAAGTCTCTTGTTGCTGAAGTTCTCCATTTTTGAGTTAACTTACAAGTTTAATTAATGACAAATGACAAAAAGCACTTTTTCTTTTACTGGTAGGCAAACATTCATGAAGGGTCTTTGTCATGAATTAAACTTGTAATTTAATAACACATCAAATATGGACAGACTGGAACCTACATGTTCAAAAAAACTATCTAATTATGATTGTAGTTTTTTTTTTTTAGTTAATTTATTTTGAAAATATTGAAAATCTTACATACTCCACCTTTAAGGAGATTTTCTTGGCTCCAATCTCTGTGTTGTGGCAGAGGAAGCTTCTGTTATCGCTGAGTTTTGCAAACAAGTGGCCTTTTGTTCCTTAAACTATTTGCGATTTAAGAAGTTCACAACCTAATTAGTTCTGCTTCAGGAGGCAACATGTGACATTTTCCTTTATGAAAGGACGCTCTCTCACATTTAAGTACTAAATCAGTTCACTATTTGCACAAGTTATCCTCTCAATGTACTGTTTCTATTTTTAACTCCCACATCAAAATGCTTCAGAACATTTGGTGAAATGTCACTAGCATAAAAAGTGAAAAGTCTGATAACCCTCTACAAACTACAAGGCTTGATCATTATTGAACCGTCCAATACATTTCACTGCTAGGACATCCACACGCTGCCATCTGTTGAGCCGCTGTCTTCTGCATGGCGACCATTCTGTCGCGAGTTGGAGGATATTTTGCACATCTGAGGCTTTTGCTGGTAAACGCTGCTCTCTGCTGGGGGACTCACACCTCTCCAGACCAGACCAGACGCCATCTCACATTTCTCCTGTCTATCCACAATTGAAGCCTCCTATCACGTGTCCTCTGTGGTCCCACAAAGACTTAATGGGTATATGAGTGGTCTATCGGTTACGTCACCTCATCTCTCCTTCCTGAACGTGTGCAAGTGCTTTACTTTGAACTTTTGTTCATTTTGGCGGTACGTTTTCACCGTAGCTCCAGAGAAATAATGACAACACTTAATTCTGATGTTTTACTTTAATTTCTTGTCTCTGTTCAGTGGTAACCGTGAAAACTGCAAAATAAAGAAGGTTGCGGTTCGCTTGTTGCATTTTCCTTAAGATTCATGTCACCAAAGTGTCACCAAAAGCAGGTTCGATATATTAACAACACAGATATAAGATGCACTAAATAAATCTTAAAAGTATTAAATTGTCAAAAAAAAAACACCACATATGTCATACTGTAAAACATAAACAGTAATGGGTGAGTACCGTGTGTGTCTTTTGAACCGCATGTAGCATGTCCTTCCTCTGCATCCATGTTGAATCTAATGCCACAGATAATGTCTTTTGTCATGTGACCCATTACACTAAACATTAAGCTGTTTGATCCATTTTGACGAACCATTTTCTAACGTTAGATTATAGACATTAGAATATTTTTTCTTTATTTTTAAACCAATCTAATTACATTTTAAAAACTCAATCTCACAAGTACATGAAGCAAATCTTTGTCAACCTGTCTGTTCATTTTGGATGAATACGACCAGATAAAACCAAAGCATTGTCTTAGATCAGGAAGTCATTTCTAGCAAATAAGTATGTAATCAACTTTCAGATCAGATTAATGGCGTAGCTCGGGTCATTAAGGCTGCTACTGCTAAATGTTGGACTCTAGTTACAGCTGGTAGATACTGAACTGGTAGAAAGTACTCATCAGTTGTTTTTTGTCTTGTGCTTTTATCCAGGACCATTGAAGTTGGGTTGCCAGATCCACCGGCTGAATACAGCAGCCTTCCCCACTGGCTGTCCGAGCTGACAGACAGCAAACTCAAAAAGCTGCTGGAGCAAGGAGACTCCCAACGGGTCCGAGAGCTGTCACTGGCTCTCATTACAGTCCTAAATGAAGTAAGAAAGAGCAAGCCACCCAGCGCTGATTCTTGCATCAAACTATCCTCGTACATCTATTATTTATATCTGCATTTACTTCTTCAGTATGAGCAAACCAGGGAGTCCTCACGGGTGTCCCGACAAGAGCGAAATTACAGAGTGAGAGTCCGCAGCAACATCACCAGGGCTCTAACTGCTCTTGACCTGACCACCGTTAGCGACATCCAGCAGACATCCGCTGCCCTGGCGCAGTGCACGGTGAGCAGTGTGAGAGTGAAGCATGATGGGAAGTTGGACAAGAGAACTCAGCAAGAAAAAAAAAAAAAGCAGATGATGCAAACAAAAGGCCATTTGTGAGGACTTGTGTGTGGTTTTCAGGCGGTGAGTCGGGAGTTCATCTGCGAGGAGTGCCAGAACAGCACTTTAAACAAGCTGGAGTCCATGCTGGAGATTCTGCAGACAGACACCAAGCAGGGCACTGTCACCCCTACTGAAATAGGTGACAACATCCTCAACATCATGGGTAAGATAGACAGTTTGCTCATTACCAGTAACTGCAGGAAGAGAGAAGCCGTCTCTGTTTCTGAGTGATGTAATCGGGGGGTATTATGGGAGGTTGCCTGCAGCGGTGAATGAAAACCACCGCTAAATTTTTTATTCAGGTGTATTTATTTTATTTTCAAGTCTGGTTGCTGTAGATTACAACTACAGTCTATCAAATCTCACATAGAACAAAAGTACTATTTGATGCTCATAATGTCAGCAAGACACCTCCATGTAGTGCTACTGGAAGTGTCAGTCTGGCATTATTAGAAATTGGGTCAGTTACTTCATTGTTTATTGAATTACTAATGAAAGATCCTGTAGTGGGTTTTTTTTGTTGAAAGTATTATTTAGGAAAATAATTTTGTTATGAGCAGAGGTAGTAATTTGAATTGTGCAGAAAACTCTTCATAAAAACAGAAGAAAAGCGACAGAGAAGGAAACTGAGATTTGAGCCTGTCTTCAACTTTCTTCTACTGTATAGAGATACTTGGTTATATTTTCTCATCCTTTACTGTCGAAATGATAAGTAGGGACAAGACTGTTTTGTATAAGAACTAATTAACAGCAACCAAAAATGGCCCCATCATTCTCCATGTGTTTGTTTTTGCCATTATCACGTCAGGATTTTATGTGTACTCGTGCCAGATCAAGAAATAAACTTTTATTGACTGAAATCTTTTCACAGATGGTCCATCCGCTCAAAGAACTGTAATTTTCTCCAGAAAATAGTTTATTTTATGTTTTAAGGTTTTTTTTGGACGTTATCGCCCTGATCAACATGGCCAAGCTAGTACACCAAAGTGCAGTGCTTCGTTCTAATTTACTGACAATTTGCCATCCCTAATGATAAGAATGATCCTTTTTCTGTAAACTACAAAAAGTTTATCCAAGAATTGCGCTGATACCGAGCACTTCATCCCTTTTAAGCTTTAACAGATGTTAAAATGTGACCTAAATTAAAAAATACTCTGACTTTCCCTAAATGATCTAATTAAATGTAATTATCTCCTCCCTCCAGGCGATCTGATCCATCAGGTCAGCCAGTCAGCTTCCCACTCCAACTTCCAGTCTCCATATGTGGATTCTCCTTCACCCTCCTCCACCTCATCCTCCTCCTTTTCCTCTGATGAAAATCCTGGAAACGGCATGCAGGACATCTCTCCCTCCTCTCTGGAGCCACACCCGCTGCGTGTGGCAGCCAAGGCCTACAACCTCTCCTCCGTCCTCATGCTGATCCTCATGCATGCCCGTGTGCTCAATGAGGAGCCACTCGTTCTCAGGGGGGCCGAGATTGCCGCCACAGGGAAACTGGCAGACCCTCAGAGTCTGCTCTGTTACCACGGCAACAACAGTCCAGGTTTGCTTTTGTGTTTAGTCTCTGGGGAAAGGATGGAAGTTACATTTATCTTGAGGATAACTTTCGATTCAGTAGTAGTAGTAGTAGCCGTACTTCATGGTATCTGAGCGCAGCCGTTAATCTTCTGTTCTCTCACTGAATTGCCAGAGTGCCAGCGGTTCTCCATCCCGCGAGCTTTCAACAGAAGCCTTGGCAAAGCTGCGCCAGGAAACGGCATCTTGCAGCTGCTTTTTCAGGTAGCATCAGAAAACATTTCAAATGTTTCGGACTGAGTCGAGTGCAAAATCCTGCTTCTTCAGATCGCTCTGCTCTCTGAAGTGCAACGTTAACACATACTCTCTTATCTGATGAGGTTTTGATGTATTCTCTTTTAGTGTTTGTTCTGTCTTATATTCTCTAATGAAAACTTGTCCACACTATTTCCTCCTACTTCTCAGGTGGAGTCCAACCCCTTCCCCTTCAATTACGTGTCCAACTACGCCGTATCCACGGAGGTGGCGTCCATGGAGTTCCGCACGGAAAACGGCACCCACATCCCAATCTCTGGACTTGATGATAGTCTGGCCATCACCGTTACTGTTAATAATGGCAGCAGCAGTGAAGTGGGGAATGAGGGTCCTGTCACGGGTGGAGTCCCCACAGCCGGAGCCGTTAACATCAGCCGCTGTGACTCTGTCATCGTCAAGGTCAGCACAGGAAACGTCAACAGACAGGCGGGGCTCTTTGTGCAGCTTAACTTCACCACTTTGGAAGGTGAGCTTTAATATTCATCAGCAACACAACAAGTACACAATGACACGGTGAAGCTGAGGCTGTAAAAAGGCTCAATCAGCGCATCCGTCTGCAGAATTCATGTCGGGATAGATTTAACATGAGAATTAAAAGCGAAAAGTGATTTTAAAAAAAATGGTCATAGTTTTTGTAAGTTTTCTCTTTTTAATGTGTAAAGGCAGGTAAAAGTTGACGACACATGAATATTGTTTTCAGTGAAAGGTGAATGGTAAAAAGAAATGCACACTTCCCTCAGTTTTCTTCTCAATCATTATCACAATACATCAACCAAAAAAAAGTTAAAAAAGTCTTTTCAGTTAATCATAATTTTCCACGTTTGTTAGTCAGTTGGCACATCCATTTTTCTCCACTTGTACGGTACATAACTGTGTTCACGTTAAAGCAAATTCTCTGTAACATTTGATAAGTCTTGTGCAACTCACTTTTTGCATTTCCTGGATTAGTCATTTGATTTTACATTTCCTTGCTGTGGAAGAATTTTCTTAGTTAAATTTTTCTTATATTGTGTTATTTTCCTTGTTTGTGGTTGCAACGCTATTTTATGTTTTGTCATTTTTGTCTCCTGTCTTGTTGACATTTTCTTGCGCTAGATCCAAGAGAAAAGGATAAAAGGTCAAATGTCAAGGAGGAGCCATACATAACCGGCTACCTCCATTCCCACGACCGACCAAATGAGTTCAACTGCACAGACAGGAAGCGTATCACGCTCAGCATGACCAGGGGGCAAGACCACAAGAAATACACCTTCTTCCTGTCACCAGAGTAAGAGCCCTGTTCATTTACTGAACTGCAAGGGTTTGTTTAATTTGATAGTGTTCATTTGAATCAGTTTTAGTTTGCAAACTTCAAGTATTTCCACCTTCTTGCAGTTTTCTTTCATATAACCGAGGTTATGTCCGCACGGCGCCGAAGCAGGTTTAGTTGTG
The DNA here is from genome assembly GCF_933228915.1 of Telmatherina bonti. NCBI lineage: Eukaryota > Metazoa > Chordata > Actinopteri > Atheriniformes > Telmatherinidae > Telmatherina > Telmatherina bonti. The sequence continues at coordinate 17,532,444 of NC_136621.1, read as the reverse complement.
AAAAAGGTGACGACAACTAGGAGAGAGGCTTCACCATCCTCATGAAACTGCTGTAGTACACACCACAAGGCTGTGGTTGGCGCTGTGAGGATTACAGAGTAACACTCCACATTGAGAACAAGTCGTAATGCCTGCGCAGATAAAAGCTCACTGTGTGTTGCAGGAAGGTAAAACTATGGAGAAGATGGTGAAAGAATCAGTATGAAGCAAAAGAGAAACATTTGTTTGGACTGGCGAAGAAGTCTTCATCATATTACGCTGGACTACGAAGCCAAAAAGCTCCACAGCACACCATTATTGTTCTGTGTTGCAGTGTGTTCGTCGTAATGATGTCATACCCTCCAGTTGGGCGGTAACGCTGTCCTGACGGGCCGTAGATGGTGAAGGTTTTAGACCTATCCACGTTGGTGCCAAGTTTCAGACATATTTGGCTTCAAGGAGGCTCCTGGTTTCATGTGGATGAAAGGGCAGATTGCTGAAACTCATGCGGTTTTACTGCAATCCGGTCTCGTGTGGATGGCCCTTAAAAATCTCTTGCTACAAACAAAATGAAAATGTTCAGATGTGTAAAAAATAGATTTAAAAAAATCTAATTTTATTTATGAAGCACTTTTCATGGAAAAACAACACAAAGTGCTTTACATAAAAACTATTTTTACACACCAAAGTTTATACCATGGCAAGTTAAAACCACAAGTCACACACACAAACAAAGCACATCTACATGATTTTGTCTGTTCTCAGCTTGGCTGTTGTCATTCACTGCGCTCAGGTATCCGTCAGTCGCGGCAGCGAGACTCATAACTGGTGAAATAAATTATGAACAAATCGCCCCTGTGCGTAATTAAAATGTACCAATCCGGTGTGTGTTTGGCTCCAGACACTAGCTAGGTTTACATAGAGCCAAATACTCCGATTGCATTCGGATTGGAAGTTCTGTCGGAATAAAAATAATCCATGTATCCACCTTATTCTTAATGAAAAGTGTCAAACATAAAAGATTTTTATTCGGTTTCACAGAGGTAGAATATTCCTTTTCCCAAGCCGATCTTGGCATCATGTAAACTCTGAATCAGAACATTTTCAGGGTTGCGTTCTTTCAGTGCATTTTCTGACTAGACGTATACACACAGTTAGTGACATTTCTTCACTTGGAAGATGGAGAACAAAGCAATTCACCAGACAGCAGCATTTTTTAACTCAAACTCTCTCTAGCCTTCTCCTGTTTGTCGTTTGCAGTAGGAAGCCATGAGTAGTGATACTGCAAAAAAAACCACAACAGCTATGACCATCTGTTTGTAGACATACCCGTCTTTGACAAACTCTGCGATGTACCGTAAACATCTTTATGCGCATGTCAGACAGGACCATTCTGCGTAAATGTTTGGACATGCAGACCAGATCGGAACCGATTAGTTCCCATGGAAACAGCTGCGCTGAAATCTTAAATTGTGATGATTATTTGATTAAAGTCTACATTCAATCAAATGTGGTTCATAAAAGCATCATGTTAGCTTGTCCCAAACATTCAGAAAGTTTTGGACTGCTGGCAACAGACTTACAGAGACGTCTGCATTTAGATCAGAACATTTAAGTTCTTGATCACTTTTTATTCAGACCGTCTCCTTATCCCGTTTGACTGGATCTCTGCAGATCGTACGACACCACTCTGGACTATTTCATCAACGTGAGCACGCCATGCAGCCCTGACACGCAGCCCGAGGGTGTTCGTCTGGAGGTGGGGGTGTTCGCCTCTCTGTGTCAGTACTTCAGTGAGAGCGAGAAGCAGTGGCGGACAGATGGTATGGTGCCGCTAGCAGAGACCAATTCCAGCAGAGCAGTTTGCCGCACCAGACATCTCACAGCCTTCGGTGCAGGCCTGTTTGTACCAGCCAAGGCCATCAGTTTTCAATTTCCAGTCAGTGCCACACTTACTCACACACTTTTTATGCACATCCATCAAAAATAAGCCACTCTAAAAGCATTTCCTTCTCTCCTTAGGAGCGTTCAGGTCCACCAAGTCTGGTTGTTCTGCTTGTGTGCCTTTTGGGCTTGCTAAGCTATGTCGTAGCAGCAGCCATCTTGCACAAGTTGGACCAGGTGGATCTGCGCCGAGCTGGTGTGGTTCCACTCTGCGGGCAAGATGGACTCTTTAAGTACGAGATCCAAGTCAAAACGGGCTGGGGCCGAGGGGCAGGTGAGATAGAAGGGCTTCACCGTAAAATGCATGAAAAAAACTAGGATACAGAAAGCATGGAAAGGCACAATAAAGAGCAGAAAATAAAATCTATAAAAGTGAAAGTCACTTATAGTATGAAAAGGATTGTGTGTGTGTGTGTGTATGTATGTATGTATGTATATATATATATATATATATATATATATATATATATATATATATATATATATATATATATATATATATATATATATATAATATATATATATATATATATATATATATATATATATATATATATATATATATATATATATATATATGTGTGTATGTATGTATGTGTGTATGTATGTATGTGTGTATGTATGTATGTATGTATGTATGCATGTATGTATGTATATATATATATGCATGTATGTATGTATATATATATATGCATGTAT
>NC_136621.1:17506115-17529622 GCF_933228915.1 Telmatherina bonti | reverse complement strand
ATATATATATAGGTAGTATATAGGTATATATATATATATAGGTGTATATAGGTATATATATATATATAGGTGTATATAGGTATATATATATATATATAGGTGTATATATAGGTATATATATATATATATATATATATATAGGTGTATATATAGATATATATATATATATATATATATATATATATATATATAGGTATATATATATATAGGTATATATATATATATATATATATATATATATATATATATATATAGGTATATATATATATATATATATATATATATATATATATATATATAGGTATATATAGGTATATATATATATATATATATATATATATATATATATATATATATATATATATACCTATATATATATATATATATATATATATATATATATATATATATATATATATATATATATATATATATATATATATATATATATATATATATATATATATAGGTATATATAGGTATATAATTTCTCCAAACGTCCTGTCTGTCTTTCCAGGCACAACAGCTCATGTAGGAATCAGTTTGTATGGACGGGAAAGCCGCAGCGGACACCGCCATCTCGACAGCAAGGGAGCTTTCACACGCAACGCTCTAGACATCTTCCACATTGCCACGGATGCCAGCCTGGGTAGCGTGTGGAAAATACGGATTTGGCATGACAACAAAGGTGAAGCCATGCCCCCCCCCCTAAGAGTTACTTAGATTTTTAACTTTGCTTGTGACCTTGTTCAGGGTAATGTCTCTGTAGGGGTTTGTCTTGGGTTATACACCTTATTTTGGGCAACGGAGTGGTGGGTAGCAGGGTCTGGACTGATGTATTTTCAGAAATGCGCGATGGAACTGGGACAGATGTTGAGTTGTCTGTCGGGTGGACGTCCTGTGCACCTGTCGTTTCCATTTTGCCATCTGATCAGGACAATAGTTCTTCTGCTTGTGCAGTAACCCAAGCAGCAAGCAGGGCTGCAAAGACGTCTGCATTATCATCCCAGGATGATGTGTGTGAGACCGGTTTAAACTTGTCGGATTTACCATTATCTGTGTCTGGGGATGATTTGCAACGTGAGCAGCGCAATGATAAGACGTTGAAAGATTTGTTTGCCAGCGCGATGTCATCGTCTGATATAAGGATATTGTGTGCATGACCATCTGTTGTGTAGGAAGTGGGTTCCTTTGGGTGACAAGGCTGTTGGGACCCTGGTGTTTCAGTTGCTGGTCCCCAGTGTATTTCGCCCTTTGGTGATGATAACTGCGCATGATGAAGGAGGTCATTTTGGCGTAAGAAAGACGCATCATAGCATTCTTAGGCACTTTTTTTGGCCTCGTATGAAGCGTGATATATGAGCGTGATCGTATGAGCTTTGCTTTGCTCTTTACACCTTTAATCTGCTGTAACCTTATTTCCCTACGTCTCCCTCAGGTTTGTCACCAGTGTGGATGCTTCAGTATGTCTTAGTCAAAGACCTGCAGACAGGAAGCAGCTACTACTTCCTGGTTGAGGAGTGGCTGTCGGTCGATAACGAGAGGACTGATGGACGGGTGGAGATTGACGTGGAGGCATCAGGTACGCAACGTGTAGCGAGCAGCTCCCGCTGGACGTGTTTGTGTATTTTTCTCTGTTAAATCGTTTCTTCTGCTGTTTTCCCAGAAGAGGCTGCGCTTCGCCAGCTGCCTCGCCTCCTGCTGTGCGAGCTGCAGAGGGCGCTGTGTGAGAGTCACCTGTGGCTGTCCCTGTGGGAGAGACCTCCCCGGAGCCCCTTCACCCGCCTGCAGAGAGCCACATGCTGCGCTGTGTTATTGCAGCTTTTCCTGTTGGCCAACACTCTGTGGTACAGCGTCGTGGTGGACAAGAGATACGGGTACAGGAATGTTTCTGGCCTTTGCAGCTTTCTAGCTTTGAAATTTTCACCGTGCAGCTTGTGTGATATGTTGCGAATGGCTTTTTGTTTCGCAGCCCCAGAGCAGTGTCGAGCCTCTCATCATTAGATGGAGAGACAGTGGCAGCAGGTGTGGTGACCTGTTTGATCGTCTACCCTCTCTACTTGTTTGTCTTCACGATATTCAGAATGAGCCGCAGTAAGGTACAGTCACACAAACTCCCCCCAAAAACTCACACAGTGGAGGTTTTAGTCCTGGATTCAGGCTAAAAATAACACTGGATATTTTATCTGTGTGTGCGTGAACGCCAGTGTGTGACCGTGGAGCAGGTGCCACCACAAGTGGATCAGGAGTCAGTGGAGATTGATGACTTCCTTGACAACTCCATGGCAGGAAGTTCCTTCCTCTTCTTTAATGCAGAGGTAGGTGAAACTTGCTTTAATTTTTTTTTTTTTAAGGAAATTTTTCTCTGTCTGTGCAATTACCTTTTTATCCATCTTTATTTCTCAGAGCAACTCAGAGGAAACTAATGTGGATTTACCCACTCCATCAATCAAAAGGTAAACTCCTCGGCTGTCGTGGTAGTTGTTTATAGTTGTACTTGCATGTAAATGGCAGCTGGAAAAAAGTAAGATGAATGAATGTATTTCCATATTTATCTTTATTAATGAACAAATAAATAAAAAGCCATAATTTAACCATCATCATTATTATTATTTTCTGAGAAGAGTTGCTAAAGGATTTTGGAGAAACCGAATAATTTGCATGACAATAACTAACATCTGTCCCTTCACACTTCAGCGAGGACAGCTGGGACGTGGCAGAGGAGGAGACTGAGGACAGGGACTGGCCAGAGCTACTGAGCGACGTGTCCGTGGTGGGAGGGGCAGGACATGGGGCAGGGATGCCCAGGCTGAAAAGGGGTCAGGGCAGCAGGCACCTGGGTGTGGACATGACCTTCAGCCCCAACGAGGAGGAGCGCAACAAATACTTCACCTCATCTGGTAACCCATGCAAGGCTGTCACTTTACATAAACACTGTTGCCCAAAAATAAAGGATCATTTCACACAAATAATCACAGATTATGTGATAAGAATGTCATTTTTTTGTATCATAATGTCAGATTAACACCCGGCTTCTTTCCACTCACAGATGAGGATCTTATAAAGCACATACTGGCGGATGGACAGAACTTCTTTCCTCAGGCAGATGAAAGTGAAATGGCTGACCTGTACGTTGTTTACAAATATCTGCAGCGAAGAGTTCAACAGAATCACTTCAGTTTTCATGGATTGAATGTATTTTTGCTTTAGGTCAAGTATATTTGGAGATAAGACGGAAGTGATTCTCCTTCAAAAGCTGAGTGAACCTCTTCCTCTAGAGGCTGTCAGAAGAGACCCACCGAAAACAGCGTTTACCTCAAATACAGGTGTGTGTTTGTGTGTTTGGATTGATGTAATCAATTTGTTGACATATTTATTTGTTTATTTACTTATTTAAAAAGTCTCATATTCATATTTTATTTAGCTAAACATGAATTTTTACCTGTCTTTGTGTGTCAAATGTTAATTATTTCTCAAATATAAATGATTCATTAAGAATCTGTTGCATTAATACAAGGTAAGATATGATTGGTTCATATGACGGTTTAGTGAAAGCATTCTGTTCTGCCGTCATCGAGGTTCAGAATTTGTTCTTAAATCATTTTAAAGACAACACGGAGCAGTTTTAACTGCAAGGTATGGATAAATAACCTTATCTATCTTTTAAATAGCTTTAAATAAATATATTTGGATTGATAACTTTAAACTTATAAGACTTTGTCGTCCTCTCAATAGACAGGATATCGGTGCTGTTGCAGGTAGAGGCGAATCTCTGCAGATAATTACATGAAATCTTAAATACAAGCACAATTCAAAGTCATATGCTGCTCTCTAGTACTGGACTTAAAAGGGCTTGGAAAAGTCATTTCCACACATTAATCAGACATTTTCACAGCAAGTCATGTTCAGTCAGAGAAAAAGGAAACAGAGACAACTTCCTATGGCACTATTTTGTTTTCTTAAATGTTTCTTTTAGTGTGGTGTTAAATATTATTCAAAGAGAAATGCGTCTTGAAGAAAAATGTAAATTTCCTGTCCCTGGTTAGATAATTAATACTGTGAAGTGGTTGTATGACTAATCAAGCAGAATATGCACCTCACTTACAGATGTTCACACTCGCTTTGGGAGAGCGTAGTTTGAGCCTGAAGCCGGGCCTTTTCATGTCTTTTTAGATGTAGCGAAGACATGACGAGAAAGCAAAAAGAGGACTCTCTTTACAGTGAAATACATCTTTAAAACAGTTAATATTGTAAATGAAAATGAATTTGTTCGATCTGTGGGGTTGCTTTCCTGTCTGCAGTTGTGACAGACGTATGTCGTCCCAGACGGTTCCCTCCTTGGTGTGGACGAGCTGCCTTGTGGGGCAGCTGGGCGGGGATTGCTCTAGCCAACGGTGTTTCAATCTGGGCGGGTCATGGGTTCAGTCAGAGTGTGGCTATGAGGTGGTTGATCTCCTGCTTTGCCAGTTTCTTGTGCTCCTGCTTGCTGCTGGAGCCAATTAAGGTAAACACACTGTATTTATTCTCAGCTGATTTATCACATTACTTATTTTCATTCCACCACCCATATGTAAGCTTTAAGAGCAACCGGTTAATGATCCAGTTCTTGTGTAGCACCAGATGAATTTGTGCAAGTAGTCTTAGTTTAGTTTTTTTATTTAGTTTATTAAGGATCCCCATTAGCTGTAGCAAGCTACAGCTATTCTTCCTGGGGTCCGGCACAATTATAATATCACAAACAAAAACTTGTAAAAAGTTACACAGCGCGTCAACATTTCAGCTCAATCCTGGAATACAAGGTATTTACATCTTCAAAATCATCTCTGTATGCATGTAATATCCATTCATATCACATCCTGTCATGTAAACTATTCATTTACAAAAAAAATACGCTTACTGATAATTGGATATCAACTTATATATTTAATTATCTATAATACTAATCTTCTAGTAGACCTCTATCCACATTATCAATTAGTTTACTCTATTACACTTGCATTTGTATTTATTATACTTATCACCAAACCCTTTTATTATGATTTATATAGATACCTGTACTTTTGAAAAATAGTCCTTTAATAATATTTTAAAGTTTTTAAGGTCAGTGGTTAATTTGATGTTCTTCGGTAGAGAATTCCATGTTTTTATGCCTCTATACATAACTGTTCTTTTTATGGCATCTGATTTTGCTTTAGGCAAGCTAAAATTTCCATCTTTTGTATGTCTTGTGGTATATTTGTGATTTACAGCACTAAAAGTAAGGTTATTAAATAAAATAACAGGTAGTTTTAATACAGATATATATGCAGTTGGTTTAGAGATCTGAGCAGCTAAAGAGACAGTCAAATGTAGAGTTCATATTTCATTTGTATCTCCATCCGAATGCTAATGTTGTTTTTGACCAGCTGGGTTTAAAAGCAACATCTTCAACCAGTTAATGTTGTGTTGTGTTTAAGGGTTTAGTCAAATCATACAGTTTTAAACAATATATGACATGACACTCTTGTACTCTTCGATCACATCAGATAAGTGAAAGATCCACTGACTGAATGTTTTCTACTCCCATCAAACATTTCATTTTTCAGTTTTCTTTTCAGATGTCCAGTTTGAATCATCTGTTCTGCAGAATTGTCATGAATACTTTTCTGAAGGTTTTACTGCTACTTGCTTCACCTACAGGTGTTGTGTGAGGCTGTTTACTATGCACTGTGTGTGCAACGACTGCGTCCCGAAGACCAAGACGTGCTGGTGGAGTTCCCCCGGGTGGAACGAGTGGTCCAGCGGGTCACCAGAGTGAGACCACCGCAGGGCTTCGCTCTGTCCCAGGCCCGAAACCAGGCCCGCAAAGTCCACATGCTGCACACCATGCTGAAGGTTCGAGAGAGATTATTGCCAGAAGGCATGATGTTAACATAAAAAGCTATTTTGTTGTTGCTGTTGTTGTTTAATAGCATGTTTTATCTCCTTTCAGAATTTCTTGCTTTACATGTTTTTCCTGTTGGTCGTTTTGCTCCTCAACTACTCTGACTCGGCCAAAGACACACACAGCCTGAGACTGCGGACTCAGCTGCAGCAAACTCTGCGCACATCAGAGTATCAAGCTGTTCGCAGGTAAAAACACAAATGAAATCGTAGATGCCGTGGTGATATTTCAGGGCTATCTGAAAACAACAATGTGAAGAGGTTTTTTTTTCTGGTCATGTGACGCAGAATTTGTATCAAGTCGTGTTCGAGAGAATCTGTGCATTTTTCTGCAAACTCAAACATCTTAAGAGACCTTTGTTTGTATATTTGACGTGAATATGGGCGACAAATACCCTTCTTTGTCTTTAAGGCGAGATGACGTTCTGACGTGGCTGAATGGGTCATTGTTGCCACGGTTACTTGATGAGTCTTCACTCTTGAGAGATACGGGAAGCATGTTACTGGGCACAGTGAGGCTCCGACAAATGCGTGACACACAGGGTGAGTTTACCTTGTTGGCGCTGTTTTTACTCTCATCATGAGCTAACGGGACTAAATATTATGACCTTATTGATTAAACTCACAGAACTCCTCAGGGAGACTGGGAATAACTGGGGCAATGGGTTTAAACTTGTCATAATGATGTTTTTAAAAAAAAAAAAAAAAACTACTTTTTTTTTTCCCAGTTATAATTGGTTTCAGTCCAGGAGACAGATCGTCCTTTTTGGAAAAGGACCGGGTTACATCCCCAACTAAAGATGCTGGAACTCCTTTTGGAGCTACTGATGCAGATTGGTGAGGAAAGGACAAAAAACTCGGTTGAATCAAGTCACGTCTGATTCACAGTTGGTAGGTTTTTAACATGCTGTGATCTTTGATCTGTCATGTTTTCCTGTTTGTTTCTCTCCTCTGTGTCCTTCCACTCATTTTTCAAGGGTGTGGTGTTTGGGTCAGATGGATGAGAATGACAATGAGAAAGGTGTTTGCCAGCTGAACAGGAGCCTGGACGAAGCCTCTTTGTCCTTACAGCAGCTGCAGCAGCTGCACTGGCTCGACCACAGGTAATGACCATGAAGCAACACAGCTGAAGACAGCATGGAAACCTGGAAACTTGTGACATTGTAAAGTCTGTTATAAATAAATAACAATGTTCTGTACTGATTCACAGGCCAAATCAAAGTGATACAGTCAATAAAAATAACTTCTGTGGATTTTTTTTTTTTTTTTTTTTTGGTTAATAGATTTCACTGACCAGACTGTTCAGACTCCATGGACTAGAAATATTCCAAGAGAAGGAAAAACTTAACGTTCATACATACTTCATTTTTTAACATTTTCATCATAAAAAGCACATTTGTGCTTTTAGAAATGTGTTTTCTACAGTACAACCTGCCCCATAGCCTGCAAAAATGAATAAATTGCACATAAAATGTAGTGAAACAAAAATTAAATTTGAAAAAAAAAAAAGGCTGTAAAGAATTTGGGCTCACTTTCAACAATTGTTTCTGTAAATGACAACTGATGGCATGAATATGCGGTGTGAGGTTACAGATATTCAGAGGGGAGAAACTGAATGTCAACAAGAGCTGAAACTAAACTTACTATTTATCTTTTCAAATTGGAAGCTAAACATCCAGTCATAAACATGCTCGTTTTGCATACATTGATTAGAGACGGATAAAGTGGAACGACTAAACAAGGAATATATTCAAAACCTTTTTGCTAAGAATGCATCATCTGGGGAGCGGTAACAAGAACAAAAGAAGAGGACATGGGAGGACCCTCAGTGTGTGGAAGCTTGTGGTACATTAGCAGAGTTAGTTGGCAGATACTAAAGAGGATCCTAAGGAATGTGGAGGAGGCTAATTGAATCAGCCTGACAGAAGATATTTGTTTTAAAAGGTGCCAAAATAGTGATGGCAAAATAAATATTAAAGCTTTAAACTGCAGGAAAACAGATGTGATGCAGCATAACAGGGTAAAAAGCCCAAACACCGTGGAATGAAGGCAGACGTGAAGAAACATTTCGACCTTGTCAGATTTGTTAGAAATTTGAATGCAGAATATTATGAAACATTCCTCATTTTAGTATGTTACATGTGTGTTTGTGTCTTCCCAGGACTCGTGCCGTGTTTGTGGAGTTCTCCCTCTACAACATCAACACAAATCTCCTGGCTGTCTTCTCCTTCTTGTTTGAGTTCCCGGTCTCTGAGTGTGCCCAGTCCAGCCTTGAGCTCATCGTCCTCACTTTGTGGCCAATAACGGGGCTGGACCTGCAGCTGCTTTTAATGGTAACCCCTGGCAACCATTCTAACCCTATCAGTAATGTTTAAATGACCACTGATCTCCAGGCTCCCGCTGAATCCTTTTGGCTCTTAATGAATCTCCAGATTGTCCTGCTCGGCCTGGTGTTTTACTTCCTGGTGCGTGGGACCCTGGGTTTCCTCAGAGACGGTTACAGGTACCTGCTGTCAGTGTGGAGGCTGCTAGGCATCTGTAAGTTGTCTCTGGCAGCGTCTGTTTGTGGGCTACATCTGAGCCGCTGCATCATGACCAAGCAGCAGTGGGCGGGTTTCCTGAAGCACCCACAGGACTCCTTCACAGACTTCTACCCACTGGCCAGACAGACTCAGCTCTACACCATCATGTCCTCCTTGCTGCTGTTCATACTGGTGTTGAAGGTTAGAGAGAAATCCCACATTTTGTTCACCTCATTATTCAAGACAAATTGTGGCCTTTGATAATCTGCCATTTCTGTTGTTTTAATGCAACTTTTGAGTGTTTTGTCCTTTCTCGGTCATACAGGCGTCCCACCAGTTGCGGTTTCTTCGAGAGTGGGCGGTGTTTGGTAGAGCCTTGCGGCGATCGATCTGGGAGCTGCTGGGAGTCTCTTTGGCACTTCTGCTGTTGATACTGGCTTACTCACACACAGGACACCTGGTAAGAACTGTCTCCTTTCTGCTTTGTTTAACGCCTGTTCATCTACACACACACACTAAATGTAACCTTCCACACAGCTGGCAAGTACATAGCCTTGTAAAAATCTACACAGTATTCATGTATTGTTGTCGTCAGCTTGCATAGTTTTACTGTAATTCTTATGTTAAACTTTCTTAAGAAAACTTCCACTGAACCCATAAGAGGTCAGATTGTATGAAAGAGCTTCATCTTTATGGTTTAGACAATATGAGCTGCTTTGATGTCTTCACTTTCCAGCCAAACCACTTTTTTCCAGTTTTATTCATATAGCACTGACTGCTAAAAAGCTATTAGGACATTATGCAAAAAGGAACTAAATAATTCAATCGAAGCAAGCACTTTGTGGCAGGAGGAAGAAAAATTCCTTCTAAAAAGAGCAAAGCTCCACCATAACCAGTTATCCTGTGTTTGGACAAGTCATTCACTGTATGGTAAATACGATGCCATATTTGTACATGGCACATTTATACTCAACAGATATTTTAATCCAAAGTGGCTCACAACAGAGGGGAAGCATGACACTTATCCACGATAGAAGAAGAAGATCAACATGATCCATAATCCCAGCCAGATTTAGTCCAAGTGTTTGCAAACTAAACAACAACTTTCCAAAGTAAGCTAGTTTAAGCCCAGTTTGGCTGCCGGTTTTATCTTGGTTGTGGGAGTTTGGATTTTGGCCATTTGGGTTTAATATTTTGCACCTGTTAGAAGGTTAGTTAGTTTCAATAAACTAATCATTTGTCCAGGGTATACTAACATGCTTCACTCCAGTTGTCCAAATGTCTCCCAATAAGTTGAAGAAACATTTCCCATGTTTTTGGTGACCTCACTAACTACTTAGCCTTTAAAAAAAAAAACATCTTCTGAATATTTTTTTACTCAGTTATCCATTTGATTAAACTTTTCCCCCACTTTTCTGTTTTTCTATCCAGCTCTTTAACTCCGTCCTGGATGGCTACGGCAGTGTGACATCCACCTGCCTGTCTTTGCTGGGTGCAGGCCTGTTGCCGTGGCGTCCTGCTTTGATGATAACCGGTCCCTCCACCACTGTGTCCTCGCTGGTGTTCCATGTGAGCTTTGCCGTATTTCGGCTAGTGTTGCTATGGCTAGGCATCTCTGTGTTACTGAGGAACTACCGGCGTGCACGAGCAGAGCTGTACCGCCCTGCGGTGGATCTCCAAGACTATGAGATGGTCGAGCTGTTTCTCAGAAGACTCAAAATGTGGATGGGACTCAGTCGGGCCAAGGAGGTAAACTGTAAAGAGGAAAATGCAGGAAGTTAGTTTCCTGCTGAAAGTGCAATAATATAAACTTTGTCTCATCTAATCTCTCTCTTTTTCTTTCTTCCTGTCTTCTCAGTTTCGACACAAAGTGCGTTTCGAAGGAATGGAGCTGCCTCCATCGCGCTCATCCTCCACCAGCGACTGTAAGTCCCTGTGCTTGCCCCCGTTAGACAGTCCAGACTCTCCACCCACCCCGGACAGCGTTGATGCCAGTTCTGAGGCATCATGGCACCCAACTTCATCCAGCCCCTGCAGCCTGACAGAAGCTCCAGGGATCGGCCTGGGACTCGGGTTGGGTGTTGGACTCGGGCTCGGCCCGGGAGTGCTGGTAGGAGGGACCAGCTGGAGGGAGAGAGCCGAGACAGAAGCCTCTCTGAGGAGACTCCTCCCAACCCTGGACGCCCTGCTGCAGCAGCTTGACCGTGTCAACATGGCTACAGAGGATGTCTACCACACTGAGTGTAAACTGGAGCGAGCTCAGAGGAAAAAGAGACATAAAGGGAGAGAAAAGGGGGATGATGGTCTGGGAGGGAAGAGCGAGGTTAGACAGAGGGGGAAGGTGGAGGACAAGAGAGAACAAAAGCCTGGAAAAGAAAAGTACAGAGGAAGCAGGAAGGAGAAAAAGACAGAGAAAAGGGAAGTTCCGAAAGAATGTGGGAGCACCAACCCCAAAAAGAATCCTGTAGCGACACCTGTTCCTTTTATGAAGCCCAGACCTGCCTCTGCACACCCCCCCACCCATCAGTCATCAGCCAAACCTTCAGCCAGTGCACCAACACCCACACAGGCTAAAGACAAATCTGCCACTGACCCTCCACCTCTCCTCACATCATCAGCAAACACTCCTTCCCTCATCCTGCCACCCAAAACACCCGCTGCACCTCCATGTACTCGCGCTCCCACCCCTTCTTTGTCATCTACACCCATGACCCGAGACTGGGATCCTCCCACTGACAGAGAAACCCTCCCTTCTTCTAGTCTGTTCAACCACCCGGCTCATACCACCACCATCCCTACACGAAAGAGGAAGCGGAAACCCCCACCCCTGAAAAACAAGGTCCATCCAACTTAAACAGGGTCGGGGCTCCTTAAACCCAGAAGGATGAACAAAAGTAAAAAGTGGAGCAAAAGAATGTTGGAGCTAAAATGTCGGGGTTAAGGACGAGAGGGGGACGTGGACAGCTGGTTTTGTCTCCAGATGCCCCTCTCTAAACCCAGGAGAGGAAAATGGTGGATCGGAAAGCAACCGTAAGGAGCAAGAAAAGTCAAGCTGAGGGCTGTGAGAGGGATAATTGTAGAGCGGTTAAAAAAAAAAACAGCTTTTAATAAGCAAACATGCATCCAAATTTACACTTGGTCACAAAAACAGGGTGCTGGTCACCTGATTACATAAAAACAACACCAAGAAATATTACTTGGCCCCAAAAAGACTGAACCCCGTTGCCTCGTGACCCTGGAGGTCACACGGCTTTTGTTGACAAGAGCACAGAAGCGTGCTCACCAGAGGACTATGAACTAAAAGCAGAATGCAAACAGTATTTTGTATATCTCTGAAAAAAAAAAAAAAAGAAAGGAAAAAAAGGTGTGATTGCATTTGTTATATTTCCTATTTTGGTCACTGTGGAAACTTGTGGCCGGTCCTAATATTGTTTTATGAACCCAAAGTTGCCTGCAGGCACACACAAATATACGCACATGCAGGTATATACTTATAGAACACTGTAGATGCATATCAGCATTTGGAAATGTGTCGTACGCTTCAGCGTGCTGAGGTTCGAGAAAACACACACACACACACACACACAAAGTCATGCTGCTGTTGGGATTCCAGCAGCCAGCTTTTCAGGGTGCAGATTAAAAAAAAGTGCTGTCCACAAATGTGTGGCGGATGAAAAAGAGACGAGGATCTAGAAGGACGAGGCAGAGCAGTGACAAAGCGGTTAAAATAAGTATTAACATGAATAAAGGGACTAAAAGTGTTACTGAAACTGTCTACACAAGTTCTTCCTCTATGAAGCTATAGTGACTCTTTGTCTCTCCTACATATTTTCATTGTGTTCTTTTATCACAATGGAGGCAGTTTAAAAAGCACTTTTATTCTGTTGTATTGTTTTTGCTTTTTTTTTTTTTTTTTTTTTTTTTATGAGGTGCCGTGTAAAGTCATAAGCTTGGTATGCAGACCAAAAAAAAAAAAAGCTTCACTCACATTTATCTTAACATTAACTGCTACCAAAGTTTTCGCATCATTTATGCATCTTGAGTTTTGCCAAGTAATTCATTCATACATTTTGTACTTGCACTTTATTTCCTAATTGAGCTGATAACGAACATTATATTTAACTCTTGTGGCAAGTTTTAATCATTAGCTGCATTAAAGAAACATTCCTGTAAAGTGTTACCGCGGTATTGTTGCAGATTGTTTGTTTTGTAATGTTTGTGTCCTGTTGTCCAGTGGGCAAATCTCAGGGAACCCACTCTCACCTTAAAAGCCTGGAAAGAAATCCAGGAAAACCAAAACTGGGTGAGATATAAATATTTCCATTTAATTAAATTAAATTGAAACAGTGGTGTTTGGGTGTTAAAATACTAAAAGAGGGTGTGTGTTGAGAGATTGTTCACATTTCTAAAGTATGTAAACGTCCCAAAATTGTATCTATTTGTTTCATTGGAATCTGCTTTACTTTAAAAAAGAAAAAAAAACAGAATTCCCATCCTCTTTATAATGTGTACATTTCTGTATATATTTGCTCAATATGATGTATATATTTTTGCTTCTTCTCATCAGCATTAATTGTGCTCAGTGACATACATGTAGGTCAAGCACTGGTGTTGCAAACTCCAAAGTTTTACATTTCTCTGGTCTAACTGAAGCACAGCAGCCAAAGATTTTAATCCATTTAATGTTTGATGACAAAAATGCCAAGTAAAGCTCACAGGAAGCTCAACAGATTGCGTGTCTCGTAGCCTTTAACGTGTACAGTGTTTAACAGTTAACAGTGCTAAGCTAATGTTTCTGCCTCATGTCTTCTCTTGTGTTTTTGTTGTACATCAGCCCTTGACAACATTTGTTTACGTTTTCTTGTATCTGCTCCGCAATCCGCAGTTGTAGCACTTGTCATGCTTTTGCACTTGACAATGTCGAATAAAGGATTTGACAGCTGAACTCTGTATAATAAGGTGATTTATATCAAATATAAACCCTTCCTTGGATGGTTTGTCGCGGTTGTGCTTTGCTATTAAGTGCTTATTTAATTTACAGTATTGTGACTTAAAGGTTTTTCTTCATCTTCATACCGCTTATCCGGGTCGGGTTGGGGGCAGCAGCCTAAGCAGGGAAGCCCAGACTTCCCTCTCCCCAACCACATTTGCCAACTCTGCAGGGGGAATCCCGAGGCGTTCCCAGGCCAGCCGGGAGATATAATCCTTGCAGTGTCCTGGGTCTTCCCCGGGGTCTCCTCCCAGAGGGACGTGCCTGGAACACCTCACCAGGGAGGTCCAGGAGGAATCCTGACCAGATGCCCGAGCCACCTCAACTGGTTCCTCTCGATGTGGAGGAGCAGCGGCTCTACTCTGAGCCCCTCCTGGATGACCGAGCTCCTCACCCTATCTCTAAGGGTGAGCCCGGCCACCCTGTGGAGAAAAGTCATTTCAGCCGCCTGTACAAGAGATCTCGTACTTTCGGTCACGACCCACAGCTCATGACCATCGGTGAGGGTAGGAACGTAGATCGACTGGTAAATCAAGAGCTTCGCCCTCTGGCTCAGCTCCTTCTTCACCACGACAGACCGGCGCAGAGCCCGCATTACTGCAGACGCCGCACCGATCAGTCTGTCAATCTCGCGCTCCATCCTTCCCTCACTCGTGAACAAGACCCCGAGATATTTAAACTCCTCCACTTGAGGCAGGACCTCACTCCCGACCCGGAGAGGGCAATCCACCCTATTCCGGCTGAGGACCATGGTCCTCTCCAGCTCTCGCTCAAACTCCCATGCACCCTCCAGGACCCCAAAGAGGGTACAGAGCTGGTCCACTGTTCCGCGACCAGGACGAAAACCACACTGCTCCTCCTCAATCCGGCGGACCCTCCTCTCCAGGACCCCTGAATAGACCTTACCAGGGAGGCTGAGGAGTGTGATTCCCCTGTAATTGGAACACACCCTCCGGTCCCTCTTCTTAAAAAGGGGGACCACCACCCCAGTCTGCCAGTCCAGAGGCCCTGTCCCCGATGTCCACACGATGCTGCAGAGGCGTGTCAACCAGGACAGCCCCACAGCATCCAGAGCCTTAAGGAACTCCGGGCGGATCTCATCCACCCCCGGGGCCTTGCCACCAAGGAGCTTTTTAACCACCTCAGCAACTTCAGCCCCAGAGACAGGAGAGTCCACCCCTGACTCCCTCAGCTCTGCTTCCTCACCGGAAGATGTGTTGGGAGGATTGAGGAGGTCTTCGAAGTATTCCTTCCACCGACCCACAACGTCCCGAGTTGAGGTCAGCAGCTCCCCATCTCCACTGTATACAGTATTGATGGAGCACTGCTTCCCCCTCCAGAGCCGCCGGATGGTGGACCAGAATCTCCTCGAAGCCGTCCGGAAGTCTTTCTCCATGGCCTCGCCGAACTCCTCCCATGCCCGAATTTTTGCCTCGGCAACAGCCGAAGCCACATGCTGCTTAAAGGTTCTCTAAAGCAGAAAGTTTGTGAAAACTTTTTTTCCTTCCCACTGTTGCCAGTGTGCTTGCTCAGGATGGGAGATTGAGTTGGACTCAACTCAATCTGTTGGTTTCCTTATATAGGCTGTTATGAATTGGCCTTCATTATGTTTTCCCCTCTGTCTGTAAAGCGTCTTGAGATGGCATTGCCGTGATTTGACGCTATATAAATAAAGTTGAATTGAATTGAAAAAAATTGAAAATTCTTCTACTTCAGCCCAGTTCTTGTATCCAACCTTTGTCAGAGGAAAAAAAAATATTTTTCGTCTTTGTCAAGCAACTTGACTGACATTTAGTCCTTTTAGGGGGGGGGGGGAAATTAACCATAGTAATATACATAACAGCTAACCTGGTAAAGTAGCAGTGTCCTTGCTACCAGTTCCTTTAGTTGCAGCTCTCCAGACCAAGCAGAGCATTTTCACATCAATAGGGTTCACTAAGAGCTGATAGCTGAAAACTTTGCACACTGAGATGTGTTAAAAGTGGAGGGGGGGGGGGGGGTCATAAACAGCTATTGAACCATATCTGAAAGTGACATCCTAAAGAAAGATTGGGGGGGGGGGGGGGGGGCTAAGGGATAAGAGCGATAACTCTAACCCTTCGGTTGAGCCACTTTTTTTTTTCTCCGTGACGTCAGAAATGGTCTCCATACAAGGTCAAGAAGCCGTTCTTCAGGGAAAAAAGGTTGACGTACGCCACATGACACCATAACTGGATGGAAAATCAATAACCGCTCTTATGAAGAGATTAATCCTTCTCAGAGCTCTCACTTCAACATGATTGAAGCACTTTCGGATCATCACAAAAAGGAAAATAAATGGGACAAAAGGCAGGAATTCCTTTAGGAATTCATTTCAGAAGACTAGAAAATGATCCCTGATGACTAAAAGAAATTACTAGAAAGATTGGCTAAGAAAGTTCAGACTGCATCAAACAATAAAAGTGCACATACTAACTTTTCAGCATGCTAGAAGGGAACTATTTTACTCAAGACTTTTGCACAGTTCTGTATACAAACCTCCACTGGGACAAAAGTTTATGCTTTGATGGCAGAAAGGGGTTTATTTGAGCATACAGCAATCACAGACTGGTATTTTTATGATCTAGTTTCCAGCCATATTTGCACCTTCATCTCTGCGTGGCATGGCACCAACTCGTGGGAAAGAAATCTAGAACTATGAAAAGCTGCTGTGTGTCTGCCTGCTGCTTGGTCTCAGGATTTTTAAGATTGTTGTTTCTGAAAACATCTTCCTACTGAGGCTGGAAAGTAATTCATGAGAGGAGCAAGGCAGAATTTCAACAAAACTGCAGCACGGAGAGCTAAACACTGAGCTGAAGCTGTAAATCCAATGGTCATGGAACTATTGATGGAGTGCAAGAGGGATTTTCTGCCTTTACTAAACAAATATAACCCAGAATTTCAGATCTTTTTATATCATCAGTTTTATTACATACACAGATTTACACACAATCACACCCCGTCAGTGGCTGCATGTGAGTGTGTGTCTGTCTGACTGTGTATGTGAGTGTGTCAGCCAGGACATGAAATGTCATCAAACAAAATCTGTGAAATCATCCACTGTTGATACAAGTCTTTTCCTCTGCCCGGAGGCCTCAGGGTTCGCTGCCGCCGCGCTCTGCTGAAATGATTTGTTCTGCTGAGTGTGTCCTTGGGTCAGCGAGATGCCGGGAGTTGAGCGAGATTGGATGTCTTCTTGAGCCTGAGGCAGACAAAAATAAAAAGAACGGGTTCCAATTTACAGTAAATTAAACATAAAATATCTATAAAAAGTAGTGGTGGGGAGGAAAGGGAATATCTGGTCTTACCCTGGTCCTGATCCGCTTTATGTGCCGTAATCTGGCGAGCCACTTGGAAGCGTAAGCATCAGAGGGGTTAGCTCTGTACTGATGAACCAAGGAAGCCATCTACAAAGAGATTAAAAGTAGAAAAATAAAATAAAGATGCGTGTGGGTTTCTGTGAGATAAAAAATAAATATTGAAGAAAAAAACCCTTACATTTGCATGCAGAGCCATCTGCCTCACTAAGAGTGGAAGGTTGCGGTCTGAAACTATCTTAGCCACCGTTGTGTCTACTAGGCCCTCAAGATCTGGGGAAAGGAGGGAAGCCAGAATAAAAAGAAGAAAAAGAAACCAGACGGGAGGATGATAAAACATTTTGATGGACTCACCTTTACGGCACTGGAGGGTAACGAGGTTACATTCATAATCCAGTGGTTTAATAATGACTTCTACAAAATTAAACTGTCCCTACAGGATGGAAAAGGGAAAGAGTGTAATGAGGAACAAAACGCATACTGCAGATGTTTTCGGCATGTTTTAGCACATCTACCTTGATTGTGCCCAGTTTATACTCCTCTCCTGAGTCATTATACACCACCATGACAAAATCGTTGCCAATGTGTCGCTTTTTGTTGCAGCAGCCCTTGTCGCTCTCTCTGTTTGGCATCAGTGTGGCGATGTGGAAGATGGCTGCAGAGGGACAAATGCATTTATAATTTACAGTTGTGCTCATATTTATTCTTACCCTTTCTTTAAAGAAGGAAAAAATAAGCTGTAAAATAAGCTGAAATTGACTAAGGTAATAATAAATAAGAATTTTATTTTAAAAAATCATTACATTATTTTCTAATACTTGATCAATAGAAATATTTTTTTTTTAAAAAGAAAACAAATAAGATAATTCATTACATATTACATCACTCATAAACTAATATTTTGTTGAACAATCCTTTGATGTTTCCGCTCCAGTCAGGTGTTTTTTGTTCCTCTCAGTCAGACTTCTGCACCTGTTGACAGGTATTTTGTCCCACTGTTCAACAGAAAAGTGCTCTTATTTGTCCAGGACCAATTTGTTTGTTTGTTTTTTTCTTTCTTCGACTCAATTAAATGAAAAAACAGTGTATTATATTACTAAACTTATATTTTTTCAAATTTTTAGTTATTGTACCTTTTCCAAGTCTCCAGTTATTTGAGTGACTGTTGTAAATTCAGCCTTTTCTTTAATGAAGGGTATGAATACATATGAGCACAACTGTACACAGCAGGGTGACTGAAAAATCTTTCCTGTTTAAGTCGTGTACGATCCACACTAACCCTGCATTATGTCGTCATGCCAGCAGTAGGTGAACTCTCCATCGTCTCCATACTGGTCGAGCCCTCCTAGGAAGATCTGGTCGGGATCGCAGTCTTTCAGGTGGATCAATTTGCCGAGGCCTGTGAGGAAGGCGGCGTAGCGGTTCGAGCCGTATTCATTGGACAGGATGGCAACCTCATTGTTAACCTGAACAATATTAGGAGGATCAGCGCATGAAGGAATGTATATAAAAGTGAAGTGTAATCTAGAATACGATCAGCAGGATCTCACCTGACCAGCTCCGACAAACACCACACCGATCTTATGAGTGTCGTAAGGAGGCATCTGGTCCAGAACCTTCACAGCACGGTCTATCACCTGCAGAAATGGAGCGATGTAACCGACACTGTACATAACATGAGAGCTGCAGGTCAACCAGGACATGCGACTTACCTGAGTTTTTGGCAGCAGCAGAGGCTTGTTTGCCTCATTCCCAAAGAAAGGAGAGTGGTAGAGTTGGAGAAAGACAAAGCTGGAAAAGAAGAGGATTTTCTTTGAATGTATGAATATGAATAACATTTCATTGCTATTTCTTGAAAGTAGAATTAAAACCACGAAAACTTCAATAAGGAAACAAACATGAAGTGCTCCTCATTTAATTCTAGAAATTAACTTATGAGCTGCGCTTCCTGACCTAAACTAGTTTAAACCATTCAGATCATCGACTTTGTTTAAAAAGATAAAACAATAAAAAACTTTCCTTTTTTAGCTTCTGATGAAGCTGTAAAAAGATAGAAACACTGAGGCACAAGCAGGAGCAGCCCACAACTCAGACTGCTCCGCATATTTCTTATACTGCCCCTGTGTTGCAAGAAAAGCTAAAACATGCAGGTATGCATCGGCAGGAGCTGCACAAAACAGTCCTGCAGATTATGTCTGGAGTTTTTCAAGCATTTTAAAAATTCTCAAATCACATCAGGTTGCAGCGGTTGAACACACTCAAGGTCAGTAAGTAAGAAGCACACGCATATTGCATCATTGCTGAATGGATTAAATCGGCACCTTCGGACTTTAAATCATCTCATATAATCTTTCAGCTGAAATGTGTGTTGCAGAAGAGAATTAAATGTCAGGTCTTCCCTGAACCAGCAGAGATGAGCTCACTGACAACAGCTGCTGGATTGCATCATTAATTTAGCAGCGCAGGAGTGTGTTGTATACACTGTGGAGTACCTGGGGCAGAGTCCAGAGATTTTCTCTGCGTTGCTGGGTCCTTGTCGACTGTGATAGGAGTCCCTCTCTGTTCTCCTCTCTCTCCTGGAGGAAGGGGCCGAGACAGAAATGGTGTGTCCACGGGGTCTGTGGCCCCCGCTGGGGGAGATGGGTCCAGGTTGTGGAGGCCCAGTTGGAAAAGACAACCTCATCACTGCTCCTCCACTCTGAGATGATGAGCCAGAGCCTTCTGTCCCAAGGCTTGGAGCTCCCAGCCCATTTCTTTCTCCTCCTGTACTCCCCTCCACTTTGTCCCTCTCAAAATGCGACTGATGCACCTGAGGCTTGCCGTCTGAGGGGGCTCTAGGCCGAGAGGTGTCTCCCAGCGTACCCTCGGACTCCAAAGCAGCTTTGGTGAATGCTTCAGGTAATGTCTGGAGTTCTGGAGAGGAACTGGATTTGTTGAGTCCATGGCCCTGGGACTGAGAGTGGCTCTGAAATGGAAGCTCAGGCCCCTGACTGCCTGGAGTGGAGGGGCCCAAAGTGGGCTGATCGATGGGAATTGCTCCTTCACTAACCTCTTCCAGAGTTGACTTTTCATCATCCTGACTGGAAGTGGAAGAGGACTGAAATGAAAAGATTAAAAAAAAGAACAAAGACAAATCAAATCAAATGAATTTGCTGTTTTTCTGACACACTTATGTTGTCAATGTGTTTCAGCTGATTGAAGAAAATGCAAAACCTTCCAAATTGACAGTGAAATCCAGCTGATGCTTATTTGCCTCCAACTTCAAATCACAACAGTCACATTAAACACTGATTTGTCTCGATAGATTTTGAGGTTCTCAGTGATTTAGACTATTTTATGGTGCACCCCTCCCTTCAGTCCACACACAGATCCAAGCTGACACATGAGGTTTCAGCTGTGCATTGGAAAAATCGCTTTCTCAGCAACAACAAGTGAAATTTATATGTTTTCTAAACACTTTTTCCACCATCTTATTAAGTTTTAATATCATATTGTTTTAACTCTTTTCATTTGTTTCAGTTTCGTATGATGCCTTAGGCCAATGTTAGATGTGCTTAAATAAGCTGCACAGTATAAAAAACAAACTCAAGTCAGGCACTGGAGAGAAAACCACAAAGGATTTAGGAATTAAATGCTAGGAATTTTAAGATCTGGCTTTCAAGTCATAAATATAACGTGAATATCAATCTTCATGAGTCAGTGGACTGATACTAAAAAGTGGTTTTGTTTACTTGCTGCTCCATCAGCTCATGTCTGTGCATGCTGCATTTGCCATGCTTAAGACTTTTCCAGGCTCACATTTCCTGAATTCTTTGGGCCATTTTTGACATATGAGTCCGAACAGTCACAAGTTTTTACTAAATTGTTTTGAAATCCGGTGGTGAACATGTTTGTGATATTCTTACAAAGTAAGCTATCTGGCTACCAAATATTTGCCAGAAGGTTGTAGTTTTAGATATACATCCAGATTATACATACTGAAAAAAAAAAAACTTACTCAGAATGAACCTAAAAACAAGCAAATGAAGGAACTGCACTGAAGAAGTGTTACATAATCATCAGCCCCTATGCCTCCGCGTTGCAGACTCACTTGATGGCACACATCTATTGTAAGCATTTCTGGAGCCGTCGCTGCCCAGAAATGTCCAGAGGCTGAGAAACCGCACTGACAGTATGTGATGTTGCAGCAGAGACTCGCTTTATGGACAGAAATTGTTATAAACACACCAGTCGTTTTGAACCAGCACTGTGGCTGAATCAGCAAAGAAACAAAACATAAAAGAAAAGAGAGATAAGAGTCAAGATAAGACTGTTGTTTACTAGCTGGAGAGATCTCTCAAGACAGGTAGATGCAAGATGGATGCTGTATTGGCTGTCAACACAGGCTGCAGCAAATTGCAAAAATTCAAAAGTGTGTTTCAAGTTTATGAAATATTTCAAATTTCAAGGCATCTGTTTATTGATTGTTTCCATTGAATCCACCAAAAACGCAGTCATAAAGCTTTCAGGTACAACAGGCCAACTCTCCTCCAACCACACAGAGGTGCCGTTTAGTTTCTGCTCCAAGTACAACTCCACTTTCTGGTTTGGGAAGGAGCAGAATATTATATTCATTTCATATTCTTCTGATAAATAAAAGATTTTAAAAAATTTATGTAGGCTTCATACAGCTGGGTGTGTGTGAGTCTGAATCTGTCTGTAGGTTTTACATAATTAACTTTTTTTTTTTTTTAAATAAACTACTAAAACTACTAATGATAATGATGTGGGTAGTAAAGAGATTGCAAATACAGGCGGCTGAAATGAGTTTCCTCCGCAGGCTGGCTGGGCATCCCTTTAGAGATAGGGTGAGACGCTCGGTCATCCAGAAGGGGCTCAGAATAGAGATGAGCCAGTTAAGGCGGCTCAGGCATCTGGTTAGTATGCCTCCTGGACATCTCCCTGGTGAGGTGTTCCAAGCCTGTCCCTGCAGGAGGAGACCTCGGGGAAGACTCAGGACACGCTGGAAGGATATTTCCTTGGCTGGCCTTTGAACGCCTCAGGATCTCCCCATAAGATCTGTCAAACGTGGCTGCGGAGAGGGAAGTCTGGGCTTCCCCTGTTCAGGCTGCTGCCACCGTGACCCAACCCAGGATTTCAAAATACATTTGCAAAATCCATCTTTTATATGCAAATTAAAATTTGTTTTTGCCTAAATCCTTTTTAAAAAATGACTACTAAGTAGTTTAAATGAAAATGGACGGCAGGCATAGATGGACAGAGGAACATGAGTTAATTTGCTTCCTGCATTGCAGGACCTGCGATGTGACTTTTGCACATGCATACATTGGGATTACGAAAATAAAATATTATAAGGCTCAGTAACTTACCCTGCTAAGGGTTCCTGGATGGGGGGTCTTTGAGAACTTGTCAGCAGACATGAAAATGGGCTCAGAAGGCATTGGCTCAAACTCCTCGCTCTCAAGCCAGTCTGGTGGAGTGTTTGCTGTTGTGACTCCTGAGCCTTCCTCCAGCACCACCACAGAGTCTACAGCAGGACACAGCAACAACCAAATGCTTTACATGTGGATAAACAAAAACTTCACACAAACACACACTCCATACTGTTAGTTGCACAATCAGACAATCAATTGTAAGACTAACACTACAGATTTCCTCAGGTGTCAGTATTAAATTTTTACAAATTCTCTTTAAAATTGACATTTTAAATAAGGTTAAAGGAGTCAACTAATCATTCTGACATGAAACAGAATCATATGCATCCACACTGATCAACAAACTCAACTCCACATGAATATTTATAGTCTACAATAACTGCAACAAGACGGAGTTCAGACAGATCAGTGCAGCAGGCGAAATCTCTTCATCAGTGCTTCGTTTACTCGATTTCCATTGAGACTTGTGCATCAGTTTGTTTGGCTGGTTGGTTATTTCTCAGCTCAAACACAATGCAGCTACTACAACAGCAGCCCAGACCAGGTCCTTTTGTGCTGCTATTCCCAAACAACTTCCACTCTACACCCAGAAAAACACAGTTCCACTCAGACACATCAGTGCTGGCTCTTAAAACTGCTGCTCAGAAATTTTCTTCATCACCCTACTGGTCTTCCAGTAAAGCAAGGAAGTGCAGAATGAGGTCTGGGCTTTTCTGTTGACAACAGGGGTTAAAGGGCAACCTGGGAGTATATTTCAGAAAGAGATAAAAAAAAAAAAAAGATGATTAGAAAGAAAATAAATCATAGGAGAAGACAAAAGAAATTTACTTCAATGCATTCTTTGAGTGTCAGTGAACTAAATTATTTGAGTTCAGGCACAATTTTGTTGTGACTCACAGAAGACCCTCCCTCCCATGTTACTGATGAGTAAAGCAGAAATTATTAATTTCTTAACTTGCACAATCTTTAAGTGTAAAACAGCAGGTCTTTCACACGACTTATCTGATGTAGGTGTGCAGGAGAGGCATAAAATGCACAAAGAAGCTCCCGTAAATGATCTCTCACAATTAAAAGAATAGTTTAATATTGTTGGGATAAGCACATTTACTCTTGTTTAAAAGTAAGATTTGAAGGAAATCCTCATGGAAGATGTTGCCACTACCAGGAGAGAGTTTAGAAGAAAGCAGCATCTGTTTATTGATTGTTTCCATTGAATCCGCCACAAACGGAGTCATAAAGCTTTCAGATACACCAGGCCAACTCTCCTCCTACCACACAGAGGTGGGCTTTATTTTCTGCTCCA